>NC_092039.1:27938812-28308051 GCF_003086295.3 Arachis hypogaea
TCTCTTCTGGTATTTTCTTGGTGCTTAGTGACTTGTTTAATTCTGATTGAGTAATATTATTTAAATCAATGCCAATCTTTTATATCTGTATTACTTTTGCATTGACATGAATTTATATTATCTCTCCTTCTCCTCTCTCTTCCCCATTGTTGTACATTTTGTACCACTGGCATGCCATGGCTTCTATTGTTTTCTCACTTACATGTTGTAGCTACCATGTAATTGAGACCCTTATTATTTGGCATTAACCTACCCATACTGTATTTATTTTCCTATCTTTATTTCTGGGTTACTCTTCTTCTCTTTTTCTTTCAGGATGGCCACCCGGAAGAGAACCGGAAGACGCTCACATGGGGAGACAGGCAAGTCCATCTGCACAATCTTTGGAGTAAAGCATCAGTTGAAACAACCCGTCCACCTGCACATCTCAGCATGCATCGAGGACGGTGCAATCTTTAAGTATGGGGAGGTCGATACCGATCTCCATGGGTTAGTACCTTTCTGTTTCAACACCAATGTTTAAATTTTCTTTGTTAAATTAGTTACTGCATTTGCATGTTTAATTGCATGTTTATTTGATTTTGTGCATTTAGTTACTACTTGGTTGAAGTAATATTTTCTTTTTCAAGAAATTTTTATAGTATTTCACTAATTTAAATTGAAATTTTTTTGTTAAATTTGTTTGAAGTTGTATTTGGAACATAGTTTTTGAGCCAAAGAACACACAACCTGTGAGATTTTGAGCTTATTTACATGGTTACATTATTTAACCATAAATATTTTATTCTTGTGTGTTTCCTCCTCTATGATTGTAATCTATATTTTGTTCCAATTTATATGTCCATTGTTTAGTATATTTACATGCTTGTATATGATTGAGGCCATTGTTTGATTTTAGCTCACTTATCCCAAATAAAGCCTACCTTCTACATCAACCTTGTTAGCCCCTTTGAGCTTTTAATCCCCTCTTGTTTTATAACCACATTACTAGCCTTAAGCAGAAAAACAAAATAAAAATCCCAAGTTGAATCCTTGGTTAGCTTAAGATAGAAATTGTGTATTGTTTAAGTGTGGGGAACCTTATGGGAACATGGATGATAAAAACAAAGGTAGAGAGTTAAAAAGAATAAAGACATTTCAAAATAAAAGTTTTGGGAAGCATGCTCATGTGAAATAAAAATAATTAAATTACCATGTGCATTGAAAAAAATTAAGTAATTAAATAAGGGGATACAAAAAAAAAGAGAGAGAAAAGAAAAGAGAAGAAAAATAATATTACCCCAAATGCAAAATAAAAAGGATCAATGCACATGGGACAAAATTCAAAAATAAGTTTGATACATGAGTTTGTAATACAAAAGTGGGAAAAATTTGGGTAGTTAGGTAAAGTATTCTAAAATTTTATAAAGTATGTTAGGTGAGATCTTAGACTAATCAAGGATTCAATTTATAAAGCTCACTTGGCCATACATATATCCTTACCTTTATCTCAGCCCCATTACAACCTTGAAAAGACCTCATGATGTTTGTATTGGTACATTAAATATTTGTTGATTGGTTAGATGAAGAACAAGGTTTAGAAAGCATGACTAGAGAAGAGTAGAGTGAATAACCCTATACACTTGAGAGATTAGAGTGATATACACTTCCAGTGAGGGTTCAATGCTTGATTCTATTTTCCCTGCTTTCATGAGCTATCTTCTTACAAGTTTACTCGTCTTTTATTGTATAATTTGAATTAGTGAAATTTGATTTATGTTTGTCTTGGAGAACTTATTTATTTTTAACCAAGTAGGTAGAAGTATTTCACATTTAGTTGCATTCATATAGATAGGATTGCATTTCATACTTTCTACCATTCCTCTTCATCTTTATAGCTTCTCTTGAGCTTAGCATGAGGACATGCTATTGTTTAAGTGTGGGGAGGTTGATAAACCACTATTTTATGGTTTATCTTGTGCTTAACTGAGTGGATTTTATCAACTCTTTACCCACTTATTCATACTATTTGCATGGTTTTACATTTACCTTCCTAATTATGTGCTATGATTGAAAACATGCTTCTTTGATCTTATATTTTCTTATTATTAATCATCTCTTATTATCATTAGATGCCTTGATATGTGTGTTAAGTGTTTTCAGATATTATAGGGCAGGAATGGCTTGGAGGATGGAAAGGAAGCATGCAAAAGTGGAAGGAATACAAGAAGTTGAAGAAGTTGTTAAGCTGTCCAGCCTGACCTCTTCGCACTCAAACGGCTATAACTTTAGCTACAAAGGTCCAAATGACGTGGTTTCACTTGCGTTGGAAAGATAACGTCTGAGGCTTCGATTTGATATATAATATGCTATAGTTGCCCTGATGCTAGGCAACGCGAACATGTGATTCACGCGGACATGTCGCATCTGCAAACTTCAACCCGCGCGGCCGCGTGGGCGACGCCTCCGCGTCACTTGGCCGCGACCTGTACGGACCAGAAAGCGCTGGAAGTGACTTCTGGGGTGTTTCTGACCCAGTTTTCGGCCCGAAAAACACAGATTAGAGGCTATAAAGTGGGGGAATGCATCCATTCATCAGCATGCTTTTCATAATTCATTTTTCATGTTTTAGATGTAGTTTTTAGAGAGAGATGTTCTCTCCTCTCTCTTAGGATTTAGGTAGAGTTTTTAGAAATTAGGATTTAGGACTTCTCTTAGTTTTAGGAGTGACTCTCGATCCCAGGTTCAATGTTCTTTTACTTTATATTTATCTCTTACTCTCAGATACTTTAATGCTTGCTTGTATTAGTTATGTTGCCTATTTGGCTTATGCCACATTCATGATGATTTTCTTATTTAATGTTATTTGAGGTATTTCAGTTTAATATTGCCTTCTTTTATTTATGCCATTGATTATTTTTAATCTGAATATATTTTCATTCCAGTAGAATTAATTTACTTTTCCCTTTTTGGTCTTGGTTAAGAAATCAATAACTCAGGAGTTATCTTAGCTCAACATAATTGATAACTGTTATCTTTGCTAATTGAACTGAACTTCAATAATCCCAACCTTTTCTTAGGAAATAAATAGGATTCGAAGGTCAAATTAATTAATCCCTTGACTTTCCTTTGCTTTAGCAAAGGTTAACTAAGTAGAATTAAGATTCAACTTTCATTATTATTGATAAGAATAACTAAGTCTGGACTTCTAATTTCTCCTACCTTGCCAAAGGGTTTGCTTTACAGTATTTATTTATTTTAATTGTCATTTAAATTATTTGCTATATTTATTCCTCATTCTCAAAACCTCAATTTTACCTTTTTCATAGCCAATAATAAGAACATACCTCCCTGCAATTCCTTGAGAAGACGACCCGAGGTTTAAATACTTTGGTTATCAATTTATTTAGGGGTTTGTTACTTGTGACAATCAAAACGTTTGCACGAAAAGATTTTTGTTGGTTTAGAAACTATATCTACAACGCGACTATTTTTATAAAATTCTTTACTAGCAAAAATTCTAACGTCAGACAGCAAGTGAAATTTGCTGCTTACATACTGAGGAATGATACAGAGCATTGGTGGTAGATAGTACTCCAACTACTAGAAAGAGAAGCTATTGACATCACTTGGGAGAAATTTTCGGCTGAATTTTATAAAAAGTATTTTCCTAAGTATTTTTGTACCACTAAGGAATTAGAGTTGCTTCAGCTGAGACACGGGAACATGACAGTTACTAAGTATACTCGCAAGTTTGAAGAGTTATGTTGGTTCTCAAATGTTTGTCAGGGGGCACCAGCTGCATTCGAGAAATGGAAGTGTATCAAGTTTGAAGGAGGACTTAGGGAAGAACTGTTAGCTCATGTGGACTCAATGAAAATTCATAATTTTGCAGAATCAGTTAACAAGAGCCAACTGGCAGAGGAATGCATAAGGAAGCTAGTGGTAGCACAAACTAATCAAAAGAACCTTTCATCAAGGGACTTACATCGTAACCTCGCCCCTCAAGGAAGAAACTTTAAAGTAACTCGGCAGTCAGATCTGGGTAAACAACCGCAATTAACCCAACCAAAACTGATATGTGCTATGTGTGGAAAGTACCATGGGGCAGACCCTGTCTGTTGAAGTCTGGAGTTTGCTATAACTGCCGTAAGTCTGGACACATAGCCAAGGAATGTACGCGACGAAGGGCCAAACTTGTTTCCCCTGGACAACAACAGCCAGGGAGCGTGTTTGTCGTAGATGCAGGAAAAACTACCGAAACCGATCTCTTCCCTCGAGGTAACAAAATTTTGAGGGCAAAATTTTTTTTGGGAGGTAGAATGTAACCACCCTACCCCATGAGGCCTGAGCTTTCTCATTCCTCGTGATGTTCACCGACACGCATAGGTTTATATATATATATATATATATATATATATATATATATATATATATATATATATATATATATGCGTCATAGGTAGTAAGTTAAAATTATAATCCGTGGTGCTAAAACTTTTTAGCTTTTCCAAACGATAATTTTTGGGTAATTAATTAATTACCGCTATAATCAAATTTTTTTATTTTATTAATTTATTAAGTTCACGAAATAATAAATTAGCAGAGGAACAATGCTAGATGCATCATCAATCAATAATTGGTATATGATCATAATTTCTATTCTTAACCTAAAATACTCATGCCATAGGATAAATCAAATTAATGCTTTAGCCATTCTTATGTAAAACTCCAAGATCCACTAAACCATTAGTCTACCTAACCCAATCATAGTTTAGCCATGATTAAAGACAACCACATTAGCCTTTCTTTCCTTTTGGCTTCCACGGACAGCAATCCCCCCCCCCAAATCCATGATTGCACCTTATGGTCAACTAACCAACAAACCTAGTGAAAGTTTAGTCACTAATCCTAAATACATGTATTGCTTCATCCTTCTCCTTAAGCCACGAAGCATATAACAAAACTCACACATGTCCTGCCTTCGTTCACTTAAACACTTACAAGGCATATCACCTAGTCCAGAGAAAGAAAAAGAAAGAAGACCAAGAGTGACCCAGCAGAAGAACGGCCAGCATGTAACCTTCTTCAATCTTTCGATTTTTATAAAGGAACGTAGCTCTCATCTTCTTCCATCAACCTTTGCTGATTTAGAACCCCACATTAGGTAAGCTAGCTTCGATTCCTTTTCCTACATTCAAATCAGTTTCCATCATCATCAAGAAGACCAACTTTATTTTTTCTTCCAGTTTGTGTAGGTCAAGAACATTTTTCCTAACTTCTCTAAACCATCGAACCACCTAACTCAAGGAGGTGAGTGTTTCATCTTTTCTTTTTCTGTGATCATGGGTTCAGCTTCAAGGTAATAATGATGATGATGAATCAAATTAAATTGTGATGCATTAGTGTTGTAGCTGAGCAAGTGAACTTAAGAGCAAAGCCCTTCGATTTTTGACACCAACAAGTAAGGGTTAGAATAATTAGATTGTTATTTTGTGGCTGTGCCTGTGATGGAAATTGATAAAGTATGATATGACTTTAAGTTTTAACCTTGCGAGCAACTAATGATTTTTCATGATAAATAAATTAATTACGCTAAATTGGTAAAGACTTATAATAACATTTGCTTATGAAATTCAAGTCTAGAGCCAAGTAGGTTCCTACGACAAATAACACCGAAACAATTGACATTGGTCATGACGTGTCGAAAGTTGGGGTGTTACAAAAGATATTAGGCTCAAGCAAGAGAGGGAGTAGAAAGCAGGAAGAGTTCAAAAACGAAAAGAGAGTAAGGACAAAGAGAGAAAAGAAAGAAGGTTCTGAGTAATTCTGAATTGAATTGGTAAAGTGAATTCAATATTGACAATATTAACTTAGCTCTAGCCACGCTTATGGTAGAAGAGTTCCAGCGGTCATATTGAGATTCACAAGCTAAACTAACCACTAACTAACTAATTGACATGTGCTTAATTACAGTTAACTAACTAATCAATTGATCACAAACTAACTACTCGCTAGCTAACTGATTCTATTTGCACTAATTCAACATCAACTAGTATATTTATCAAACATATGTATCTTTCTTCCACTGTCTAGTGATCGAGAGCTACAACTACTAATTAAAAAAAAAAACTATTCTCCTAAAAGGGTAAATTATAACACTTCTCGAATTAGTGATTTTTCGAGCCAATATAATGAATAGTTGAGAGTTTATGCCTAGATAGCTGTTGACCTAAAAATATTATTCTATTAAATATGGGTTTTTCTTTTTATTGAGTTGGAGATTTTTCATCCAGTTTTAATTTTGTATACAACAAACCTGAGAACAATTTAATTTTATTTTTTATATGTCCACTTTAATCTTACCATTAAAATATAAATATAAATATAAATATAAACGTAGTATTGTATTGTATCATAAATTTTATTGTGTATACTATTTTCATTAATAAAATAACTACTAGTTCAATAAGGAAGTTCAAAGGATCACTTTCTTTGAACGAGTTAAAGTAAAACTTTCCATATTATATAAAAATAAAAGGGTAAAGTTATGTCTCATATCTATGATTTCCAAGTGAAGGGTAAAAAGAGGGTAATATAGGAAATGATGAACAAATTAAAAGTGCAAAACTTCAGGAAGTAGATAATCTTGTGGAGCCCAAAGCGAAGAAAATAAAGAAGGAGAGCTTTTGGTTATGGTGGTGCAATATCTAAATGACAGTGACTGGTTATAGAAGAAAAATGGCCACTAGGAAAATAAAGTGGATGCCATTGCAGCATGGCTATTTGTGCTTTCCACATTCCCAAAAATACACATAATTTTATTATTTCATTTAAAGGATCCAATGATGCATATAGGATGATGAATCCTTCTCATCGTCATGTTAATTTTTTACATAATTTTTTTTATCTTTTACTTATAATATGGGACTTAAACAAACTAAAATAAGTAACATTAGAAAATAAATAATAAATATAACAAAAAATTACATGTAATGAAGTTATATTAATGATTGATTATTGATGTATCCATTATTGTAGTGATAAGGATATGCATGCATGCCTATGAAATGGTGCAGCTAAACAGATAAAACCCACTAACCCAGTGAACTTAAAAAGCTTCACTGCCCCTTGTATTTTAGCCTCAGCTTCTTTTTCTATACCCATACTAAGCCATATCCAATTATAATAATTTCATATCCAAATTTAGGAATCTTCAACCAACATAAGAAGGAAAGAGATAGATGATGATGAGCTTATGATAATGCAGAATGAGTACAGATAGATTTTGAGTGGGTTCAGAATCAAGTGCATGTAATTTCATAATGGATGACACGCTTTTCCTTTTTTTTTTTCCCCGGTATTTATGAATTTTGTAAGATAAAGATAATTTGTTGCAGGTCAAAATTTCATTAAAAATTTGTTATTGGCTAATAAGTTGCTGTATACATAAAATAGGATTCAAACTCTCAACACTTGTTTAAGTAGCAAATAAGTGAGCTAATCACTAAGGGTGTGTTTGGCAAACCCGTTGGAAGGGAAGAAGCACGTTTAAATTTCTTGAAAGCTTCAACTTTTGGTTTGGCAAATTTTTTTCTCATTAACGCAGAAGTGATTTTGTTGCCAAAACCACGTTTACAAGAAGCAACTATTTGTAGCTTTTGCGTTTTCTTAACTGGCTTTTAGCCATAGATACTAATAATTTATTTACCTTTTACCAACTTTATCCTTTATATGTGTTATTGTATTATTATTTATAAAATTCTTATTATTTCTATTTATATGAGTTCTATTTTTTATTATTTATTATTTTTTTTTCAATTATTTGTTTGACATTATACACTTTTATAATTGTGATTTTTGTGTATTATGTTTGTTATTATATTTTTATAATATAATTTATTAATTCTATTAGGTAAAGTAAATTAAACAAAAAATTAACTGTAAATAATAATAATAATAAAAAATTATAACATACTAAAAAATGAGTACCAAAAACACTAAAAATATATTATATAAAAATTTCACCAAGAACTTTTAGATTTGTTTCAATCTCTATAAAGTAAATATTTAATTTTTTTTATTATTTTCAGTATTCTCTTTTATAATTGTAATTCTCCTATATTAAGTTTTAGTGTAATTTTTTATAATATAGATTATGATTCCATTAAAAAAGATAAATTAAATAAAAAATTAATCATAAATAATAATAAAATCATAAACGTTGGATTTCAAATTAATATTGAGAATAAGGTTATTGAGAGTACTAAAATAAGAGTACGATGTAAAAAATACTAAAATAATATTTAATACTTAGAAAATGTAACATATTTGATTAAATATTTATATATATATATATATATAAAATTTATATTTTTTATTTTTATTTAAAAATATATTTTATCTATTTTTATATGTTATTTTTATTTTAGTAAGTAAATATTAATTTTATTATAAAATTAACTAATAAGATGTATTTAAATATTTAAATTAAAATAATAGGATAATATAAAAAAAATTTTAAGTTGATGTCCATTTTAGTAATTTTTTATCTAAAAGTGATTTTGAATGCTATAAGCCAAACAACATTTATTTTACTATAATCCATTTTGATACAAAAATTACCAAACATAAATCACTTTAACACAAACTTACTTTTGATCAAAATCAAGTTTGCAAAATCAATTTTATGCAAACTCTCGTTTGTAAACTGTAATCCAAACACACACTAAATCAATCCAAAAGTTATTTCCTTTTAAAATAAGTGTGTTTTTAATTTTTTTAATAAATAAAAAAGTTAATTTTTTTACATTTCATTTTAAATTTAATTAAATGCAGTAGGGTTTTAATGTATAAACAAGTGAAAACTGTAGTTATTTTAAAACAAAGAAGTATATGCTAGCAATGCAAAGCCAATATATATTAACTTGACTAGCTAGGTCTAATGCGATTCTGGAACATAGAGATTCTCAGGATTTAATTTGTTTGGTACGCTTAATAAGAAAAAATTATATTTGATTATAAATTATATGCAATATTTGATGTTAGGATAATTTTGTGGACTTATGTTAATTAAACTGAATTTTATTAGATGCTAATATTGATTAGAACTTCTTCTTGTGTTATTTTTTTCGTTTTTGGCTTTTGACTAGAGCTAATTGGTTATTATAGGATTGTGTACAGTGTACACCGCCTATTTAGGCAAAACCCCACTCAATTGATGGGTTTGATTGTAACTTTTTGTTTATAGGTCTTGCTAGCTATTTATAGTGGGTGGAGCTCACAGTGGCTTTTATAAAAAAAATATTAAAAAAATACTATTGAATAATTTAAAATTATTATTATTATTATTTATTTTCTTTGAAAGCACATTGCCGTGCATGGAGCCATGGACATATATATATACATAGAGCTAAAAACAAAACTTGGAAGAGAAAGGACATGAAAGTATTCGGTATAACATAACCTACCATTTGCTTATTGTTCTGCAATGGTGGCAACCCATGTGTGTGTGAACTGTGTAGTGTATTAATTGGTTAATTTCTAGAATTGAGAAAGAAAAAAAACAAATATTATATTAACTAATTAATAATTAGGACAGACCAGAAAACACACCTTTTTCATTCACTAAGGCCCCTTGCTTGGACCATGTAAAAATGGAATTCTGTTTGTCTTCTTTTTCTGATTTTTTCTTCTTAGTTTTTGGTTTAATCAATCACCTTTATTTGAATTTATATATAATATCTTTTATAATTATAATAGGTAAATACAAAAATCAGTTACCAAATTAATTATATTCATATAAAAATATATATATACAATAATTAATTTGATAGTTAATTTAGTAGTCAATTTTAATATGTAGATAGTATTTTTATCATTTTTATTATTTGTAAATTTTACTATTTTAATTTAAAAATAATTATTATATTACTTTAACTTGATCCATTATTTCACAATTCACCTCTTTTCTTTTAATCTTTTATCTAAACTATTTTAGATAATGCTGAGGATGATAATGAAATAAATGTAACAATCGATCGATTAATAACCATTTTGCTATTTATAAAAGCCTGATTAAATTTTTTTTGGTGACTAAAAGTCTGATTAAATTAAACCGTGTAACTATACAACAAAAATTACTAAAAGGAGACAAAATTAATAATATCAGCGGCCTAAATTTTTTTAGTTTATGAATATTAGAGATGTAATTATTCACGTGTCTCTTTTTATTAATTTAATTTTTTTTAAAAATAATGTCATGACACATAATATCAAAACTTGTATGACCTAGAATTCAATTTTTATTGACCTAAAAGAATAAAAAACAGCATATGACAATACTAAAAAAGAGGAAAGAAGATCTACTAAAAATTTATATAAATTTAAAAGAAATTTTTATATAAAAAGATATATTAGAAATATAATTATTTATATATATTTTTATATCAGTTTAAGTTCTTAGGTGATTATTAATTAAGACTTCATATATATTTTTAATTTGTTAGGTAGATAATAGTTTTTGTGAACAATGTGAATAATAGACTTTAAAATTAATCCAATAAGATAAAAATATACTATACCCTCAAATTAATTATCTAAATTTTAATATTAAGATAATCATCCACACACCTAATAAATTAAATATCCGATATATTCATTATTCACATTATTTAATATTTTTATTATCTACCTATACTTTTTCTATTAATTGTTATGTGTCTCTCTCTATCTGAAAACTATGTAGGAAAATTATTATTAATTAGGTCCCAAGTATCCATGTTGTGTTTTTTAGGCGTTGATATAGTTGATACTTAAAATATCTGTTGGTTAGTATATTTTAAATTTTTTAAGATTTTGCTAGAACCTCTAATTTCTTAATGCACTTGCGCTAGAACCTTTAATTTCTTAATGCACTTATTAACGTTAGTTTTAACAGAAAACTTTTAATTACTTTTAAAAATAATACACTATAAATTATTAAAAATTTTGAATTTTCAACTTTTAAATAAATTTTTTCTGCATTCGAAGTCTAAAAGAAAAGAAGATTTTATGTAAAAAGACGTATTAAATCTATAATAGTTTATATATTTTAATTTAACAAATTAAATTATGAGATAAGTGATTTTATGATATTAATAATATCCTAAAGAAAAAAATGTACCTTTTATTTTTCAGTGTTAAAAAGTTGTTTGTTCTTTTGTGTATGTGCTTTTTATGTTTGTCTCTTTAACTATTATGGTTGCCTACTGCTCCTTATAGCTTTGTGGTGATACTCCTATTTTGCAAGAGATTATGAAAGATTCCTACATAGATTTGTATTAATTTAAGTACAATAGCCGCCGTTTGTCTCAGCTGTTATGCACATTTCAATCTAATATAAAAGTTTGATTAATTAACCCAACTAATCAATATAATATCGACATATTATTGATGCGCAATTGAATTTGGCCTGGTTAATTAAGGGGTTATGGTTTTCTGGATTTTAAGCATGTGAATGTTGTTTACATGGTAAACTAATACGGTCCAATTATTTAACTTTTATAATTTTCAATACCAATAATTGTTTATTAAATGTGCACATAATATTGTAGGCTTTTGTTCTAATGTTATTATTTATTAAGGTAGCAATTTTTTAAATATTTTAAAAAATTGACTATTTAAGCAACTTTCACGAGGGCTCGCGGTCCAACTCATTCTAATTCGGTTTAGATAATTGGTAACTCAATCTGTAATATATAAGATTGGATTCGGGTGTTGAGATAATTATACTCGTTTAATTTATATTTTTAATATATAATGTGAATGTTCACAAAAAAAATATATATATACACATGATAAATAAGTAAATATTTAAGTCACCAAAAAAATAAGTAAATATTTGAACCTAAATTTCTGCTTTTGTATAAATACTGTATCAACAAGTTAGTAGTTCAATTTATTAATTATAAACAAATAATATTTAATATTATAACATGTAAAATGATTAAATGTTGTGCTTTAGTGAAAATAAGTTTGTTTTCGTAAATCGGATCGGATTAGAAATTTGAGAGTGTAAGTAGAATTTAAAATAAGGGATACATACTTGCAAATAGGATTAGCACGGAGCTTTGACCTTATCCTACTTTATCTATATATTGCCACCCATACTTAACTTTTGTCAAATCTTATAATATATGATATATTACAAAATGAAATGCTAACCAAAAAATAAAATAAAATGATCCCTCACTAAGTTATGATTGATCGGCTCTTAATTACTCAATGTATAAATAATATTAAGTAGGTAACTACGAAATTCAGATACTAATATGAATATAGAACACAATACGATAGCTAGAAATATATAAACACACGAATTTTAATTTTTTATAAGATACAGAAACATATATATAATAATATATAAATAATTTTTTAAATAAATTATAATAATATTTTAATATTATATTAATATTAAAATATAAATTAATATTTTAAATGTTTTTAATATTTTTTAATTATATAAAATATTTAAAATATTTTTTATTTAAATAAATAAAATATATATTATTTATAAACTTTTTTAAAAAATATAAAATTAAAAATAAAATTAAATACATTATTTAAGTATATTAAACATCTTTTATTTTTTATTAAAATATAATTAAATACGAAAAATATACATATCAGACAATATTAAATAAATATTATATTTAAAATTTGTGTGACGCGTAAATAAGATAATTTAAAGAAATGAACCCACTTGTAGGGCCGTCAAAATGGGCTAAACCCATCGGGTCAGTCCGTTTACCCGTTTAAATGGGCGGGCTTTGCCCCTAAAATTAAGCCCGTTTAAATTTCAGGCTAAACGGGCTGAGCCCGATTAACCCGAAAAAATGACGGGTTAAACGGGCTAGCCCGCGGGTTAAACGGGGGCCCGTTTAATTTTTTTTTCATATTTTTAAAAAAAGTAACACTTTTAGCTAATATTTTTTTCGATTCGATTCGAAAATCTGATCCATCAACTAAAAAAAAAATTTTTAAATGGTTTTTGACCTAAAAGTGGTATTTTTTGTCAAAATATTTTTCAAAAAATAAAATAAAATGATAAACGGGCTGGCCCGTTTAACCCATCGGGCTGACTATAAATGGTCCGGGCTAAAAAATTTTGGCCCGCGAATAAAGCGGGCTTAAATGGGCCAGCCCGTTTAACCCATGGGCTTAATGGGCTGGGCCTAAATGGGCCGGGCTAGCCCGTTTGACAGCCCTACCCACTTGGTAGGTTTGTAACTATTTTTTACTAAGGTTGGTTAATGCATGTAAACATTCTCTTCAACCTCATTCGTTCCCTTTTCTTGTTACCTTCTATATTCTCTCTTCTCTCAAACTGCTCAATTCTCATTAGTGGTGGTTCAGATACTTTAATAGCTTTTCTTTATAGAAAATAAATTTAATTATTAGATTATAATATGAAAGGTACATGATATATATATGGTGGTTATATCATTTTAATAATATTTAAAAATATTGTTAAAATTAAAATAACATACATTTTTTACTGTTTGTCAACGGTTTTTAATTTAAAAGATAATAATAAAAAAATATTATTAAAATATAAAAAATATGACTTTAATTAATAATATTTTTTGTTAAAATTGTTTACATATTTGAACTATTATAATCATAGACATCATAAACCTCACTCAGACATGTAAGCTAAGAAACAAAATAGAATGGTAATAACTGAAACAATTAAAAGAATGCAAAATGCATGCTTAACTAACTAGAGTATAAGATGATTAATTATAAATAGTATAAGATGCAAGGTTTAATTAAGTATTAAGTGTATGAATTTGACTTAAACCCGAATGGAACCTAACATGTACTGATGCCACCGGATGTATGTCCATATTTGCTTGTATACCAACTAACCCCAATTAAGCTGGGGCAGGATGGTTATTTTCAAGTAGGCTTCAAAATTAGTTAATTATCATCTCTAATCAATAAGCTAGACGAGACAGTTATACCAAAATAATCAATCTTATTATATACATACCTAACATATGTATCTTATTAGCCTATAGGCTATGAATGAGCCTCATGGAAACAATGGAAGGTGCTACATAAATCCTGCCACTAATTTTTTTTTCCACAGTATTCTTCAATTAAACAGTTCAAGAATTAATTCATTTTAAATTAAATTTTCAGTTAAAAATTTATCTACATAGCTAATAAATTATTATATATATAAAATATAATTTAAATTTCTGATACTTATTATTTAAACAGATAATAAATTAACTATTTAATTAATTGAAATTGATTTTCTGCCATTAAATTTGTAAATAAAGTTTAATCAATAAAATAAAATAGCACACCTCATCCAGCAAAGTGTGATCCTACCTGTGAAACAAATCATCAAAGTTGTTCTCGTGAGATACATAGAGTTCATCAATGATTAAATGCCAAATACTATATACTATATATCTTCACATGCTTACATGTTAGTGTGGGGGACAGTTCCAAATAATTTTATTCTATACCTTTTTTATTTTATTTCTTTTTAGCGTATTGACATGCGTGACGCTCTGAGAGATAGATATTATGAACGGGGGCCATTATTTTATCTGGCTAACATATACGCACACAAATTTTTGTGCAAAAAGTTTCAACTCTCATCCATAAAGAATATGTATATTTTGTGTGTTGAATTAAATTAAACTTGGAATTAATCATTTTTCACACGAATCATGGTTCAAGAATGGAACATGATTGGGCGCAATAACTGAATTTTATAGTTTATAGCGGAGTACAGTCTTCTATGTCTCAATTTCATAGTTGGCCATGATTCCTCATAGTGAACGCCGAACACACATACAGATATAACCGACCAAATAGACACATTATAAGAAGAAGTTTGACTTTGACATAGTTATTATTAATATTACATTATTTGATGAGCTAATAAAAGGTTATTAGTATTGTTATATATGTATATAATTCGTCATGCGTGATGAGTTGAAACCATGTTGTTGTAACTAATAATTGATATAGCCCTTCCGATCCCTTCTCTTTTTTGCACTTCTTTTGCTATATGAGAATGGCCCCCTTTTTTTTCCCTTTGTAATGAAAAATAGTTGGGAGTTTAGCATATATATATTTAAAGGTAAATTCTAGCCTACCCTTCCTATAATAACATGTAATTTACCTTCTGTGACATGTCATCTTTTAATTGGTTGTTATGTTAACTATGGTTAAATTATTGGTAATTAAATTATAGCCCAAAGTGGGTGATTATGTAATTAAATACCTCCAAATTTAATTTTAATGCCATCCAGAAATCCCATATCATCATCACCATCACCATCATCATCATCATCATCATTTTCATTTTCTTTTTCGTCTTCCCCTTCTACACTATCATCATAAAAAGCCATCATAATCGTTTTCACGTTCTTAAATTTTAAGATTTTTTAAATTTTGCAAACGTAAACTTAGTCTCACCTGGGCTAGGTTCACAAAACAAAAGTAGTTTTTATAACTAAACACAAAAAACACAAAACACAGAACACGACCTTACTTGAACAGGATCTGTTCTATAGGCTCGTACATCTGTATCCTTGAGTTCTAAGAAGACTTTGGTTGAACTATGACCGTGAGGTCAGAGCGTGATTAATTGTTCCAAAGCGCATGCCATCTGAACGGTGGAGGATCGTTCGCGCTACAACCTTGTGGTCGAGATGGTCTCACGGTGTTCTGACAGACTCAAATATTTTTTCCTGGCCATTTAATTAGTTATTTTCTCTAAATACTTAGTGTGTGTTTGGATTACAGTTTGCAAACGGGAGTTTGAATAAAATTAATTTTGTAAACTTGATTTTGATGAAAAGTAAGTTTGTATTAAGTGATTTATATTTGGCAATATTTATATCAAAATGAATTATAGTAAAATAAATGTTGTTTGGATTACACTATTCAAAATCACTTTTAGATACAAAATTACTAAAATAGACATCAACTTAAATAATTTTTGTATATTATTTTAATTTAGATATTTGAATAGATGTTATTAATTAATTCTATAATAAAATTAATATTTATACACTAAGATAAAAATAATATATAAAAATTGGCAAAATATACTTTTAATTAAAACTAACAAAATATAAATTTTAGAGAGTACTAAAAATAATAAAAAAATTAAATATTTATTTTGGTAGTAATTGAAATAAATCAAAAAAAATTTATGATATTTTTTATACAGTATATTTTTAGTACTCTTAGTACTCTTTTTTAGTATGTTATAATTTTTTATTATTATTATTTACAATTAATTTTTTGTTTAATTTACTTTCTTAATAGGATCAATATATTATATTAAAAAAAATAAAAATAATACAAAAAAATTATAATTATAAAAGTGTATAATATCAAATAAATAATTAATAAAAATAGTAAATAATAGAAAAAGATAGTTCATATAAACAAAAATAATATAAATAATACAATAGTATGCATAAAGGATATAAATTGAATTTTTCTTCACAATGATAAAAATATAACTTTATTTTTTAATGTTTATAGAAATTATATATTTATCTCTCTTATAAAAATATTTAATTACAAAATTACCCTACTTTAATTAACATATTAACTCCTATTGAGTTAAATTAACTCAAACTAAAATTAAGCATCCAATTAAAGCATGTCACGTCATGAGGGGTAATTTACATGTTGAAATAGAGAGGGTTGGGTAGAACTCACCATATTTAAACTATTAGAAATATAATTATTTTCTTTTTTTATTAACTTAATTTTTTTTAAAAAAAATAGTTTCATAATATAGTATTAAAATATTATAAATTAAAAATCTAAAATTCAATCAAAAATAAAATAGTATAAGACTAATAATAAAAGAGAACAAAGACTATAGAAAAATTTACAAAAATCCTAAATAAGTTATTATATGCATTAGGCGCAGGAAATTAGACAAAAAAAATTTAACAGAAATAGTTTCATGACTAAAAAATTTCTCATAAGTATGCTAGTTCCAATTTTTCGTTTTTGTTTTAAATAATAATTTTGTTAGAGAGACAATGATTTTTGTAAATAATGTGAACAATAGATTTTAGAATTGACCCAATAAAGTAAAAAAATACTTCACCCTCAAATTACCTCCTAAATCTTAATATTATAATAATCATCTACATAACTAAAGAATTGAACATCCAGTCATTGTTAACTGTGCATGAGTAAATCGAATCAAAAGAAATAATCATCTAATTAAAAATAATGAACATAATCATAAAACCACTCATCCCAAAAATTTAAGCTAACGAGAACTCTTGACTTTTTGGATATAAAGCTCTCATACTATATTATAAAACCACTCATTCCAAAAATTTAAGCTAATAAGAGAAGGCAACATTAATAATTATATCTCTAACACTTAAGATATATTAAATATCTTTGTGAATGCTTATTAAATTTATGGAAATGCATCCAATCTTGATTAAGTGAGTTGGTTGAGTTGCTTGGATTGATTAAATTAAATGTGATATCGTAGCCTAGGTTTGATCTTTAGAGATGACATGTAATAGATTTCATGGCGAGCTTTCTACCACTCGAAGGTGAATTTAGATGGTGGATTAAGGATTAGTCGTTAGCTTCTTACCAACCAACACCCAAGATTTGCGCTTAATGACCTAAAAAATTACGATTATGTTACGTATATACTAAAATTAGTTATTAGTCCGTTAGTATAAAATATTTATTAGAATATAAATATTTATTAAAAAAATTAAATTATACATATATTTATACATAAATACATTGATAACTGATTTTAGCAATTAATTTTAGTATATAAATAATATTTTTAAAAATTTATTGGTAAATTGGATTGGCTTGATGAACTGACCTAGAGGGGAAGCTAGCTAGCCACTTTAATTTTGACATGGTATGCCAATAATTTTATTTTTTTTTATCATTTTAAGCTAGCTTCATTTATATTTGTTATGTAATATTATTGGAATGAAGTGACTAAATACAAGTTTTGCTAGAAATTAACTTTTTTCGGTTAATAAAGTAGGGGATGAATAAAGATTAAAATAAGAAAAAGAAAATTAAAATAAAATAATACTAACCGAAAAAAGTTAATTTTTAATTATTTTCTTTCAAAAAATTAAAAAAAAAGGTGTCATTAGGAATTTAGAGCGCTTGCTGCAGTTTGTATAGTATAATTGAGCATAAAACTTTTTGAGAGAGGGAAAAAAAACATTTTACAGCAATATTGGAAGCCTGCTTGACATGCAGTATTTGCTTTTGATGCCACCTAAACTTTTGTTGAAAATAAAAAAGGAAAATATATATATATATATATATATATATATATATATATATATATATAACATATGTAGTTTCTGAAGAAACATTGCTGAAATATACTCTGTTTTAGACCGCACAATTAAGCTGAAGTTCTACCTTTTGACTTTTTATTTTCAAAGAGAGCAATAATATAGTATATATTGGTGGTTACTAGCTAGTTCATACAAATTAGGGATCGAACTTGTATGAAGATTGTCTAACATATAATTATACATACATATAATAATCGAAAATGAACTGAAGTATATTATATATACATGGAAGTTGCCCCATGTGAACATCATCACATTTGACCTTTTTGCATAAAACGGCCAAAACAACAACTATTTAAATATGACAATTTGCGATAAGAGTAGTGATGCTAACTAGTGAATACACACTTATATGGCTAATTATGTATTAATGTGGTTATTAAATGTTTTTAAATAATAAATTTAAAAATTAGTTATTTTTATTTGTATGGCAATATATACTTGGTTATTTATGTAAATCTTTTTACAATTATATTATTATAATAATTTCAAAAAGAAAAAGAAAAAGTATTTTTGTTTATTAACTATAAAAAATACAATGATCTCTAATTAATTAATTATATGAGATGAGCTTTAATCTTCATAGAAATTGCAAGCTGATTTTTTCGATACCTAATTAATTTAAAGGTATTATATACCTTTTTTATATATGTTCCAATTAATTGATGACATGTGTATTTATTAATTTCAATCAATAAATAAATTTTTTATTTTTAAAAATAAAAATTAATAAATTTAATATATGTATAAAATACTTTATATATACATATCTTAATAGTTAATATACTGTACATATATTTAAGTATGGTTAAATCAAACCACTATATGTGCTAAATTTTAAATAAATTATTTTAAAGAGAAAAAAGAAAATGAATTAGAATTGGGCTGTTGGATATGCTACTGGAGAAAGAGGGAAAAATATAGAATCCTAATCTTTTTCATCTAATTTCGTCTTCTCTCTTTTCTATATTCACAGACAAAATTCGTTTTCGTTTTCTTCCCTCTTCTTCACTCTCATGATATACCTTCTCTTTCCTCCTTCTAATCTTCAAAAGTCATCGATCTTGTTGCTGTAACCTAGAACAATCTATCGTTCTTTTTATTGTTCTTCAATTCAAAGTTGCCCATTTTGTTGTTGGAATCTAGAACAATCAATTGTTTTTGTTTATTGTTCTATTTTTTTCTTCAATAAAAACATAGAAGACGAAAACAATTTTTTTTAAATATAGAAAAGAGAAAAAAAAAACGAAATTAGATAAAAAGAATTAGGGTTCTATGTTCTTCCCTCTTTCTCCAGCAATATATACAATGGTTCAATTCTAATTTTTTTTAAATAATTTATTTAAAGTTTATCACATATATTAGTTTGATTTAACCAAATTTAAATATATATATATATACAGTGTATTTAGATATGTATATATACAGTATTTTATATATGTATTAAATTTATTAATTTTTATTTTTAAAAATTAAAAATTCATTTGCTGATTAAAATTAATGAATACAAATGTCACCAATTAATTAGGTATCAAAGAAATCATCAAATTGCAATTATATGTCATGCATACGCTGCCTATAGCCCTATATACCTCAAATATTCAATAAGTTGTGTCAAAACCAACTACTACAAGTTGAAAAGTTTAAACGTATTCGTGGTTTGATAATTGAGACCAAATGAAGGGGAAAATGCTTAATAATAATTATATGTTGGCATGATTATTAGAGATTAATAAAAAAATATATATCTAAGCGTGCCTGGTGATTCAAGTAATCAAGTATATATGCTCTATCTTTTTTTATTTATTTGTTGTCTTTTTACAAATCTCATAAGCCTTTGCTTCTTTTTTTTTTTTTTTCCGGTTTTGTTAGTAGTGCGTCAATAAGGATAGGTTGATAAAAGTTGATTATTAAATCAATTGACCATATTAAATATATATTAAAATGGCCATCAATGTAAAATATATATTACAATATAAAATATATATTATATATTTATATACAAATATATTTTTTGTAAATAATGGATATGAAATATTAACACAACTTTAATTACCTTAATCTTTGTTGTTCCGTTGCCTATACGTTGAATCAATTAATTGAAAACTTTTAAGTTATTGTCTAAAGAAAATATACGAGAATAACGTTTTTAATTTTTTAAACAACGTAAATAATAGATTAAAAAAAATTAATTTTAATTTAAAAATAAAATTTTAAATTAATTAAATTTAATTATAATAAAAAATTAATTTTATTTTTAAAAATTAAATTTTAAATTAATTGGATTTAATCATAATTTTAAATTTTTTTTTCCGCAACTACTCTCTCAGGATCCTGTGTCATCGTCCTCATTGCTGTATTACGACCCCAATACCCTCGCAACTGCTGTCTCGTTACTTGTTTCTTATCAACTAAGTTGGATGTTCACTTTATTATGTATGCGAAAAGTTCTTTTTATTCTAAAGTGGATGTTTATTTGGGTATACTATTGGTGTTTTACTTGATTCGCTTGATTCTAAATGCATATACTCCGCAGAATGTTCATTTTACTGTGTATGTGGATGGTCTTTTCACTAAGATGTGGATGTTCATTATTAAACACCACTCAAAGAAAACCCCTAATTTCTTCTCCCTCCAATATATGGTTTGAAAAAAGAAGCAGGTATGAATGCGATAAAAATACAGGGGACTCACGGTGGGGAGGGTGGTGGCGCAGTGACAGATCGGGTCAGGCTTGGCCGTGAAGACGTGCGGCAGGGAGGACGATCGGCACTGGTTTGAGGCTCCAGCAGCAACCACGCTGGGCAAGGACGCGGCATTAGGGAGGATGCATGGAACGGAGCACGCGAGAGGCAGCAACAGCGCGGGTACTCGCGTCTTGTTGGAAGAGGAGAAGACGCGACGGCGCGACGTGGTGACAGGGAAAAGGTGGCTTCGTTGTGGTGACGGTGGGCAAATGCGACGCTGAGAAGCTTTGTGCCAGCGACAGTGAGCGGCATCACAGGAGAGGCGGCGTTGAGCGTCGTCACAGGGGCTGCGACGGTGGAATGGTTGTGGTAAAATTAGGGTTTAGGATAGGTAAAGGTGAAAATAAGTCAAGGTAAAAATAAGTAAAGGTGTTATTGACCTACGGATACAGCTTGTTGTTCACATTGTTCACAATCCACGTTGTCTACCTAACAGAATTGTATTGTCTATTTAACAAAAGAGCATATTTAAATCTTATAATTTAAACTAATGTGTGTCATTTTTTTCATGAGTCCAGGCCATGACATATCTAAAAAGAAAAATACCGTATATTATTTTATATATTTTTAATAAGGTAAGCCACCAAAATATATTTAAATTATCTTAACAACCCATGAATTTAAGTGTACGTATCTACTGTTATAAAAAGTAAAATTTGTTTCTAGTGAAATTTACCATAGTAAAATATTTTCAACTCAAAGTTATTCCATTGTCCTAAATTGAAGCATTATACATTTGTGTTTTAAGTCATTTTTATATAATTCGCTACAAATAGACATGGATTAAGCACTTAAACGTAATTTGCTGAACCTTAGCATGTATTATTATATCAAAAAACTTGCACATAATCAATGACAGACTACCACAAATCCTAATCTGCTTTATTCTATTGTGAACTACGTTGAAATGGGAGTGCGTAGTTTGTTGCTTCCTCCAGCGAATCACTAGGACAAAAGAGCTTGTGTAAATTACCTTAACCTCCAGCAAATTAGTAGGAAATGACAGTTATAAAATTTGCGGATTCTAGAGATGAACTACCATTTTCATCTATCTACTCTCCTAAATTCTAGAGAAATTTGTGCGACTATTTTGTCAAAATAGGACCATGGACAAGGCAAATCATTTCTACAGACTAGATGGCATTGTCCATGTTGTTGGACACACGCACCAATGAAGATGTTAGCGCACTAAGTTCTACTTAATTTAGGAAATTTTGTATTAGATTAGAAATGGTAGTGTTATTGTTAATTAAAAATAGATTTTGAATGGTAGTGACAATATTATTGATGGTAGAAATGTTATTATTGAATGGTAGTGTTATTAGATTAGAAATGATAATCATGATTAGAGTTAGATAAGGATTAAGATATATGGTGGACATTGAATTAGGATAAAGTTTAATATAGGTAATGGTTTGATAAGTTGTTTTGATTTTCAAAATAAGGTTTGAATGTCAATAAACTATTATTGCTTTATTTATTTATTTATTGTGCTATTAGTTATTATATTTTCGGGTTTAGATTTCTAATTATCCAATTATATGTTTATAAGTGTGTTCTTAATTTATTATTTTTTTTGAAATGATGCAAGCGACTTGTTGTATTATTAGCATTATGAGGCAATAAAATATGGCTCTACACAACCGTATCATTTCGTTTTTAGAGGCTGTCAGGTTATATCACCTCACTAGGTTGAACAATCATTAATTTAATATTAATGAACCTCTTATCAACCTATTTATTGAAAGGCAGTATCCGAAAATACACACGTTTCACATGTCATTTGGAGAGTGAACCATCACGTTAATGGTCATCACTACAAAAAATGTTGGTTAAAATGACGCTTATATTATGACAATTTTATGTGACTGCCATAATTTTTATTAATTTCGACGGGAGTGAGAGTCTGCCATATTATTCAGGTGATTGGCGGCGGTTTTTGGAGAATACGATGGTTTGAAACTGCCATTATCTTTAGTCTTCCTTGTTTAAAAAAAGTCTAAAACTTAGAGGTGATGTTATTGTGCACAGAGAGGATGACAATGAGAGTAATGTTGCACATGACAGAATAAGTGTAATGTGTGAAAGTGACGAACCTAACCTTAGTTTCCCATTGCCGTTCATCTTCTCGCCACCGCTCAGCTCCATGTTGCTGTAAGTAACGTTATCGTTGTTGTTGCCATTGGTGGAGGTTGACTTCTAGATTTTCTTCTCTGGCTTTGATTTGAGGTTTTATCGCCACTGTTCATCTCCACCGCCATTCATCTCCGCCGGCGTTCATTTGGTTGCCACCGCTCAGCTCCAAGCTACCGTAAGCAATGTTATCGTTGTTGCTACCTTTGGCAGAGGTTCTAGGTCTACTTCTCTGGCTTCGATTTGAAGTTTTATTGTCGCCGTTCGTCTCCTCATTGCTCTTCATCTGCTCGTCGTCATTCATCTCCTCACCACCGTAAGCAACGTCGTTGATGTTGCCTTTAGTGGAGCTTCTGCGATCCAATTTTTTTCTTCGATTTGAGGGTTTGCTTTCTCTTCACAACCTTTTATCTCCTCGCTGCCGCAAGCAACGCCGTTGTTGCTCTCCCTGGCAGAGCTTCTGAAATCTGGTTCTTTGGCTTCAATTTGCATATTCAGTCTGGTTCTCTAGCTGCTGCAAAGCTATTGTTGCTGCCTCTGACTAAGCTTGTATGATTTGGTTCTATCATCTATATCAATTCACAGTAATCTACTTCATGTTCTTCTTTTGATTTTTCTCCTCCATACGATTAAAATAGTGTTAAATAATTTAAATCACATGATTAATGTGCAATTAATTGATGATTACCTTACTAGTATTAAAGTTTTAGAAAAATGAGGCTGCAAGTACGTTTGTTCTGCTGTTAACAAGGTACTCTCATCTCACGATTCTCAGCTATCATATTCACATTAAAACATTATTTTATGTGAATAGTCACTGTATTAATATTTCTAACATACATGCTTTAGGGTGAGGAGCAAAAGAAATTGAACGTGCTTTCTAATAAGGTGTTTGTTAACGCCCTAATCAGCAGCGGGCGCGCTGTGAGTCTTTCTATCTCTGTAGCTGTCAAATGCTCCAAGTCTAATCTACCTATTACATATAAATTACTGCAATTTGTTTTCTTTTTAATGCCTTCTTGTTTCAGAAGAGCTTGAAGATGCTGTTTTTGTGAAGCCAAAACAGTATGGAAAGTGAATTCTGGTGCTTTAGAAATAACCAATACCCACTATTCACCATTTCCAAGTAACAATTTCCCTTTCCATTTTGCAGATACATTGTTGTATTTTATCCTTTGGATGGATCCTCAAATATTGAATCTGGTGTTTTTATTGGAGCTGTATAAAATTGTCATCTCAAATATAATTGCTGTATTGAAAATAATCACTGAAATTACAATGATACCTGCCATTTTTCCTATAGATCTTTGGCATTTACGCAGCAAAGGACAAAGATAATGTTACACTTGATGATGTCTTGCAACTTGGGAACAAAATGTTAGCAGTTGGTTACTACATGTATGGTAGCTCTTGCATGGTAAATCAAAACACCAATCTGATGAATCATTCATTCTGGATATGGTTTGTCAACTTGCTGCTTTTTTACATTCTATGGTTCAAAAGTGCAAATTATTTCTCTACTTTTTGCTACTATGAAATTGGATATGCTGATAAGGTATTGAAATTAGAATTAATTAATTCCTATCATAGATAAGGCATGTATGTAAGGATACTGAATGAACATTGTCATCAATCATTCACACTTTCTCTTTCTAATTAGTAATTACCGCCTTCTTCAACTGTATTTTCACTCCATTTTCTCCTTGTGTTCACTAAAAGAAAAATACCCATTCAGCCACACTTTTTTAAGCTATATTTGAAAAGCGTAGCCTATTAAATAGGCTACGCTTTTCTCAGTGTTGCCTTTTTTTAGAGAAAAGGAAACACAATTCTGGCATCATTTAAAAAATGTAGCCTTAGGTATTATAAAAATCACTTATAAAGCGTAGTCGTATGTTAATATCTATAGGTCCACTTTTTATATCAAAGAAAGCGCTTTTTGAGGGTAGCCTATTTGTTAAGTTTTGGGTACGCTTCAAAAGTGATGCCTAATAAGCGGTTTTCCCTCTTTTTCCCGATCGAAAGCAAGCTCACAATACTTAATGAAATTTTTGTTCCCTCCAAAGCTCATTATCCCTTTTCTGAAACTCACAACCCTTAGTGAATCACAGCGCATTTATCCCCTTTCTGGAACCACATGAATCACAGTGCCTTTGTTCCCTCCAAAACTCATCACTCATCATCGCGAAGAACCCTTGCTCATCACCCAATCACCACTCACTGCCAGTCACCACTCACTACTCACCACGCTGCACTACTCACCACTCACCAGCTCACCACTCCCCAGCTCACACTCTCATCCTCACTCAACACAGACACAAAAGAGGAAAAAATTAGAAAAAGGGAGAACAGGAAGAAGAAGAAGAAGAGAAGAAGAAAGGAGAGGGGAAGGAAGGAGAGGACGATGCCGACTAGGGCTCCGCCACGTAGACCATCGTCATTGCGTGCGCTGACCGTCGCCTCAGCATCACCATCTCGTGCACTCACCATCGCCGCTCAGTATCATCATCGCGTGTGCTCACTGTCGCTGCTCAGCATCGTCGTCGTCGCTCAGCATCGTCATTGCCACTCACTTGAGAAGGTATGTATCGATTTTTAGTTTGTTCTATGAAATTTGGGAGGTTTTGGGTTCCAATTTTAGGGTTTTTAATTAGGGGTTGTAGGTTCTGGATATGACACTGATAGAAAGTGGAGGTTTTGGTTTCCAATAACAAAGAGGGATGGAGAGAATAGCACTCCTTCAAAAGCAGCTGTATGATCAATATCTTAATAGCTAGCTACTTGGTTTGTTGTTGCCTGCTTGCTTCTAAAAAGAAAGAAGCAATTTATTACATGTCCCTGCTTTTCCTTTAGATGTTGGTTATAAAACAATTCTTTTGGCCTTTCCTAATGCAATATCATACTATGTATCTATAATCATATCCTTGTATATATTTGGTCATGTTTCAGTATTTTTTAGAGCTGATGAAGGTGCCACGAGTAGAGTCAAAGTTAAGAGTATTCTCTTTCAAGATTCAATTTCTGTCTCAGGTATGGTGGTGCTTGCTATATTTTTCTATATGTTTTGTGGAATTGAACTTTTGATTTAGTTATGCTTTCTTCTTTTTGCAGGTTACAGAATTTAAGAGGAGTTTAAAAGCTGTGAACTCTGCTTGTGAAGAGGTACATTGTGCATGAAACTAACAAACTGTGTTATTGGCATTTCTTTGACCTCATGCATTTTCTCTTGGAAATAGGTCCAAAAGTCTGTCAAGCTGAAGATCATGAAGAAAATTCTTTTTTGGGTAATACATTAAATCAAGGAACAGCTAGGGGTATGTACTTTTTTCCTTTAAATGTTAATGTCCTTATCATTCTCTAGGACATCGTTCTAGCTCTCTCGATTTTCTATGTTTGGATAATCACAGGCCCTTCTTAATTTTTCAGCAGTTAAAATTTAATTTGATTCTGTTAGATCTTGTCTAACGTAAACTTACAGTTTATGGATTACTATTTATTTATTTAATTTATGCAGGATCGGCAATTGGATTCAAGTTGGATAGTCTTTTAAAGCTTACTGACACTCGTGCTTCTAACAATAAGATGACACTGATGTAGTATCTTTGCAAGGTATAATAACAATTGCACTAAAGGAATATATAATTTGATCACTTACCTTCTTTCCATTTTGCTATTTTGGCTCTAGGTTCTAGCTGATAGGTCGCATGGACTGCTTGACTTCCACTTAGACCTTGTAAGCTTGGAAGCTGCGACTTAGGTGATGATTTATCCTTGGTTGGAAAAAGAAAATTATTCAACTGTTAATTGCTAGTTTGGTTGGTTTATTGGTTCTGTTTCGCTTTGTTCCCCTATAAAACTGAGCACATATCTCCTCCTCTGACTTCTTGCAATGATGTGTGTCACATAAATTAAGAGTTAACTCACACTTTAGAAGTATGCTATTACTGATATATCTAGTTGGAAATTCCTATAACTTCTCTAACAACTTCTAGACTCTTCTAGATTCTTTACTCAATTTACTCTATTATGTCCCCTGAAATTGGGTTCTCGATAGCTTTAAAATTTTGTTACGTGTAGCTTTTCTCGCAAACTCCGGAATTTAGCTTTAGAGACAGCCTTGGTCAGCACATCTACTGGCTGGTCAGTTAAGGGAATGTGAGCAACCAGTAATTTTACTTCCATAACTATTTCTTTTTCAAAGAATAGATTTAACTCGTTATTTTTCGCTCGATTATGTAAAATGGGGTTGTGAGCTAGCATTATGGCACTGAGTTTGTCATAGTACACCACTAGTTTTGTACAGTTTCATTTTGGTATGAATATTATTAGATCTGACATTGATGTTGTTGTTGCTTTTCATACTTCATAATAATCTTCCCTTTTTATGGAACAGTGAATAATAAAATTCTTCTAATTTAAATAATTTTATTTCCTTATAAATCATCTTTTACTAAAAGCTGCACTAATTCTGTGTAGCTTGATTGGTTTCATGGTTTGCACTTTTGTATATCTTCAGGAGTGATATTATTACTGTATTACGATCAGAAGGTGATAAAATGGAACTCGAGGCAAAGTTTTCTAAAAGGAGACTTGATAGTTTTATGAAAGAGTTTGAACACGAGGTAATTGATGGAAATAATGTCAAATGCTTCATGTATGTGTTCTACTAATTCATGGATTCTGGGTTGATATTTTAGAAAGCTGAAGCAAATAGCATTTTAGCAAGGAATGTGGAATTTTCTCAACTTACTGCTGATTATCAACGAAAATTATGTGAAAGTTCTGAGTCATTGAATGCTGCTGAGGAGCTTTCAAGGAGACTTACGATGGAGGTTAAGATTGTATCAAATTATAATGCTAAGCTTTTTAAGAGTTTACTTTTTGTAATATTTTGATTTAGTACCTGTTTATTAACTCACTGCCTCCCTTTATTTGTCAATTATCTATTTTGAAGCATGAAAACGAAGTATTATCAAATGCAGAAAAGCGAGCATCTGATGAGGTTCATAGTTTATCTGAAAGGGTGCAGCGCCTGTAGGTACTGCTCATTTCTTATTTGTGTTTCTTTGATATGGCCTAGGAACTAATGAGTCCTGTAATGAGGTTTGGGTGAGATTGTAGGGTTATGATAAGGATAAGGGGATGAAAGCATTTTTGTAGATTGAACCCTTTTGATCTTCTGTGTTTTTCCAGTTCAAACTGACTAACAAGTAAGAGACTACTTGCTATATTATGCATATTCAAGATGATGCTTATCTTAGCTTGCTATATTATGTTTATTCAAGATGATGCTTATCTTATGCTTCTTTTGCAGGCTAGCCTGGGTACCATACAGAGTGCTGAGGAAGTTCGAAAGATGTGTTATTATTATTATTATTATTATTATTATTGTACAACTCACTTCGATTTTGCTTTCATAATTTTCTTATGAAAGTTTTATTTGTTTGAAATCTATAGGAGGCAAGAGCTACAGAGAGGGTAAAAAAGGAAGAGTATATAAAGAAATTAGAGATTTGTTCTGTTTGATTCTATATGAAGCTTCCTATCACCTAGTGAACCATAATTTTCATCTTGAGAAAGTGCTTTTTGGGTTAAATTGGACCTTTTCAGAGGGAATGAGAAAAGGCCAAGAGGGACTTACAAGAAGAGCGAAAAAATATGTGGAGACTCATGCAAGATCGTGATCAAACTATAAAGAACACTATGCGGCAGGTTAAAGATTTGAGCAAAGATTTAGCTAATGCATTGTCTGTTGTTGCATCTGTTGAATCTAGGGCTGCTGTGGCTGAAGTACATGTTTTAGATTTATACTTTTATATGCTTTATATGCTGGCAAAATTCTCTTAGCAAACTGTTGGACGATGAAGATAACTTTATTCCATATACACAGGCAAAACTCTCTGGCCTTCAAAGAAAAATGGGTTCTGTTGACGATAAGGTTTAGTTTCTTCTATAGTTTTTCTTTAATTTTTCAATGATCTTGCTTGTAGTTAGACAAGAGCCATGAATGTAGAGAAGCTTGCAAGTCCACCTGCATGTCTATGGTTTTCCATCGAAGGAAATACACTATACTAGATTATGTGTAGCATGTACCTATCATTACTTTAGTAATGGTATATTATTAAATGTTGATTAGAAAGGGATATGATATGCTGTTATATAAGAGCTGAATTTTTGCAAACGAAAATTGTGTTAGTGGAGGTTTCTCGTACATTTTTATGGTTATTTTATTCTTTTTCATGGTAAACTGTGTATATATATTATTTTTGCACAATAGCTATTTTTTCTGTTTACTATAATTTATTTTATTACTGATAACTGATTGTAGGTTTTTGAAAAGGTTGGTGTAAGTGGATTTCTATCTAGCTCAAGTGATGTGGTGAGTGTAGAAAAAAAATAATTTAATTTGGCTTCTGTTGCTAAGTTTGTATTTATGTATTATATGAAGTGAGTGACTACAATATGGATAATAAAATTGGACCTGACATTTTATCCTTTTTATTCTTAAAAAGATATTAGTTTATTTTTATTATAAAACAAAACTATTTTTTAAAACAAAAATAGCATCTGACTTACTATCTTGTATCCGTCTTAGAGTGTGTGCATAACATTCTCCCCACCCAACTGACACAGGTTGCTGGTGAACTACAAGCAGCAAAAGAGGAGATTGAAAAATTGAAAGAGGAAGCTGATGGTAACAAAGCTCACATGCTACAGGTGCTGTTGTAGTTGGTTGCAGAGGTATCAAAAATTCCATGAGTACTCTGCTGGTTGTGGTTTAGTAGTAGGAATCTAATTTTGTATACTATATCTAATTTTTATAGAGTATTAGTAGTAAAGTTAAAGTGATATTATGGTTATTTTGATATGGCTATGCTTACTTTAGTGTGAGATGCATGAATTTTTACAATTAACTTCATTCTAGTACTTTTGTATCATTATTATAAATATATTTTGGTTAGAGATAATTTTTATTATTTAAAGAAATTATTTAATATAATTATGTATTTATTTTTATTTTGTAATATTCAACTCATTTAAATAAAATGCAGAATTATTATACATGTAATCATATTAACTATTATGTTGTATTAATAATTATTAGATATATATATATATATATATATATATATATATATATAGAAAGAGAGAGAGAGAGAGAGAGAGAGAGAGAGAGAGAGAGAGAGAGAGAGAAAACGAGACCTAAGGCTACACTTATATACAGTAGCTATAGTATACAAAAAAAGGGACCTAAGGCTACGCTTATAAAAAGTAGCTATGATATACAATGTGGCTACGCTTTACAGATGATGCAGTAGCGTTGAAAAGCGTAGCCTATTCTAGAAAAATGAAAGTTGAAAAGCGTAGCCTTTGGTCTTGGACAGCATCACTTGAAAAGCGCACCCTATTCCCAAATGTCAAAAGCGTAGTCCTTGGTGTAGAAAAGCGTAGCCTTTGAGAATAGGCAACGGCCGAATAGGAATCACCCCAAAAAGCGTAGCCGTAGCCTAAGATATCATTTTTTTTACTTTTGGCTACACTTTTCAAGTGTACCTGAATGGGTGTTTTCTTGTAGTGGTTGCTGCAGTCAAGGATGTGGTCTTGAAATTGAACCCGTTTCTCACAAATTAAAGAACAAGATATTGGTTTCCATTGCTGCTGCACCATGAGCTTCAGGTTTCTCAATACTTTCATCTTCTTCTCACTAGCATCTTTTCTTTAATTTTACTTTTGGACTATAATTTGAATGTGTTGTTGTTGATCTAATAAATAAGGTTGCTGATCTGATCTGATAATCTCACTAACACATGTATGCATTCTTTGAAAATGTGATCATGTCATTGAAGAACATACCAAAACAGATTAAGTAGTAATTCCTATCAACAACTAAATATCTATCAAAAATCTATATTTATTAATATATATAACCAAATTAAATATCTTAATGGTGGATGTTTTGTTCTGTTTTGATGCAGGTGTTGAAAGAAGGAGCTCAAATGTTCATGTTAAAGGCCCTCAAACAATCTAATGTAAAAAAATTGACATGTCAATTAATGAATTAGGTCTCAGATAAAATTGTAGCTTTTTCAAAAATAATATAAGCAAATGTGATAAAAAAAAAGGAAAATCAATGGTTGTGATACTAAAGATTAGAAAGCAAATTTAAATATTTTGAGTTGATCTGTCTACAAGGACTATAAATATTTTTTGTCAAACAGGTGTATATAAATTATGCTCACATAACATGCATAATTTCTTTGTTAAACATGTGGATACAAATTTAGAAAGTAACAGTATAAATATAGTTCAAGCACTGAGTAAAGAAAAATAATATATATTTGGGTCATTCACTCACCAACATAATTATAATAATTTCCAAATACATATATATATATATATGTGTGTGTGTGTATAGTATGTTATGTGAGTACAATTTTTATGATTTTTCGCTTTATCTGTGAATATAATTATGTGAATATATAATAACTATTCTTTTTTATTATGTTTTCAATTTATATTTTTATTGTAAGAATTTGATCAAAAGAGTAAGATTCTATCGTCAAAAGAGTTAGTAAGATTCTATCGTGAAATATGATAGAGATTTTATGTATTAAGAGTTACATACATGTTAAGACATTTATAGTTAAAAAATTATGCTATGTTTGATACTATGTATAAGAGTTAATACTTTTGATTTTCAATACTAAAAAATCATATACTTTGTATAATACTTTGTTTATGAGTAATATAATACTTTGATTTTGAGTTATATAATATTTTTGTTATTTTGAAATTTTAATAAAAAAATTATTCGTTTAACGCGATAAAAATATCACTTTTACCTAGTAAAAAGGTTGATTTGTAATAGCTATTTTAAACAACATGAAACGTCATTTTAACCTTGTAAAAATGGCCGTTTCAAAAGCCGTTTTAACCAATAAAAATGCTAATGTCAGGATAAAAATGGCGGTTCAAAAATGCCATTTTAACCAACTAAAAATGCCGTTTTAACCCGGTAAAAACGGCGGTTTTAAACACCATTTTAACCAACTAAAATGCCATCCTATCAGGGTAAAAATGATGGTTCATAAATACCGTTTTAACCAACCAAAAACGTCGTTTTCACCCTGGAAATAATGACGGTTTGAACCGTCATTTTAACCAACTAGAAAATGTCATTTTATTTGGAAATAATGGCGGTTTGTACCGCTCTTTTAACTTATCCAAAAACTGTTATTTTAACCAAGGTTATTGTGACGATTTTCTGAAGACCGCCATAATAACCAAAATGGCACCCAAAATTATGTTGCTTTTTAAAACCGTTATTGCTAGTAATAATGGCAGTTCAAACCTCCGTAAATACCTAAAAATTGCCAATTTTAACCAGATTTTTTTGTAGTGCATAGCTTATCAGTTGGGTTTGTCTATTGATGGTGAGGTAGTTGGCGAGTACCTCTTACATCTCAAATGGTACATTTTGGATAGGAAGCCAACGTGGATTTAGTTCGAGGAGCTATTGAATGAGCTTCCTTGAGTGAGATGCATCCACAAAATGACAATGACCTTCAAATAGTTTCAGAATAGATTCAAGATGTTCCCAACAAATGCGAGTGAAAAAACAGTCAGGAAATATGCTCAAGCCTATATTATCATATTACTCTCCACTTAGTTGTTTGGTGACAAAACTGAGGCATGGATTTGCATTCAGTGATTGTCATTTGTAGCCAACAAACTAAATTAGTTAAGGAAATATAGTTGCAGATTAACAACTCTTTCCTAGTTGTACAAATGCATGTGTCAAGGAACGTGGTGTAACTAGTCAGGCCGCTACAATTACTCCAGTCATGAATATTCTGGTAGTTCCCCACTCAGAGGCCATACGATTTCGATAGATTTTCATGGCTTAATAAGCATCTAATTAAGTATGCTTAACTATTTTATGTTTGTGATATTCATATAATTGTCTTAGTGTATTTAAGATGTATTTACACTACCACAAAAACGGGATTTAGCTACAAAATTTTAATTACAAACACTAAATCGTGATAAAAATAAATGAGCGTGTCTTTTATTTATCACGAAACATTTTTACAGTAGCGAAAATTTAACCTTTTGCCACAAACAATATTTTTCATAGCTGTACTTTCTGCTTACATTAACATGCTATGGCTATCCTGTTTTAAATAAATTAATTTTTTAAATAAATTTATTAATGTATAGTATCATTTTTTTAAATATTTTGACATTAACACATATTTATGAAATTAAATCTAAAAATATAAAAAAATAAATTTAAATAAAATATTAATTATAAAAATAAAGATAATATTATAATATTTGAATTAATTATAAAAATAAAATTTATTTAGCTAAAATAATATAATTTGAATAGATAATAAAAAGTTCAATAATTTTTAAGTATATAAAAAATTTCAGTTTTTATTAAAAATAAATTATTTTATATTTTTTGAATTTAGAAAAATGAAGATAAGTTAAAAAAAATTTAGTCTTTATTTACATGGTTTAGTATTCGCTATATATTTTTGTGAGTACTGTACTCTTATTATATGCATAATTATTTTTTAAAAAATTATTTTGTGAAATTATGAATTAAATTTTTTATTTATACTATTATTTAATTGGTATATTCCATTAATTAATTATTTTACAATTATTTTTAGTTATAAAAAAGTAATACTAATTAATTTATGAGTCACTTATATAAAGGTTTGCAATTTTATTAAGTAACAAAGAAATTGATTTATAAAATTTCTTATAATAATTTTACGTGATAATTAATTTTTCTAATGTAATAAAATTTTAGTAATCAATTTAGTAATTAAAATTTATTAAACATTAAATTTTTCAGATAAAAGTATTTACAAAACTTACTTAATGTATAACTCTTATTATATTATTTTGTGTATAATAGGTAAATAATTAAATGATAGTGTATTGTTTAAATCATTAACTATTAACTACATGAAATGAAAGATTATGAAGATCATATATTTATTAAGGTAGTTTTTTGGTTATTTATTATTATTATAATAAAATTAAAGATAAAAATATCACAGACTCAAAATTTAAATTTAAATTTAAATTTTTAATCATATTTAACCATTAAAAATAAATAAATAACTATTATATTAAAAATAAAATAATTTAAAGTATATTTAATAGATAATAAACAGTAGAAAAGAAAGAAATTTTCTTAAGATTAAAGAAAGTTAAAAGATGATTTAAACAACAATGACCAAGCTGAATTTTTAAGATTCAAAATTTTAATTTGCGCTTAACTTCTGAGGTAGCTTTTGACGAAAAGTTAAAATAATCACGCACAAATTCTAATATAACTTTCTATCTTTTGGCGGAAAGTTAAAGTAATCACGCACAAATTCTAATATAACTTTCCATCATTCACGTTGTCTTTCAACTCCTACTTTTCATTCACGTTGTCTTTTAACTCCTACTTTTCTGCAACACCTAAAAGCACTTTCTTTAACCATACTATATACACTATATAACCCTATCATATGATAGGATATTCTCCAAATTCAGAATACCATTTTTTCTTTTTCATTTTGGTGTTACTTAGTTTTTTTAGTAGATTTCTTCGTGAAGCAAAAACGTAATAATTAATGAGAGGCCCTTTTAAGCAGAACTACAATAACCAAAGAATATCAATAACAATGAAGAATTTGCAGAAGGTTTGGACGAAATAAGTCTCAACTAACTGTACCTACCAAAACAAGATTATAATGACCCTTTAGTTGTGAATGTTAAAGGTATATGAAATTTCAATTTTTTACATGATTTTTTGAGTTCTAATATTTAGTTTATTTCTTTTATTCAATTTTGTAGACACTTCTACGGGAGAAATCACAACTGCTAAAAGGACAACAATTTAAGTTTGGCATTTGAAAAATGATAAAAAAGACATCATAAAATTTGATGGGCATGGACAAAGTCTAGATAATGACGTAAATTTATTGGTACGGTTTCTGGGTGTAATGGCTAGTAGAGCAACGCTGTAAATTGGAGAGGTCTTTGGTACTGAAAATGTAGGACGTGTGATAAATTTAGAGAAGCTGGTTGAAATTTTAGAGAAAAAGTTATGGATATGAAGAAATCAAAATTCAGTTGACAAAGCTCTGTACAACTTTTTGTTATCAGAATACAGTGATAAAGTATTTAATTTGTCCAGTGATATATCAGACATTATATTTAATTAGTGTATTTAATAAATAATAATTGAAATTTTAAATATATTTATTCTAGAAGGAATTAAAATTTATTTTATTTATGTTAAAAATTTTTTTATTTCTTATTATATATAAGTTTAGACTTGTATTATTATTATTATACTGAATTCTTATTAGTATTTTTTTATGAAAAAATGTTAGATATATATATTTAAAAAGTTTGATTTTTATTATTAATGTTATATATATAAATATAATTTTAATTTAATAAAATTATTCAATTAGAGTAAATTAACACAAATTAGCCACGGATTATATGTAAAAAACAGAGTGAGCTAGCCATAAAAATAGTGTGATTAAATAATCTAACGTTAGCCACAAAAAAAATTGTGGTCGAAAAACTCATCCTACACAAATTAGCTACGGATGAAGTATGGTAAAATTATACTTTTCGATCTAATTATTTTTATTTAGCTACGGCATCATACGTGGACAATGATATACAAATTGTGGCTCTTTGAAGGTCTCCACGATGCTTAAAAATGTGGCTAATAATGCTAAAATCGTGACAAATTGAAAATGCAACCCTCCGATTAGCCACAAATATTCTTTTGTGGCCAATATATGATTGCTACGGTTATCTTAGAGTTTAGCCACAATTTTTTTCGTGGCTAAACCCCTTATTTCTTGTAGTGTTATACACCAATACCTATTCATAATTTGTTCAAAATTCGCTGAACCATGTAAAGATCAAAATTATATGTCGAGGCTATATCCAGATAAATCGCTGCAGGCCGTATCAAATTACGTTTAGTGTGAATGTCTTGTTAGTTTGCCCCTCTCTCAAGCGGATTATGTTGGATTACTATTTTCCTATAATATGTGTGGTAACTTCTAGCGGATATTATGTTCATATAGCTAATATGTGGTTCCTTCCAATGGACTATATAGAAATCAAACATGATTGAAATGTAACCTTTTGACAATTAGGACAATTAGGTAATATCTTGCGATAAATTAAAAGTGTTTCACATGTTTAAATGACAAATATATATGAAAGAGTATTAATAATATGCTGTTTTTTTATGCAAAGACTTTTTCTTAATGTATTTTGTATAAGTTTTTTTATTATTTTTTTATGGTGAAAATTTTTTACAATTTGAAGTAATAAAGATCAAGTTCTAAATATTTTTGTTTTAAAAATTCTGATATCGTGTTATAAATTATTTATTATAAAAATTTAAATTAATAAATAAAAATATATAAATAATTTAACTGTAACATTATATGAAGCTCATTATTCATGAAAATCTTTATTTTGAAAGCACTTACAAAAGAAACTTAGTTTGCAAAAAAATCTGTCTATTTATCTATATAATAGAGTTGACAAATGACAAATATCTTTACCTATAAATTTGTCGAACATTATAATAAAATAAGGTGGATGTCTCACGAAATCCAAACATCATACATACATATAGATACCTTGACCTTTGTTTGTCACCTTCCTCGGATACTGTTTTCACTAATTGTCACCTTATTAGGTCTCAAAACTAAAACTGGCCATATAAATATCTATGATCTCATTGATGACAATAAGATGGACGACTAACAGTTAAAACCTTAGAACCAAATAAGATCACGAGACATTTAATCCTCATAATAACAAATAGTATATGAATGAAATTAAGACTGATGAAAGCCTAAGGTGGCAACTTGACAAACTAGCTAGCATGCATGCATGCATGCGTGTAGAAGTTGTTCTCTAGACCAATTTATTATTACCTTTGCACGCAGTGAGAATAATTTATTACCTTTCGCATTATTATTCACTCTAGGTCTCTAGCTACTACTATTATTATTATTATCAATGAAATAATGAAAACTACTTGTGCCAAAAACTTAAAATATATTTAGTTTATATTTATTTTATTTTTAGTATTTTTTATTTTTAAAATTTTATAAAAAAATAATACAATTTTATTTTATATTCTTATATTTTTTTTCTTTACAAAATGCTAAAAACATAAAATACTAATAAAATATAAACAAAAAACAAAATTACAAACTAAATACACTTTAAAATTAAAAATAATATATAAATAATTATATCTCTAATCTTTTCTTATACAAAAATTTATTTTTTAGATTTACGGAATATATATATTCCTGCTAATATTTTTCTTCTTTTAACTGTCAAACAAGGACTAACATATTATATTATTAGTTATATATATATATATATATATATATATATATATATATATATATATATAAGTTTTGGTTTATTTTATTATACAGAGTAATTATCGAATGTGAAAGATTGACTAAATAAGCAAGTGCTCCTTGTCCCACTTGACTTACTTTGCTAAGGTTAGGTTACATTTATACAAGGAAACATGTTTTCAACGGAAACGTAAAGAGAGGTTATGCAAACTGAAATTGACCTTATATAGAAGAGTTTAATTTTGATTCATTTAATTTAAGATGCAAGAAATAAAATTGCATTGGTAATCATCTCATTAATCATATTTATTGAGTTTGAAAAGTTGTTATATTTTATTGGAAAAGTCATGTTTATAACGTAAATATAGTCAAGTCGATTTACACTGATGACTAATGAGATTATACATATTGTATTATACTTGCGTATGTTAACAAGTAACTACCTAACCGCAAACCTCTCAAAATTCCATTAATCATGCATATGAACACGCAATTGATCTTTTCAGTTTTCATGCATGAACCTCCCTTTTATGTTATAGATGAAAACCATCCCAGGAACAAACAAAAAGTAGAAATTAACTGCCGAATTCGACGAAGTGATTATCCGGTACATTCCTAAAAAGCGAAACGCGAGAGTTGATCTACTATTTAAACTGACAAGTACCAAGTCGGTCTCCAGAAACCGATCGATAATCTAAAAAGTCATCAAGACACCATCCATCGTGGCCACAATCAGTGGCGGAGCTTGAAACGAAATTTTGGAGGCAGATAGAAGATAATTGTCAAGATGCTTTTGATATGAATCTCATTTAAGATAAGCTTGTCTAACCTCATCTCTCTGATTTGGATAATATTTCCAAATTTGAAGCCATTTTTTAGGGTATCGTTCTAAAGAATTAAGGTCAAACTCATCAGATGTAACTCTTTAAACTTTTAAAGGTTGTATCTTACTTTCTTCGTGATTCATTAAAGTAGAAGAACTATCTACAGGTGTTGATATTGTAAAAGTTATATGTTTTCCTTCAAAAATATTAGCCTTCCTCTTAAAAAATACATCATCAACTCTTTGATTTTTTATAACTATTTTATATAAAAATTTGAATATATATCCAGTAAAATATGTAAAAAAAAAGAAATTAGAAGGATAAATATTAAAATTTATAATATTCATTGAATTTTTTTATCAATTTATACACATACAATAATATCAATACTTATTGAATATTCTAATATTTTTATCATATAAAAAATTAAATTAAATAAACAGTAAAATATAAAATAATATTAAATTACATAAATAAAAAATACCTAATTTTTTATATTTGAACTCAAAAGTAAAGAGAGTGTTGCTTATTGAATAGAGAGTTGCGAAATGCAAATACACTCAATTCAGTCCAAATCCAATATGTTTTGAATGTTTAAAACTAAAAATTATTGTGCAATAAAAGCAAGAGATGAAGATTAAACTTTGGTATTTTAAGTCATAATAAAATATTTGAGCCAACTGAACTATTTTTTATTTTTTGAAAAAGTATTACTAATTTTTTAATAAAAGTTTGGGGGCCATGGCCACCCCTTGTCTGAATTAAGCTCCGCCACTGGCCACAACTTCGACAAACTTAACCGTATCAAATCAGCATTCTTGGACCTTCTTAATCCTTCAGTATCTTGCCGATGGGGACCTGCTCGAGGACCCAAAAAAGCAAAATGTTCAAAATGAGAAGCTGCGAGGTATACCACAATAGCGGGCAGCTGTACAAACGAGGACTGTCCCAACCTCTCCTCAAGTGTATAGAACCTAGCGACACAAATTACAAACTTCATGAAATTCATGAAGAATGTTCTGGCCACCACATCAGGGACAAAATCCTACCTCAAAAAATCATCCGAGCATTGTACTTTTGGTCTACCCTCAGCAGAGACTCCCTCCAAATAGTTAAAAGTTGCGAATAACGCCAAGTCCATGCCAACCTTCATCAAGCTTTTCCCCACCAGCTCAGCGTGATAACAGCAAATTGCCCTTTTGGAACCTGAAAAATTGATCTCGTGGGACCTTTCTCCACAGCTCCTGACCAGCTTCGATTCCTTAGAGTAGCCATCGACTACTACACGAAGTGGATAGAAGCCGAGGCACCAACCACTATCATGGCCACTCAATATCGAAAATTTTTCTAGAGACAAATCATAACCTGGTTTAGAATTCCAGAGATCGAAATCTCAGATAATGGAACCTAATTCGCAGACAAACGTTTCAAAGAGTTCCTAGAAGGACTTGGCGTCTAGCAGAGGTTCAACTCGATAGAACACCTGCAGACCAATGTCCAAGTGAAGGCAACCAACAAGGTCATCGTGAAGGACCTCAAAAAATGACTAGATAAAGCCAAAGGCCTATAGGCCGATGAGCTCGACTCCATATACCCTGGTCATACCGAACATTGCCCCAAATCTCAACCGGAAAAAACCCTCTTCCTGCTAACATACAGCCTAGTGGCCGTTATCCTTATGGAGATCGGGTACCTAGCCCACAAAGGACCGTGGGAGGACACGATGAGGAAGCAGAGTGGGACCTTGTGGATGAAGTCAGAAGCATAGCACACTTGCGGGAGTTAGCCTTAAAACAAAGAATAAGTCTAAGGTACAATTGAGGCGTGATAAAACGAGACTTCAAACAGGGAGACCTAGTCTTACGACGCAACAACCTCGGTCCTCCCACGCTAGGAGAAGGAAAGCTCACCTGCAACTAGGAAGGATCCTACCAAATCAAGTCCATAAATAAAAAAGGAACCTACAAACTAAAACAACTCAACAGGACCAAGTTATCGAGATCATGAAACACCCCAAACATACGACGCTAATACACGTAGGAGAATCCCTCCGGACCGATACCTTTAGAAGATTTAAGGTTCATTCCTTGTTTTCTTATATCTCATACTTTGTTTATAATTACATTTTCTCTTTTTTCTTTTTATCTTTTATGTCATTTTCTTCGGTACTCTTTCCTACCCAACACAGGAGGTTTTAACGAGATCCAACCTTTAATGAAAAAAATCATTTCATTCCTTTACCCTTCTATATAAACATTTTTTACGTTTTTACCCATGCAAAATGGTACAAATAGAAACGGGTATCCTGGGGCCCGATCATCCCCAAAGCCAACATAATGGATATCCACATAAATAAAATATTGTACTTAAATTGGCCTACCAAGAGGCCCACTATTCATAACAAAACGGCTCTGAAGAAAGCCACTGAAGAAGTATAAAACGCCGAACACATGATTTACAAACCTAAAAAAGAAATTGTTCACAAAAAGGAAAAATCAAATATGCCGAACAAACAGGTTACAAATCTCAAAAATAAAACAAAAGCTACTAAAGATCCACAATCTATCCATCCCTCACGATTCGGAAGTCTCCCATAACAGACACATCCACCTCCGGAACCAACACACAGACCTGGGCCTTCATGGTCTTCTCGGTAACTCAGATAGTGTCCTTGACATCATTGGTCAAACCTTCCTTCTCCTTCTTTAGCTTTGCAACCTCAACCTTCAAAACTTTCACCTCGGCAAGCAAAGAAGCTGCTCCGGACTCGGTGTCGAATGCTTGCTTTCATTCCTGAGATAGCTGGGAGAGAAGCGAGGTCTCTAACTCAAAGAGGCGAAGGATCTCTGAGCTGGGATTGTCAACATCCTTCACGGCCTTCAACCAAGCAGCTTCCGCCGCCTCTAATTGCTCCTTCAGTCTTCCGGATTTCACTTGAGACTAGCGGAACTTACCATCCCAAAGACCCACCAGAGACAACATCGACTCCACCTTCCAGACGATAGTAGCCAATCGAAGAAGGGTGTGGTACACGAACATCGCCTGACCGGCAATGTCACAATCATGGAAGAAGTCCTCAATGCCCAGTAGGAGGTGCAGATCGATGAAGGACAGGGTGTCAAAACCCTTATATATCATGGACGGCACAGGTCCCTCCTCTTCCACGTTTTCCCCACTACTCTCCTCTGTTGTTCTTTTCCACTTCCTAGTCTTAGGAACCGAACCTCCATGACCTCTACATCATCCTCGACATCGGCTACCCCAGTCGCAATCACCTCTTGAGAAGTCATCCGTGAGTTTAGCTGAGTCACGGACTGAGGCATCAACGACAAGGCCTCACCACCCTCACTCATGGCATCATTCGCGATGGAAGCCTTCAACCTCGCAAGTGTAGACGATCTGCCAGCCATCTCAACTGAAAAGGGAGAAAAAATTGCATCAAGTTTTAAACTCAGAAAACAAAGAAATAAAAAAAGAGATAAAACATCAAAAGACCCACCGATGTAAGACCGACATGCCACGGGATCACCCATAACGTCTCGGGGGTTTAAAGACCTATCCCCGAAAATTGCCAACAGATTGTCGGCAATGTCCCTATTCTCGGAAGACAACCACTCGTTGATAACCCGCGTTAGGTATGACGCATTGGCACCAAAATTCGAATACGTGGCAAAGCGACGTTCCCCCTTCAGGGTCAACCAGAAGGGATGGTTCCCACGAGCAAGTTGAACCTTAAAATATTTCTTCTTAAATCCATGAAAGAAATTCCCAAAAAATCCAAAGATTCGCCAATTCGGATGGGCCCAGAACGACACATAACCTTTCTTGTGCTTCCCCTCCTTGGTCGAAAGAGTGCATAGAAAGAAAAATAGGAAGACCTCCACACGAGTCGGGAGCCCCAGATACTTGCAAACCAGTTTGAAAGTCCGGATGGCTGCCCAACTATTAGGATGCAGTTGAGACGGCACCACCAAACATCGGTTTAGCAGAGCATAAACAAACACAGAGAAGGGAAGCTGCACACCCAACCGCATAAACATAAACTCATAAATCTACATCTAATCAACAACTAGAGGGAGTCATGTTATATATAGCAAAACCTCTCGTCCACCTCGGGAAGTGAAAGGTCGTACTGTCGCTCCACCTCGCCGCCTCTACAAACCGCCCTCTCATCGCGCAACTTCTAGAGGTCCTACTCCGTAACCCTAGAAGGCATCCCCACACATTAGAGGTCACTCAATAATAAACATTCAGAATACCACCGGCCAGGACAACGAAAATTCTAGTGCCCTCAGTTTTTCGCAAAACCATACCTAAAAAAGGGGCACCACTGTCAGCCCACTCCCCGAAAGAAGAAAGCCATACAAATTCCATAATAATGCACCTAAGGATGTCTAAAAAATAGTGGCACCTCTCCTATTTCTCTACCACTACTATAATCATGAAACTATATCACAAGTGATGTTAGATTTCATCTTACATATAGTAAAATTCATAATTATCGTATAAACTCAGTTGCTGAAGCGTATACAAATGTATGGATCTTTCTTGTATACACATGAAATAATTATAAATTTTTTCTTGATACTGGAAAACACACTTCTTGTGTTATAATATATTTTTATTAGTGACGATTCTGATAGTAGTGAGAGAGGCTTAATGCTATGAATTGGCAGTAATTTTTCACATAATTAACTTAATTAATTAACTTAGTAATATAAAATAAGTAATTAGGATATGAAAATGAGCTTAATAATTATACATACATTATTTAGAAAAATTAAAGATAATTAGTCTATGTTAGAAATATAATTATGTATGTGCTTTTTTTTATTAGTTTAAACTTTTAAGAGAGATTATTTCATAATACAGTATTAGAAGAGGCATATTAAAAATATAAGAGTAAAATATTGTTTTTGTCACTAACATTTGGGGTAAGTCTCAAAGTTGTCCCTAACATTTGAATCGTCCTATTTAAGTCTCTAATGTTTCAAAATTGACTCAATATTGTTCTGCCGTTAGGAATTTGTTAACGAAATTGACGGCAGGACAAAATTGAGATGATTTTGAAATGTTATGGAGTTAAATAGGACGAAAATATTGGGGACAAAAATGATAGATAGAAATGAATTTAATTTTATCTTTTACTAATATCAATCTTTTACGGTACATAGTTAATTAGTTATTCAATTATTTTTTAATCACATTTAAGTAAATTACACTTAATTACATTACTTTGATTCTAAATAAATTAATTTTTTTAATAATTTTACTCTTAAAGATTTTTACTCATCATGAAATATTTGTAAAATAACTAGAATCACATTACTTTATTATATATGTATCATTTTTTTTCACAAGTTTATGTACTAGTCATTCTACCAAAATTTTATGATGAATACAAATTTTTAAGAGTAAAATTATAAAAAATAAATTTATTTAGAATAAAATTAATGTGATTAAGTGTAATTTACTTAGATGTGATTGAAAAATATTTGAATAAGTATGTACTGTAAAAAATTGATCATATTAAAGGATAAAATTAAAAGTTATCTCTATGTATCATTTTTTTCCCCAACGAGTTCGTCCTATTTAACTCCCTAACATTTCAAAATCGTCTCAATTTTGTCCCATCGTCAATTCTGTTAATAGATTCCTAACGACAGGACAACATTGAGTCAACTTTGAAACGTTAGGAACTTAAATAGGACGATTCAAACGGTAGGGACAAATTTGAGACTTACCCCAAACGTTGGGGATAAAAATGATACTTTATTCAAAATATAATCATTTATACATTTTTTTATTATCAACTTAATTTTGATAGAGTATGGTGAAGAGACACATAATGATCATATAGAAAGGTGGTTATGATTTTAGTTACACAATGAAAAGTTAGGTGGAAGAGTTAGTTTCATTTTCCTTTCTATTATGATGAGGTGGCAAAGTTTGTTAGTGCCTCACTAGCTTACCTCACATATATAAATGTGTAATAGAATACTTGTTGCTGCTGCTGAATCATAATGAGAATCATAATTCTTCTCTTCTTCTCTCATTCTTCTTTTCTTTAGAAATCTGTTTTTCTCATTCTCACTCACTAGTCTCTAGTGCCTTGTATGGTATCAGAACTTTGGATCTTATATAAACTATGGGGATACCAAATTTTTCAGTTTCTATTGCAAACTCAGCTCAAACGACAAGTGCACCAGGATTCACAACAAATCATATCTATATGAAGCTCGATAATTACAATTTCTTGCAATGGAAGGATCAAGTTAAAGCAATAATTGAAGGAAATAACTTACTCAATCACGTCATAGGAGCAAGAATTCCACAATAGTTTCTTGAAAGCAGAGAGAACAATCTATAATTTTAGAGATGGAAGAAGCAAGACACGTTGTTGAAATCTCAGCTACTATCCTTGATGTCCAAGCCTTACACAACTAGAATGGTTGGTTGCATATTCACTTACCAGATCTGGAACAGGTTAAAAAGTCACTTTGCTTCACAAATTAAAGTTAGAATAATATAGTTGAGAAATAAGCTTAGTAGTACAAAGATAGGTGTTTTAGTGAATGATTACATGTTAACAATCAAAAGTACAATCGATTCACTAGTTTCAGTAGGAAAGACAGTGAGTGAGAGTGAACATGGAAATACAATCCTTCATGGTCTAATTGAAGACTATGCACCTTTCTCACTTCAATTTTAACGAGATCTCAAAGGATTACAGTTGGAGAGCTAGAAGCAGTTTTGTTTTCACATGAAATCATGTTAGAAAGGTTTAGAAAGCTAGAGTTGGAGCATCTATTATAGGCAAATATTGCTTAGTTCAATCACACAAGTCAGTTTAGTCAAAAAGTTATCAAGCAAATTTTGCACAAAGAGGAGGTTTTAGAGGAGGTTTTCGAAACAGAGGTAGGTTTCAAAATTTTAGAGGTGGAAGGCAGTCACATGGCTATGGTAGAGCTCAAACATCACATTAAGTTTATGGAAGAGTACAACAATCTTACTTAGGTAAGCCAAGAACCTAAAATTATGAAAGATCAGTAAACACTGATGGATCTAAAAGAGCACAACACCATTATAGACAAGACTATGAAAGAATGCAAGATAGACCTCAATGCCAGTTATGCAACAGATATGGACACACAACAAGGTCTTGTTGGTACAGGTATAATGATGATAGTGCACAAACTCACTATACATAGCCTCAGTACAGAGAAAGGTATACAGATGGACAGCAACAAGTTGAGCAGCTAAAAAGCAAATTTTAGCAGTATCTTGGCCAATCCTGCAACAATTGAAGATTCAATCTAGTATTCAAACTCTGGAGCCACACATCACATGACTATAGATACAAAAAATGTGACTGAAAAGGAAAACTATGAAGGCATAGATCAAGTTGTAATTGGTGATGGTATATGTTTGGCTATTAATTATGTTGGAAAAGCATATTTCAAAACTAAATTGAGCTCCAAAAATCTAATAATGAAAAGTTGCTATTAGTACCAAATATAACAAAATATTTACTCAGTATCTATCAATTTTGATGTGATAATGAGATATTTTTTGAGTTTCATTCTCATGGATGCTATGTTAAATCTCAAGATACTATAGAAATAATCCTTCAAGGATATGTTACAAGAGGCATGTATAGACTTCTCAATTTTCGTCCAGTGCACACACTTTTTGCACTCATCAGTTTAGTAGAAACAGAAGCAAATAAGTATAGGCTTTGGCATGCTTTACTTGGACATGCCTCAGCAACTATAGTGTCCAAAGTCTTAACGCTTTTCCCTTTCACCAAATAAGTCAATATGCAGTTCATGTTGTATTGGCAAGTCTCACAGTTTATCTTTTTCTGAGTCTAAAATAACTTACAATGCTCCTTTAGAACTTATGTACTCTAACATGTCCAACTCCCATTTCTAATTCTAATAGAAACAATTACTTTGTTAATTTCAATAATGCATATTCCAGTTTCACTTGGTTATATCTCATAGAAGTAGAGCTTAATTGAAATTAGTTTTCATGCATTTTCAATATATGGCCGAATTACAATTGAATGCTAAGCTCAAAATTTTTCAAAGTGACAATGCTGTAGAATATGCCAGCCTCTCTAAAGAACTACAAGCACAAAGGATAGTTCACATGTTTTCTTGTCCTCATATACATCAGCTGAATAGTATAACTAAACAGAAGCACAGACATGTTGTTGAGATGAGTTTAACAATGCTTGCTGCAGCCTCTTTATCTATCAAATTCTGGGAAAAAGCATTCACTACAACTGCTCAGATTATCAATATTCTTCCTACATCTGTATTGAATGGAGTTTCACCAACTAAGAGACAACTTGGCAAGAAACCACCTTATGAAAACTTGAAGGTGTTTGGTTGTTCGTGCTTTCCACACATGAGGCCTTACAACAAGAACAGCTGCAGTTCAAATCCTCACTTTGTGTTTTTCTTGAATATGGCACCAGTCACAAGGGATACAACTGTTTACTTAGGTCTGGCAAGATAGTCATTTCCAGAAATGTAGTGTTTGATGAAGATCATTTTCCCTTTAAAGATCCACACTCAGAATTCAGCACTACAGATGAACTGCCTCAAGATTTAACTATCTCAAAGCTGCCACCACTACAAATCGTACTAAGTTATCTATTCCTACGCAATGTCAAATTTCCTCTACAATCAATTCATTAATCAGAAATGCCATCACTCATTAACCTTCCAATAATACAGTAGCATCATTTACATAATCTCAGCCTTCTCCTGTTACAAATTAACACTACCAAAGTTAGCCTTTAACAAATTTTTCTTAAGACACTCAAAATATCTGTTTTTCCTACCATCCACCACCATCTGTGGAAATCTATCAATTTTCACCAAGCTGCATTCAACCAACCCATTCATCCCTTCCATCACTTAACCCTTCCTTACATAACATTTTAATAAAAAGTAAAATTGGCTCTTTAAAATGAGACTTTTCAAGCCAATGTTAAACCTAGAAATGTGCAGCAAGCATTAGCTGATCCCCAATGGAAGGAGGCCATGGATGTTGAATTTGAAGCTTTAAAGACAAATAACACATGGAAACTAGTACTACTCTCTATTGGCAGAGAAGCTATAGGCAATAAATGGGTTTTTAGACTTAAATACAATGCTGATGGAAGCCTACAAAAGCACAAGGCATGCTTAGTGGCTCAAGGATTCTCCCAAAGACCAAGTTTTGACTATATTGAAACTTACAGTCTAGTTGTGAAGCCAACATCAATTCGGATCATAATGTCCATAGCTCTGGCAAGGAATTGGTCAATTAGGCAAGTTGATGTTAATAATGCATTTTTACATGGAGAGGTCACTGAAGATGTTTATATGAGGCAGCCACAAGGGTACATATTTTGGTGACAAGATCCTAGTTTGCAAGCTTACAAAGGCTTTATATGGCCGTAAACAGGCACCTAGAGCTTGGTATCACAAGCTTTTCTCAGCACTTCAGAAGCTTGACTTCTCACTAACAAAATCTTATGTGTCCATATTTGTTTAGCAACTAGAGTCCTCCATTACCTATGTATTGATCTATGTATGTAAATGATATTATTCTGACTCGGAGCTCCACTGAAGTCATTGCTACAGTTGCTCGCAATCTCAACTCAGCTTTTGCATTGAAGGATGATGATGGCCAAATCGTCTATTTAGAAATTTTCAAAAAGAATTGATTCGCCAATAGAATAGTTCCAAACTAACAAATGATCATAATCAAAGTTTAAATGATTGTAACAATTCAAATCAATAAAAACTTGGACTTTTAAATCCCGGGTCGTTCTCCCACGGAATTGCAGTAAGGTGTACGTATCATTGGCTATGAGAAAAAATGGTTTTGATGGCAATTGACAAGAATTTAAAAGACAAGAAAGTAAATAAAAGGGAATTCAAATGGCAAAAAATGTCTTGGCAAAGGTTGAGAGTCAAAGTTTTCTATCCTAGTCATTGACCACAAACATGGCAATTATAAAGAGTTAATCCCTGATGAGCGGATAATTTGTATGCTTTTTGGCATTGTTTTTAGTATGTTTTTGGTATGATCTAGTTAGTTTTTAGTATATTTTTATTAGTTTTTAGCTAAAATTCACTTTTCTGGACTTTACTATGAGTTTGTGTGTTTTTCTGTGATTTCAGGTATTTTCTGGCTGAAATTGAGGGTCCTGAGCAAAAATCTGATTCCGAGACCAAAAAGGACTGCAGATGCTGTTGGATTCTGACCTCCCTGCACTCAAAGCGGATTTTCTGGAGCTACAGAAGCCCAATTGGCGCGCTCTCAACGGCGTTGGAAAGTAGACATCCTGGGGTTTCCAGCAATATATAATAGTCCATACTTTGCCCAAGATTTGATGGCCCAAACCGGCGCTCAAAGTCACCTATAGAAATTCCAGCGTTAAACGTTGGAACTGGCATAAAATTTGGAGTTAAACGCCCAAACTGGCATGAGAACTAGCGTTTAACTCCAGAAAAGGTCTCTACACGAAATTCCTTCATTGCTCAGCCCAAGCACACACCAAGTGGGCCCGGAAGTGGATTTTTCTGTCATTTACTCATTTCTGTAAACCTTAGGACACTAGTTTACTATTTATAGGATCTTTTGACATTGTATCAGTACGTTATGCAACCTTTTTGATGACCTTACTACATTTTACACGTTTTCTTTGTACTTCCACAGCATGAGTCTCTAAACCCCATGGTTGGGGGTGAGGAGCTCTGCTGTGTCTTGATGGATTAATGCAATTACTACTGTTTCTCATTCAATCATGCTTGCTTCCATTCCAAGATAATACTTGTTCTTAATCCGGATGAATGTGATGATCCGTGACAATCATCATCATTCTCAACCATGAACGTGTGACTGACAACCACCTCCGTTCTACCTTAGATTAAGTAGTTATCTCTTGGGTTCTTTAATCGGAATCTTCGTGGTATAAGCTAGACTGATGGCGGCATTCAAGAGAATCCGGAAGGTCTAAACCTTGTCTGTGGTATTCTGAGTAGGATTCAATGATTGAATGACTGTGACGTGCTTCAATCTCCTGAAGGCGGGGCGTTAGTGACAGACGCAAAAGAATCACTGGATTCTATTCCGGCCTGATTGAGAACCGACAGATGGAATGCCGTGCCGTGACAGGGCATTAGGAATCGTTCCAATGAGAGGATGGGAGGTAGCCATTGACAACGGTGAAACCCTACATACAGCTTGCCATGGAAGGAGACTTGCGTGACTGAAGAAGAAGACAGTAGGAAAGCAGAGATTCAGAAGATGGAGCATCTCCAAACCTCAACCTATTCTCCATTACTGCAAAACAAGTAATCATTTCATGTTCTTTTGCTTTTCACAATCAATCCTAATAATTTATGATATCCTGAGTAAGATTTACAAGATAACCATAGCTTGCTTCAAGCCGACAATCTCTGTGGGATCGACCCTTGCTCACGCAAGGTATTACTTGGACGACCCAGTACACTTGCTGGTTAGTTGTGCGGGATTGCAAAAGTGTGATTGCAATTTTGTGCACCAATCCCACTTAGTCAACCCTAACATCGAAAGTAAGTCAAATAGGCATAATTGATCATAATCTATAAATCCTAGCTAACTCACTAATTAGTTTAGTGAAAGACTAGAGTTAGTAGAAACAAAATCAACTAACAATCCTAAATCACCAATCAATATTGAACATCAATGACTCAAGGTCACCTAAGTCCTCAATCCTAAGCCAAGAGTATAAAATCTACTCTATAATTGAAAGAGACATTTTATCAAATACTTGGAAGGTATAAAAGGAAAATATAATAAATTGTATGAATTACAAAAGCTATAACTACCAAACTCAAAATAGCAATAACAACAATTCAATTAAGCATCAATAAGATGAAAAATATCAAAATTGTATTAAAGGAAATTAAAAATTCAACAAGAGAGTTCATAAACTAAAATTTAACAAAAGTAAAAAAAACTAAGAGAATTCATATAATAGAACAAGAAAATATAAAGAAAACTAAACGAGAACAAGATTAAAATCTAAATCTACTAAACTAGAACAAGATTAAAATCTAAATCTAAAGAGAATTTAAACTAAGAAACCCTAAATTCTAGAGAGAAATTAGAGCTTCTCTCTCTAGAATTCTACCCTAAAACATACTAGAAACTTAAACTAAAACTATTCTAATACTCCTCGGTTGATCCTCCCTTGGTCCATGCCTCAAATGTTTCATAAATGAGTTGGATTGGACCCAAAATTGGCCTAAAATCGCGATCCACGTGTTCACCTAAGTGAATCCTGTGTAGCAAGTCGTGCGTACACATGTGTCATGCGTATGCGCAACTTGGATAACTTGCAAAAGACGCGTACGCGCAACTGAGCAGATTTTCAAAACTCATTTTCTTCGTGAATTCTCCACTTTTGCATGATTTTTTTTATTTCTTCAAGTCATTCTTACTTTCAAAACCTTGAATCACTCAAACAAACATATCAAGTCATCAAATAGGAGAAAAGTGAATTAAAAGTGACAATTTTAAGCATAAAAGGTATGTTTTTCAAAATTAAGTACAATTAGGGAGAGATTCACAAAGACATGCAATTTCAAGGAATAAATGCTAGGTAAGTTGATAAATCCACTCTTTTCAAGGCAAAAATAATCGTAAAATATGAATTTATCAATTCTTCCACATTTAAACAAAAGCATTTCCTCATACTAAGCATTAGAAAAGATGAGATCAAGGGATATTCACACTTATTGAAAATAAACTATCTATATCTATTCTATCTATCTACGTGTATCTATTTATATCTATTTGGTCAAAACAAATCAATTTTTAAGAACACATATAAACATATAAGGCTAATACACTACAGCTATGAAAACAATTCCATGAATCAATTTGAGTTCTAAAAGATATAATATATAAAAAAGTCGAAACATAGAATTGAGCAATCAAACCCCTCACCGGAAGTTTATACTCTCTAATTGCTCAAGTGTATAGGGTTGATTCACTCAATTCTCTTCTAATATTGCTTTCTAAGATTTATTCTCCATCTATCAATCAACAATTATTCAATGTATGCGTGCAAGTGTCATGAGGGCTTTTCAAGCGTTGTAATGGGGTGAGAGTCAAGGTCAGATTGTATGATGACTAAGTGGACTTGAAATTGAATCTTTAATTAACTTAAACTCCCACCAAACCTATGATAACCTAGTTACCAATTATTCATTTTTTTTCTACACAGTCATGCATTCTTTTCAATTTACATCGTATATGCATTTTATTTTTTCTTCCAACTTTACTTTTGGGTAACATTTGTCCCATTTTTTATTTTTTTATTTTTTTCTTTTAAAATATATTATATACATAAAGGATTAATGCATATGATTTGAGCATTTAATGCATGAATATGTACACAATTTTTAAAATTTTCAGCAAAAATCCAAAATACCCAATTTACTCTCTACCCATGTTCTCAACCTCCATTCTCCTATACTTAGATGATGCACACTCACTAGTCTAAGTTAATCAAAGCTCCAAATTAAAAACATTTATTATTTTTACTTAGGGGTGGTGATGTGCTAAAAATTTAGAATAAAAGGGGATTAAAAAAGGTTCAAAATTGGGTAACAATAGTAAATATAAAGGGTAAGACTATTTGGGTAGGTGAGTTCTAATGACGTAAGGCATCGATCATGTAAATGCATATATACACCAAATATTGGACATAAAGAATTAAACAAATCAAGTATCACAATCATAGAGAGAGAATATGTAACACGCTACCATACAGAGTCTTATGCTTAAGTCATAATTCAGAGATGGCAAGGTATTACGACCTCTAAAATAAAAACTAGTACGTATAGTAGTATGAATGATTGATTATAACTAGGAGCCTTTGTAGAAAAAGGGGTAAACAAAAATCGCAACTCTAAAGCGCAACACTCCGATCGATAACGTAACGAACAAGGATAAACCAACGCGAGATTTATATATATATAAAGGAGTGTCAAAAATAGGAATATCAAGACTCAAGATCCGGCTGCGAAGATAACCGGTCCGAGCATAGCAATATATACATATGATAAAAATAAGGAAAACCCCGAAGGAAACCCAAAGGGACACAAATACATAAAACTTATTCTCCAAAATCTCCCATAAGAGGAGTCATCACAGTTTGTATTATTTAATGGAGATAAAAGCATCTAAGCAAAACATATAAACCAAAACGTGGTCCCGAGAACAAAGGATCTTCGCAAATCTAGAAGTCTCCAACATGCCTCAGCGGGAAACCTCACGTCCTGCATCTAAAAACCACAAAATCCGCATGGGTGAGAACCAGAGGTCCCCAGCATGGTAGCAGCTTCCACATATATAATACATAATAATAGAGGAAAGCCAAAGGCAATCCTAGAACTTCCTCCAGATAATATCAAAGCTTATAAACAAGCTAAACCATATAAGGGCATCTGACTAAAGATCCTTCAGTCTAACTAATACTTCCCTTTCTAATTCCTTCAGACCTCCCAACCACCAGCAGGAGTATAATGTAGCAAACACAGTTATATCAAACAAGAAATATACAAATAGGAACAATTAAGGCATTTAGACAATTAGCAAATAATATGCAGTCAAGTAGGCAATCTCAAACAATTCACATAGTATGCATATGATGAATGCCTGTCCCTAGTGGCTGATGATATCATCTGTCGGTTATAGAGCCAACCCGACAAGTCCTGGCAGTTAACCATTGGACTGTCCCTCTGTCGTGTCTCCCCAACTTGAGTCATGCTCATTATAACTTGATCATAATCATGATCCATATCCATCACCCTCACTGGTGAATATTTATCCATCACCATCACTGGTGAATATTTATCCATCACCATCACTGGTGAATATTTTTTGGGGTGAGCTCGTCCGGAAATTTCACAGTGCCCGGCCACCCTGACGACATAGGGTCAAAAGAGCTTCAAGTCTCGACCTGGAGCACGTGGTGGCTAGCCATTGCTTTCTCCCAGGGAAACTCTCATCTCCGATAAGGGAAGTGCAACATTCACAATTCATTCAACAGCATATATATGCGTTTATACATAGCCATAATCATGGCCCCGCCGTAACACGGGCATAATCCAACCATCTGGCTCACGGTTAAATCCATAACCAGTCGTTTCATTAACAATTATAGCCTTTCGGCCTATGGCATAACAAGCACTTCCACCACCATCCTCCGCATCTCACATAATCATCTTTGATCCTCTTTGATCATTCATTTTTCCCTTGCTTCACTCGCAAGTTACCACATTCACTAGCTCCTTTTCTAATAGCTAGGCATATCATAATGATTTAAGACATAAGTGGTGAGATCGGAGGCTTAGAAGTATGAGATTTGGCTTTTAAAACTCAAAAATCAACTTTGGGATGAAAACAGGGCCACGCGTACGCGCACTCCACGCGCACACGTGGATTGCCTCAAAAACTCATCGACGCGTAAGCGTCATGCACGCTAACGCGTGGATTGAAAAATAGCCAAACAACGCGCACGCGTCAACCACGCGTACGCGTGAGTACTCTCGTGCCGCAGGCACAAAACTGGCACAGTTCTGGCATAACTCTCTAGAAAATGGCTGAACATTGGGTGCAGCACATTTGGCGCGCCCGTTCACATCACGCACACGCGTGGATGGCGCTCTCGAGAAGAACGGCGCGTACGTGCCAAGTGCGCCTACGCGCGGGGGGGTCATTCTGCTAAAAATTTTTCTAAGTTAAAAGTTGCAGAATTCACAGTTTCAACCCCCAATCTTCCGACGGACATAACTTCCTCATTTTAAATCGTTTTTCACCCGTTCTTTGAACGGCAGGGACATCCCGGATCCAATTTCATTTCTAAACAGATTTGGCACAAAACAGAGATCCGTATTCCAAGTTATGTCCCGTCAAAGTATGCCCAAAAACCATGTTTTTCATACAAAACCACAACATGCCATTTTCAAAACAAGCCATATTCAACTCTTTTCAAAATCAATCAAAACATGCCATTTTCATCCCTTTTCTTTGAAATCAATCAAAATATATCAATTTCAACATCAAGCCTCCTCAACTCACACATTGACACTTTACCACAATTTATCAAAATCACTATCTCATCATTTTAACCCACTTCACCCAAGTGGCTCAAACTCAAACATATTGACATCTCATATACTCTTCCTCATGCCAATTTTCAACAACACCAATTCCAATAAATCATCATTCTACATAATCAATATCATACTCACCATCAACATGGTTCAACCCACAATTCAACCATAACCAATCATCAAGCATATATCACAACATGCATATTTCTCATACATCATACCATCAAGGCATCATTAATCATCATCACATATATGACCACATCATATATCTCAATCATTCAACAACATCAACCATTCAATGCCTATCTTAGGGCCTCTAGCCTAAGTATTTCCTACCACATTACATATTAGATACGGGAAACCGAAACCATACCTTAGCCGATTTCCCAAGCTCAACCGGAGCACTTTCAAACCACTTATCCACAAGCTCTCAAGGCCTCAATACCTCCAAGAACTGATTTTTCACCACCAAATCCCTTTTTCAAGCTTTTTAAAATCACCAATCAAGCTCCAATATTCACATATACACAACCTAAGCCACAATCATCATACCCATACACAACATCTCAATACCCAAACATCATAGAACAACAAAATTACACTAGGGTTGAGAATCGTACCACACCCAAGGTCCAAGGAGACAAGATTAACCTTTTCCTTTAAGAGAGTTGGGTCCTATAACATCAAAGAGCCCAAAATATCAATATTTTTGCTCATAAAACTCGAAAACAAGGCTGGAATTTCGAAGAGCAAAACGTGGCTTACCTCAAGATTAATTGTATGGGTTTTGTAGAGTTCTCCGCGGTGAACGCGTGGCTGCAAACAGTGCGGCAATCGGAGCTCTAGATCAAAAGTTATGGTGGTTTGAAGATCAAGTGAGAGAAAGAACTTGAGAGAGTGTTCTTCCTTCCATGGCCTCCATTTTCAGCATGTGAGTGTGTTTAGTGAGGAGAGAGAATGCTGAAAACTAGGGTTTTGGTCTAGTTATGTTGGGCCAAGGGCCCACTTTGGGTCTGGTTGGCCCGGTTTGGCCCGTTCGATCTATTCTTGGTCCGAATTCTATAAAATTGGTACCGAAATTCTCGTCTCAATCTCCTCTATCACATTTAGCCATAAAAATCACATTTTGGGCTTTCTAGAATAAATTCTCATTTATGGGTTAATTAGCCGTTAATTAACCGGATTTTACATTCTACCCACCTAATTGGGAATTTTGCCCACAAAATTCAAATGCAATTACTTGAGAATAAATGCGGATAATCCGTTCGCATCTCCGACCCAAGTTCCCATGTGTGCTCCTCAACACCGCCTCGACTCCAAGCCACTTTGACTAATGAAACCTCTTTTCCACGCAACCGTTTGATACTAGTATCATCACTTCTGACTGGAGCCACTGGAAGCGTCAAATCTTCCCTTAACTGAACCGACTCAGGTTCTAACACATGGCTAGCGTCAGGAGTGTACTTCCGAAGCTGCGACACGTGAAACACGTCGTGCAGGTTCGAAAGATGAGGTGGTAGAGCCATCCGATACGCCACCGGTCCAATCCTCTTCAGGATCTGAAATGGACTAATGTATCGAGGATTCAACTTCTTTGCTTTAATCGCCCTACCTACTCCTGTGGTCGGAGTAACCTTAAGAAAAACATGGTCTCCTTCCTCAAATTCTAAGGGCTTTCGCCTCTGATCGACGTAACTCTTTTGACGACTCTGCGCTGTAAGCATCCTATCACGGATTTTCCTGACTTGTTCAGTGGTCTCAGCTATCATTTCCGGCCCCAACAAGATTTTCTCTCCAGCTTCATACCAACATAGCGGAGATTGACATTTCCTCCCATACAAGGCCTCATACGGTGCCATTCCGATACTCGCATGATAACTATTATTGTATGCAAACTCCACCAATGGCATATAACGATCCCAACTCACCGGTTGGTCCAAAACACAAGCTCTCAACATATCCTCTAGTGTTTGGATCGTCCTCTCAGATTGACCATCTGTTTGAGGATGGTAAGCCTTGCTCAAGCTTAATCGGGTTCCAAAAGCTTTCTGAAATGCACCCCAAAACCTTGAAGTGAAGTGAGGATCTCTATCAGAGATTATAGTAGCAGGTACACCATGAAGTCTTACAATCTTCTTTATGTATAACCGTGCTAGCTCCTCAAGGGTGTAAGTCATCTGAATGGGCAAAAAGTGAGCTGACTTCGTCAGTCGGTCCACAATCACCCAAATAGCATCAAAACCAGCTCTAGTTCTTGGCAGTCCTGACACGAAGTCCATTGCAATACTTTCCCACTTCCATTGTGGAATCTCTAAGGGTTGCAACATCCCGAAAGGTCTTTGATGTTCAATATTTACCTTTTGACAAGTTAAGCACTTTGAAATATATTCCGCCACATCATTCTTCATACCCGGCCACCAAAACATCGCCTTTAAATCATGGTACATCTTAGTACTTCCTGGGTGAATGGAGAATCCACTTTTTTGTGCCTCCTTTAAAATATCATGCCTCAAAGTGCCAACATCCGGCACAATGATCCTACCCTTGAATCTCCATAACCCATCTTTTTCTTCCGACACTCTCCACTGTTTTCCTTGCTCAATAGCCGGTAACACCTTCCATAACGCTTCATCATTTTGATGAGCTTTTAGGAGTTCGGACTTAAAGTCACTTGAGACTTCTAATCGGCTCAAACACAAGGTTCCGGATACTTCTTGAGCACCAATTTTTAGACTCTCGAATCCCTTGAGCAACTTCTCCTCTTGAAGCATCATCCAAGCCGCATATAACGACTTCCGACTTAACGCATCCGCCACTACGTTCGCCTTTCCCGGATGGTAATGCAACTCAAAGTCGTAGTCCTTCAACAATTCCATCTACCTTCTCTGCCTCATATTAAACTCTTTCTGATCAAAGAGGTACTTCAAGCTCTTATGATCAGAGAAAACTTGGAACTTAACCCCATAGAGGTAATGCCTCCACACCTTCAAGGCAAACACAACCGCAGGGAGTTCCAAATCGTGCGTAGGGTAACTAACTTCATGAGGTCTCAACTGTCGTGAGGCATACACCACCACATTATAATGCTGCATCAGCACGTACCCTAAACCCTTCAATGAGGCATCACAATACACCTCAAATGGCTCATTCGGCTCGGGTAACACTAACACAGGTGCAGTGGTCAACTTTTTCTTCAATGTCTGAAAGCTCTCCTCGCACTCAGGAGTCCAAACAAACGGAGTGTCTTTGCGGGTTAACTTTGTCATTGGCAAAGCTATCTATGAAAAGCCCTTGATAAACTTTCGGTAATAGCCAGCTAAGCCCAGAAAACTCCTTATCTCCGTTACGGTGGTTGGTTGCTTCCAATCCATCACAGCCTCTACCTTAGTTGGATCTACGGCTATTCCCTTCTTACTCACCACGTGATCCAAAAACTTCACCTCACTCTTCCAAAACTCACACTTAGATAGTTTTGCATAGAGTTTCTTCTCCTTTAGAATCTGCAACACGGTCCTCAAGTGTTCCGCATGCTCTTCTTCAGTCTTGGAATAAATCAGTATGTCATCAATGAAGACAACAACGAATTTATCCAGAAACGGACGGAAAACTCTATTCATGTAATCTATGAATACCGCAGGAGCGTTCGTCAACCCAAAGGACATTACAGTGTACTTGTAATGACCATAACGAGTCCTGAAAGCGGTTTTAGGGATATCCTCACCCCTCACCCTTATCTGGTGATAGCCGGATCACAAATTGATCTTGGAGAAAACTCCAGCTCCTTGTAACTGATCCATGAGATCATCAATTCTCGGCAACGGGTACTTATTCTTTATTGTGACCTTGTTCAGCTGCCTGTAATCCACACAGAGCTGTATACTCCCATCTTTCTTCTTTACCAGTAGCACTGGCGCACCCCACGGAGAGACACTTGGTCGGATAAAATTATTACCCAACAAATCCTCTAACTGAGACTTTAGCTCGTTCATCTCTAACGGTGACATCCTATAAGGAGCACTTGAGATTGGTCCCGTCCCGGGCACCAATTCAATAGCAAACTCAACCTCTCGGTTAGGTGGAAACTCATCAATATCATCGGGAAACACTTTCGGAAACTCACACACAATCGGAATCTGTTCCAACCTTTGATTATCACCCGAAACACCTGCGGCTAACAACAGGATACCCTGACATTCGGTTCCAGAACAATTCACCATCATCGAATTCAAGTAATAATTATTCACCACGACCAGCCCTTTTGTATCTTCCGGCATAAAGTACACCGACTTTGTAGAACAATCTAGCAGAACATGGTTCTTAGATAACCAGTCCAATCCCAAGATAAGATCAAGACCGATCATCAGTAAGCAGATTAAATTATGAATAAAATCACGCTGCTTGAACCTAAAGGAAACTTCCGGGCATCCTAGCCTAGTTACCGTGGCTTCATGGGTAGCATTGTACACTCTTAGATCATAACCTAAGGTTACGATCTTCAATCCTAACTCATGGGCTTTCTCAAATGCAATGAATGAATGTGATGCTCCCGAATCAAATAAAGCTTTTAAAGTTTGACCAGCTATTTCACAGTTACCTCGAATGAGTGTCTCAAATCCCTCAGCTCCTACAGCTGAAGTGGTGAACACCCAACCAGTCTGTTGTGCTTTTCCAGCACCTTGTTTCTGCTTCTCAGGACAATTTGCGGCTTTATGCCCTGCCTTTTCACAATTGTAGCACAAACCCCATCCGGCCCTGCATGGTGCTCCCGGATGGTGACTTCCACATCTAGTACAAGCTTGATCATTCTGAGGCTGCTTCCCAAATTTCTTTCCTTGGGAGTTGTTGTTGTTGTTAGGCCTCCTGAAAGAGCTTCCCCTCTTGAAAGACGGACCTCTAGGTGCAAAGCTCTTCCCTCGGTTCTGTGGGAATGATTCTTTGTGACTCTCTTTCTCAGCAGTTGCCCTTTTCACACACTCTTAAGCAACTCTACACTTGTTCACCAATTCAGAGAAAGTCCTAATCTCCATTGGTCCTACTGAGCCGAAGATATCACTCCGGAGTCCTCCTTCATACTTAACACACTTCCACTCCTCATATTCGACCGGAGTCCCTAGGCACATACGAGAGAACCTGAACAGCTCCTCAAACTTGTCAGTATACTCTGATATGGACATGGTACTCTGCTTCAGCTGTAACAATTCAAGTTCCTTAGCCGTCCTAGCAGAAGTCGGAAAGTACTTCTTATAGAACTCTTCTTGGAAGACATTCCAGGTGATATAGTCATCACCCTGCTGCAGAAGACGTCGGATGCCTTGCCACCAATGCGATGCTTCACCTGTGAGCATATAGGTAGCAAACTCGACACGCTGTCCTTCAGGTACCACTTGTGCTTGTAGTGCTTGCTCTATAGCCTGAAACCATGTATCAGCCTCAGTCGGGCTAGTAGTTCCCTTGAACTTAGGCGGATTAACCTTCAAAAAGTTTGCTAGCATCATCGGGCCTTGAACTCCACCTCCATCATTACCATGGTTGTTCATCTGTTGACCAAGAGCCTCAACAGTGGCTTGCATAGCAGCAGCCATGTTCTCCAACGCAGTCATAAAGTTCACCAGGTCATTAGGGTTATTCTCCGGCGCACGAGCATTCGTACGACCTCTCACACTACCTCTACCGTGTCCACGAGGCACCATCTGGTTCCTATACACACCAAACAATCGATATTAAGTTGATCAGTCTCAATATCGGAAGTCTAGTGCTTCAAAGTCCCAAATGCATGCTCATGAACGTTTATGCCAATTATATCAAGTAGATATACTAATAGCACATAACACACACACAGAGAATGCATAGAAGTATAGTCAGTTCATCCCTCAGACTCTACAGGAACGAACTGCTCTGATACCATAATGTAACACCCTACCATACAGAGTCTTATGCTTAAGTCATAATTCAGAGATGGCAAGGTATTACGACCTCTAAAATAAAAACTAATACGTATAGTAGTATGAATGATTGATTATAACTAGGAGCCTTTGTAGAAAAAGGGGTAAACAAAAATCGCAACTCTAAAGCGCAACACTCTGATCGATAACGTAACGAACAAGGATAAACCAACGCGAGATTTATATATATATAAAGGAGTGTCAAAAATAGGAATATCAAGACTCAAGATCCAGCTGCGAAGATAACCGGTCCGAGCATAGCAATATATACATATGATAAAAATAAGGAAAACCCCGAAGGAAACCCAAAGGGACACAAATACATAAAACTTATTCTCCAAAATCTCCCATAAGAGGAGTCATCACAGTTTGTATTATTTAATGGAGATAAAAGCATCTAAGCAAAACATATAAACCAAAACGTGGTCCCGAGAACAAAGGATCTTCGCAAATCTAGAAGTCTCCAACATGCCTCAGCGGGAAACCTCACGTCCTGCATCTAAAAACCACAAAATCCGCATGGGTGAGAACCAGAGGTCCCCAGCATGGTAACAGCTTCCACATATATAATACATAATAATAGAGGAAAGCCAAAGGCAATCGTAGAACTTCCTTCAGATAATATCAAAGCTTATAAACAAGCTAAACCATATAAGGGCATCTGACTAAAGATCCTTCAGTCTAACTAATACTTCCCTTTCCAATTCCTTCAGACCTCCCAACCACCAGCAGGAGTATAATGTAGCAAACACAGTTATATCAAACAAGAAATATACAAATAGGAACAATTAAGGCATTTAGACAATTAGCAAATAATATGCAGTCAAGTAGGCAATCTCAAACAATTCACATAGTATGCATATGATGAATGCCTGTCCCTAGTGGCTGATGATATCATCTGTCGGTTATAAAGCCAGCCCGACAAGTCCTGGCAGTTAACCATTGGACTGTCCCTCTGTCGTGTCTCCCCAACTTGAGTCATGCTCATTATAACTTAATCATAATCATGATCCATATCCATCACCCTCACTGGTGAATATTTATCCATCACTATCACTGGTGAATATTTATCCATCACCATCACTGGTGAATATTTTTCGGGGTGAGCTCGTCCGGGAATTTCACAGTGCCCGGCCACCCTAACGACATAGGGTCAAAAGAGCTTCAAGTCTCGACCTGGAGCACGTGGTGGCTAGCCACTACTTTCTCCCAGGGAAACTCTCATCTCCGATAAGGGAAGTGCAACATTCACAATTCATTCAACAGCATATATATGCATTTATACATAGCCATAATCATGGCCTCGCCGTAACACAGCAATAATCCAGCCATCTGGCTCACGGTTAAATCCATAACCAGCCGTTTCATTAACAATTACAGCCTTTTGGCCTATGGCATAACAAGCACTTTCACCACCATCCTCCGCATCTCACATAATCATCTTTGATCCTCTTTGATCATTCATTTTTCCCTTGCTTCACTCGCAAGTTACCACATTCACTAGCTCCTTTTCTAATAGCTAGGCATATCATAATGATTTAAGACATAAGTGGTGAGATCGGAGGCTTAGAAGTATGAGATTTAGCTTTTAAAACTCAAAAATCAACTTTGGGATGAAAACAGGGCCACGCGTACGCGCACTCCACGCGCACGCGCACTCCACGCGCACGCGTGGATTGCCTCAAAAACTCATCGATGCGTAAGCATCATGCACTCTAACGCGTGGATTGAAAAATAGCCAAACGACGCGCACGCGTCAACCACGCGTACGCGTGGGTACTCTCGTGCCCCAGGCACAAAACTGGCACAGTTCTGGCATAACTCTCTGGAAAATGGCTGGGCATTGGGTGCAGCACATTCGGCGCGCCCGCACACATCACGCGCACCCGTGGATGGCGCTCTCGAGAAGAACGGCGCGTATGCGCCAAGTGCGCCTACGCGCGGGGGGTCATTCTGCTAAAAATTTTTCTAAGTTAAAAGCTGCAGAATTCACAGTTTCAACCCCCAATCTTCCGACGGACATAACTTCCTCATTTTAAATTGTTTTTCACCCGTTCTTCGAATGGCAGGGACATCCCGGATCCAATTTCATTTCTAAATAGATTTGGCACAAAACAGAGATCCGTAGTCCAAGTTATGTCCCGTCAAAGTATGCCCAAAAACCATGTTTTTCATACAAAACCACAATATCCCATTTTCAAAACAAGCCATATTCAACTCTTTTCAAAATCAATCAAAACATGCCATTTTCATCCCTTTTCTTTGAAATCAATCAAAATATATCAATTTCAACATCAAGCCTCCTCAACTCACACATTGACACTTTACCACAATTTATCAAAATCACTATCTCATTATTTTAACCCACTTCACCCAAGTGGCTCAAACTCAAACATATTGACATCTCATATACTCTTCCTCATGCCAATTTTCAACAACACCAATTCCAATAAATCATCATTGTACATAATCAATATCATACTCACCATCAACATGGTTCAACCCACAATTTAACCATAACCAATCATCAAGCATATATCACAACATGCATATTTCTCATACATCATACCATCAAGGCATCATTAATGATCATCACATATATGACCACATCATATATCTCAATCATTCAACAACATCAACAATTCAATGCCTATCTTAGGGCCTCTAGCCTAAGTATTTCCTACCACATTACATAATAGATACGGGAAATCGAAACCATACCTTAGCCGATTTCCCAAGCTCAACCGGAGCACTTCCAAACCACTTATCCACAAGCTCTCAAGGCCTCAATACCTCCAAGAACAGATTTTTCACCACCAAATCCCTTTTTCAAGCTTTTCAAAATCACCAATCAAGCTCCAATATTCACATATACACAACCTAAGCCACAATCATCATACCCATACACAACATCTCAATACCCAAACATCATAGAACAACAAAATTACACTAGGGTTGAGAATTGTACCACACCCAAGGTCCAAGGAGACAAGATTAACCTTCTCCTTCAAGAGAGTTGGGTCCTATAACATCAAAGAGCCCAAAATCTCAACATTTTTGCTCATAAAACTCGAAAACAAGGCTGGAATTTCGAAGAGCAAAACGTGGCTTACCTCAAGATTAATTGTATGGGTTTTGTAGAGCTCTCCGCGGTGAACGCGTGGCCGTAAATGGTGCAGCAATCGGAGCTCTAGATCAAAAGTTATGGTAGTTTGAAGATCAAGTGAGAGAAAGAACTTGAGAGGGTGTTCTTCCCTCCATAGCCTCCATTTTCAGCATGTGAGTGTGTTTAGTGAGGAGAGAGAATGCTGAAAACTAGGGTTTTGGTCTAGTTATGTTGGGCCAAGGGCCCACTTTAGGTCCGGTTGGCCCGGTTTAGCCCGTTCGGTCTAATCTTGGTCCGAATTCTATAAAATTGGTACCGAAATTCTCGTCTCAATCTCCTCTATCACATTTAGCCATAAAAATCACATTTTGGGCTTTCTAGAATAAATTTTCATTTATGGGTTAATTAGCCGTTAATTAACCAGATTTTACAGAATAACCAAGAATTAAAATAGTGGTTAAAATAATGCAACCACATATTAAAGCTCAAACCTCACTTTGTTGTGTGTTCTAACTCTTATCTTTGTTCCACAATATTTTTCAGGCAAGTTCAATAAAAGATTTTCAAATTAATGGGATGTTCTATAAAAAAAATTTTTGGAAATTAATTATTTTTGCTAAGCTTATTATATGTATGTATGATCTGATTGGATGAAAATAAAAAATCCTAAGTTCTTTTTCCTATTCTCTATCATTCCAAATCATCATGTAGATCTAGAAAAATGAACTAGGTCCTATTATCCACATCATCCAATCACAACTAAAAGGTATATATATATATATATATATATATATATATATATTAAAAATAATAAAAAATATAGATAAAGCTCTAAATATATACAGACTAAACAAAAAAATGCAACTACCAAATTCTAAAGGATATAGTAATGAAAAAAATATGTGAAAGTGTTTGGAAAAAGAGTCTTGACAACCAAAATTTTCGCTCTAAGCCTCTCCTACACTTGAATTTTGCACAATTCTCTGTGCGGTCATGATGATTAGGGGATATGGAAACTTTATGGATTGTCACCTTCAGCTGGTGGATCACCTGACTGCTGCAGTTGAGGAAGAGTTTTCTCCCTTCTCTGTTCATTGCGACATGTTCCTGTCTTCTGCTTCCTTTTTACTTATGATTACTCATCCCAAAAAATATAAAACAAAATATATTAAGAGAAGTATCATCTAAGTCAAGGAAGCATAGATTGTTGGAATGAGGTAATAATCACTAAAATGAAGTAAGTTGATCATCTTCTGATATTGATGGAAGCAAGTGTGTGAATTCTAAGTTTGTGTGTGATTTAGAGCTCACACACTAACATTGAAAGATTTATGTCACCATTATTTAAAAGAGATATGTAACTCACTTATTTTAGTGTGCTCAAGACACTTGAATGGAAACTTGTAGCTTAAGATAAACGAGCAAGCAATAAAGGAGCATAAAAATACTCAAGCAAGAATCAAGCAATTGTGAAATGGATAATGAATTGAAATTAGTTGATGTGTAAGGGAACTTAATGAACCAAATGAAATATGAAACTGACACATCAATCAATGACACACGTTGAATTTTTTTTGTTCGCATCACCTAATTGACATAAAGTGGGAAACATGGGTGATATGCAACTTCGTAAAATAGAGATATAAGTTGAAATCAATCACGTAGCAAGCATGGTTCACATAGCTTAAAAAGAACAAAAAGATGTCACTAGGTAAGCTTACAATCCAATTTCACAATTCCACAATTTCAATGCATCAACTTGGTGATGTAGATGAAAACCAAAATAAACAAGTATCACCTAGCAGCAGATGCATCAATTATACACAATTGTCTAATAATAGATAGTGAATTCAAATCACATGGTGGCTAGCTACAACATATAATTTAGAAATCCAAAAATATTTCTAAAAGCATTTTTTATAAGTATTTGGTATGCACAAATACCAAGCATTCAAATTTCAATACCAAGCAACAAATTATAACCTCAATCTTAATCAACAATGAATATTAACAATAATAATGCTAAAATTGCTTCATGCCAATAATCAGTAGCAATTTCTCAGCAGAATCAACAAATCAGTTCAATAATCCAACACTTTTCATCTAATCTAGCCTATCCTAACCACCTAATCTATTAAAATAGAAAATAAAACTAACTAACTAACTAACTAGAATCAAACTAAGGTATTAAAACTACCAAAACAAAAATTGCAAGTAAAAATGGTAACCTAAATGCAGAAACAAAAAATAGAAAAGAGATGAGATGAGTGCTTGATGAACCACTATTTTGTGGTTTATATTGTGTTTAATTAAGTGGTTTTATCAAGCTTTTCATCCACTTATTCATATGATTTGCATGTATTTACAATTCCTTCCTAAAAATATTCTATGATTGAAAACTTGCTTCCTAAAGATTTTTTAGCTGTATATTTTTATTTTCCTTCGTACCATTCGATGCCGTGATCTGTGTGCTAAGTGTTTCAGGCTTCATAGGGCAGGAATGGCGTAAGGATTGAAGAGGAAGCGTGCAAAAATGGAAGGAACACAAGGAATTGAGGAGATGACCAGCGAGAAGTCACGCGGTCGCATGGCTCACGCGACCGCGCGAAAAGGAAGAAATCACAGTGACGCGCTCGCGTGCATGACGCGACCGCGCGGATTGTAAGCTGCACGAACGACGCGAATGCGTGGACGATGCACACATGTGGTACGAGAAACGCTGAGTGACGCGAACGCGTGAACGACGCGGCCGCGTGACGTGTGTGATCTGCAGAATTTCAGAAGTCGCTGGTAGAGTTTTTGGACCGCATTTCAACCCAGTTTTCGGCCCAGAAACACAGATTAAAGTCAGGGAACATGCAGAGACTCAAGACATGACTGAAGATTCAATCACTATTCACAATTTTAGGTTTTAGATGTAGTTTTTAGAGAGAGAGGTTGGTGCGCGAAATTGTGAACAATACTTTTTCACAACTCTCATAATCCTTGGTCATGAACCCCAAAAACTTGGTGGCTCAATACCATGGCATTACACAACTTCGCACAACTAACCAGCAAGTGCACTGGGTCGTCCAAGTAATAAACCTTACGCGAGTAAGGGTCGATCCCACGGAGATTGTTAGTATTGAAGCAAGCTATGGTCATCTTGTAAATCTTAGTCAGGCAAACTCAAATGTATATGGTGATGAACGAAAATAACAAAAAGGTAGAGATAGAGATACTTATGTAATTCATTGGTAGGAACTTCAGATAAGCGCATGAAGATGCCTTCCCTTCCGTCTCTCTGCTTTCCTACTGCCTTCATCCAATCCTTCTTACTCCTTTCCATGGCAAGCTTAAGCAAGGGTTTCACCGTTGTCAGTGGCTACCTCCCATCCTCTCAGTGAAAGCGATTGCATATGCTCTGTCACAGCATAGCGGAATTCATCTGTCGGTTCTCAATCAGGCCGGAATAGAATCCAGTGATTCTTTTGCGTCTGTCACTAACGCCCCGCCCTCAGGAGTTTGAAGCACGTCACAGTCATTCAGTCATTGAATCCTACTCAGAATACCACAGACAAGGTTAGACCTTCCGGATTCTCTTGAATGCTACCATCAGTTCTCGCCTATACCACAAAGATTCCGATTAAAGAATCCAAGAGATATTCACTAGAGCCTTGGTTGCTTGTAGAACAAGAGTGGTTGTCAGTCACTTTGTTCATGGGTGAGAATGGTGATGATCCGTGACAATCATCACCTTCATCAAGTTGAAGAACAAGTGATATCTTGGACAAAGAACAAGCGGAATTGAATGGAAGAACAATAGTAATTGCATTAATACTCGAGGTACAGCAGAGCTCCACACCTTAATCTATGGTGTGTAGAAGCTCCACCGTTGAAAATACATAAGAACAAGGTCTAGGCATGGCCGAATGGCCAGCCTCCCAATGATCTAAGAACTAGATGTCCAAAGATGATCAAAGGATCTAAAAACAATCCAAAGATTTCTAATACAATAGTAAAAGGTTCTACTTATAGAAAACTAGTAGCCTAAGGTGTACAGAAATGAGTAAATGACATAAAAATCCACTTCCGGGCCCACTTGGTGTGTGCTTGGGCTGAGCAATGAAGCATTTTTCGTGCAGAGACTCCTCTTGGAGTTAAACGCCAGCTTTGGTGCCAGTTTGGGCGTTTAACTCCCATTTGGGTGCCAGTTCCAGCGTTTAACGCTGGGATTTCTTGAGGTGACTTTGAACGCCGGTTTGGGCCATCAAATCTTGGGCAAAGTATGGACTATCATATATTGCTGGAAAGCCCAGGATGTCTACTTTCCAACGCCGTTGAGAGCGCGCCAATTGGGCTTCTGTAGCTCCAGAAAATCCACTTCGAGTGCAGGGAGGTCAGAATCCAACAGCATCTGCAGTCCTTTTTGGTCTCTGAATCAGATTTTTGCTCAGGTCCCTCAATTTCAGCCAGAAAATACCTGAAATCACAGAAAAACACACAAACTCATAGTAAAGTCCAGAAAAGTGAATTTTAACTAAAAACTAATAAAAATATACTAAAAGCTAACTATATCATACCAAAAACATACTAAAAACAATGCCAAAAAGTATACAAATTATCCGCTCATCACAACACCAAACTTAAATTGTTGCTTGTCCCCAAGCAACTGAAAATCAAATAAGATAAAAAGAAGAGAGTATGCAATGAATTCCAAAAACATCTATGAAGATCAGTATTAATTAGATGAGCGGGGCTTTTAACTTTTTGCCTCTGAACAGTTTTGGCATCTCACTCTATCCTTTGAAATTCAGGATGGTTGGCTTTTTTAGGAACTTAGAATCCAGATAGTGTTAATGATTCTCCTAGTAAAGTATGATGATTCTTGAATATAGCTATTTATTGAGTCTTGGCTGTGGCCCAAAGCATTCTGTCTTCCAGTATTACCACCGGATACATACATGCCACAGACACATAATTGGGTGAACCTTTTCAGATTGTGACTCAGCTTTGCTAAAGTCCCCAATTAGAGGTGTCCAGGGTTCTTAAGCACACTCTTATTTGCCTTGGATCACAACTCTTATTTCTTTCCTCTCTTTTTTTCGTTTTCTTTTTCTCTTTTTTTTTCGGTTTTTTTTTTTGAAAATGCTTTTTCTTGCTTCAAGAATCATTTTTATGATTTTTCAGATCCTCAGTAACATGTCTCCTTTTTCATCATTCTTTCAAGAGCCAACATTCATGAACCACAAATTCAAGATACATATGCACTGTTTAAGCATACATTCAGAGAACAAAAATATTGCCACCACATCAAAATAATTAAACTATTATAAAATTCAAAATTCATGCAATTCTTTCTTTTATCAATTAAGCACGTTTTTATTGAAGAAAGGTGATGGATTCATAGGACATTCATAACTTTAAGGCATAGACACTAAGACACTAATGATCACAAGACACAAACATGGATAACATAAGCATAAAATTCGAAAAACAGAAGAATAAAGAACAAGGAAATCAAAGAACGGGTCCACCTTAGTGATGGCGGCTCTTTCTTGCTCTTGAAGATCCTATGGAGTGCTTGAGCTCCTCAATGTCTCTTCCTTGTCTTTGTTGCTCCTCCCTCATGATTCTTTGATCTTCTCTAATCTCATGAAGGATGATGGAGTGTTCTTGATGCTCCACCCTTAGTTGTCCCATGTTGGAACTCAATTCTCCTAGGGAGGTGTTTAGTTGCTCCCAATAGTTTTGTGGAGGAAAGTGCATCCCTTGAGGAATCTCAGGGATCTCATGATGAGTGGGATCTCTTGTGTGCTCCATCCTTTTCTTGGTGATGGGCTTGTCCTCATCAATGGGGATGTCTCCCTTTATGTCAACTCCAACTAAATAACAGAGGTGACAAATGAGATGAGGAAAGGCTAACCTTGCCAAGGTAGAGGTCTTGTCCGCCACCTTATAGAGTTCTTGGGCTATAACCTCATGAACCTCTATTTCTTCTCCAATCATGATGCTATGGATCATGATAGCCCGGTCTATGGTAACTTCGGACCGGTTGCTAGTGGGAATGATTGAGCGTTGTATGAACTCTAACCATCCTCTAGCCACGGGCTTGAGGTCATGCCTTCTCAATTGAACCGGCTTTCCTCTTGAATCTTGCTTCCATTGTGCGCCCTCTTCACATATGACTGTGAGGATTTGGTCCAACCTTTGATCAAAGTTGACCCTTCTAGTGTAAGGATGCTCATCTCCTTGCATCATAGGCAAGTTGAACGCCACCCTCACACTCTCCGGACTAAAATCCAAGTATTTCCCCCGAACCATAGTGAGATAATTCTTTGGATTCGGGTTCACACTTTGGTCATGGTTCTTGGTGATCCATGCATTGGCATAGAACTCTTGAACCATCAAGATTCCGACTTGTTGAATGGGGTTGGTAAGAACTTCCCAACCTCTTCTTTGAATCTCATGTCGGATCTCCGGATATTCACCCTTCTTGAGTGAAAAAGGGACCTCGGGGATCACCTTCTTCAAGGCCACAACTTCATAGAATTGGTCTTGATGCACCCTTGAGAGGAATCTATCCATCTCCCATGACTCGGAGGTGGAAGCTTTTGCCTTCCCTTTCCTCTTTCTAGAGGTTTCTCCGGCCTTGGATGCCATAATGGTTATGGAAAAACGAAAAAGCAACACTTTTACCACACCAAACTTAAAATGTTTGCTCGTCCTCGAGCAAAAGAAGAAAGAAGAGAGTAGAAGAAGAAGAAATGAGGAAGAGGGAGATGGTGGTGTGTTCGGCCAAAGAGGGGGAGAAGTGGTGTTTAGGTTGTGTGAAAATGAAGGGTTGAAGAAGGGTATATATAGGAGAGAGGGGGGTAATGGTTCGGCCATTATGGGTGGGTTTGGGAGGGAAAGTGGTTTGAATTTGAAGGGTGAGGTTGGTGGGGATTTATAAAGGATGGATGTGAGTGGTGAAGAGAAAGATGGGATTTGATAGGTGAAGGGTTTTTGGGGAAGAGGTGTTGAGGTGATTGGTGAATGGGGGAAGAAGAGAGAGGGTGATGGTGGGGTAGGTGGGGATCCTGTGGTGTCAAGGAAAAGTCATCCCTGCACCAAATGGCATCAAAATTCACGTTTTGAGCCATTTCTGGCGTTAAACGCCGGGCTGGTGCCCATTCCTGGCGTTTAACGCCAGCATCTTGCCCTTTTCTGGCGTTTAACGCCAGTCTGGTGCCCCTTTCTGGCGTGAAACGCCCAGAAGGGTGCCAGACTGGGCGTTAAACGCCCAACTGCTAGGCTTACTGGCGTTTGAACGCCAGCAGCATCTTCCTCCAGGGTGTGCTGTTTTTCTTCCTGTTTTTCATTTTGTTTTTGCTTTTTTCATTGTTTTTGTGACTTCTTATGATCATCAACCTACAAAAAAGATAAAATAGCAAAAGAAAATAGTTAATTATAAACATTGGGTTGCCTCCCAACAAGCGCTTCTTTAATGTCATTAGCTTGACAGAGGACTCTCATGGAGCCTCAGAAATTCTCAGAACCGTGTTGGAACCTCCCAACACCAAACTTAGAGTTTGAATGTGGGGGTTCAACACCAAACTTAGAGTTTGGTTGTGGCCTCCCAACACCAAACTTAGAGTTTGACTGTGGGGGCTCTGTTTGGCTCTGTTTTGAGAGAAGCTCTTCATGCTTCCTCTCCATGATGACAGAGGGATATCCTTGGGCCTTAAACACCAAGGATTCTTCATTCACCTGAATGATCAACTCTCCTCTATCAACATCAATCACAGCCTTTGCTGTGGCTAGGAAGGGTCTGCCAAGGATGATGGATTCATCCATGCACTTCCCAGTCTCTAGGACTATGAAATCAGTAGGGATGTAATGGTCTTCAACCTTTACCAGAACATCCTCTACAAGTCCATAGGCTTGTTTTCTTGAATTGTCTGCCATCTCTAGTGAGATTTTTGCAGCTTGCACCTCAAAGATCCCTAATTTCTCCATTACAGAGAGGGGCATGAGGTTTACACTTGACCCTAAGTCACACAAGGCCTTCTTGAAGGTCATGGTGCCTATGGTACAAGGTATAGAAAATTTCCCAGGATCCAGCCTCTTTTGAGGCAGTTTCTGCCTAGACAAGTCATCCAGTTCTTTGGTGAGCAAAGGGGGTTCATCCTCCCAAGTCTCATTTCCAAATAACTTGTCATTCAGCTTCATGATTGCTCCAAGGTATTTAGCAACTTGCTCTTCAGTGACATACTCATCCTCTTCAGAGGAAGAATACTCATCAGAGCTCATGAATGGCAGAAGTAGTCCAATGGAATCTTTATGGTCTCAGTTTGAGCCTCAGATTCCCATGGTTCCTTATTGGGGAACTCATTGGAGGCCAGTGGACGCCCAGTGAGGCCTTCCTCAGTGGCGTTCACTGCCTCTTCTCCCTCCCAGAATTCGGCCATGTTGATGACCTTGCACTCTCCTTTTGGATTTTCTTCAGTATTGCTTGGGAGAGTACTAGGTGGGAGTTCAGTAATTTTCTTGCTCAGCTGACCCACTTGTCCTTCCAGATTTCTGATGGAAGACCTTGTTTCAGTCATGAAACTTTGAGTGGTTTTGATCAGATCAGAGACCATGGTTGCTAAATCAGAGGTATTCTGCTTAGAGTTCTCTGTCTGTTGCTGAGAAGATGATGGAAAGGGTTTGCTATTGCTAAACCTGTTTCTTCCACCATTATTATTATTGAAACCTTGTTGAGGTCTCTGTTGATCCTTCCATGAAAGATTTGGATGATTCCTCCATGAAGGATTGTAGGTGTTTCCATAGGGTTCTCCCATGTAATTCACCTCTTCTATTGAAGGGTTCTCAGGATCATAAGCTTCTTCCTCAGATGAAGCTTCCTTAGTACTGCTTGGTGCATTTTGCATTCCAGACAGACTTTGAGAAATCATATTGACTTGTTGAGTCAATATTTTGTTCTGAGCCAAAATGGCATTCAGAGTGTCAATCTCAAGAACTCCTTTCTTCTGACTAGTCCCATTGTTCACAGGATTTCTTTCAGAAGTGTACATGAATTGGTTATTTGCAACCATTTCAATCAGATCTTGAGCCTCAGTAGGCGTCTTCTTCAGATGAAGAGATCCTCCAGAAGAGCTATCCAAGGACATCTTGGACAGTTCAGAGAGACCATCATAGAAAATACCTATGATGCTCCATTCAGAAAGCATGTCAGTGGGACACTTTCTGATCAATTGTTTGTATCTTTCCCAAGCTTCATAGAGGGATTCTCCTTCTTTCTGTCTGAAGGTTTGGACTTCCACTCTAAGCTTACTCAATTTTTGAGGTGGAAAGAACTTTGCCAAGAAGGCATTAACTAGCTTTTCCCAAGAGTCCAGGCTTTCTTTAGGTTGAGAGTCCAACCATGTTCTAGCTCTGTCTCTTACAGCAAAAGGGAATAGCATTAGTCTATAGACCTCAGGGTCAACCCCATTAGTCTTAACAGTGTCACAGATTTGCAAGAACTCAGCTAAAAACTGATGAGGATCTTCCAATGGAAGTCCATGGAACTTGCAATTCTGTTGCATTAGAGAAACTAATTGAGGCTTAAGCTCAAAGTTGTTTGCTCCAATGGCAGGGATAGAGATGCTTCTCCCATAGAAGTCGGGAGTAGGTGCAGTAAAGTCACCCAGCACCTTCCTTGCATTGTTGGCATTGTTGTTGTTTTCGGCTGCCATGTGTTCTTCTTCCTTGAAGAATTCGGTCAGGTGCTCTAAAGAGAGTTGTGCTCTGGCTTCTCTTAGCTTTCTCTTCAAGGTCCTTTCAGGTTCAGGATCAGCCTCAACAAGAATGCCTTTGTCTTTGCTCCTGCTCATAAGAAAGAGAAGAGAACAGAAAGTGTGGAATCCTCTATGTCACAGTATAGAGATTCCTTTAGGTGTCAGAGGAAAAGAAGAGTAGAAGACAGAAGTAGAAAATTCGAACTTATCAGAGAAGATGGAGTTCGAATTTTGCATTAAGGGATAGTGTTAGTCCATAAACAGAAGGATGTGAGAAGGAGGGAAGTAATTTTCGAAAATTAAGTGAAAGAATTTGAAAACATTTTTGAAAAACATTACTTAATTTTCGAAAAAATGAAAATGGGAAAGAAATAAAGTAATTTTTGAAAAAGATTTTGAAATTAGAAATCAAAAAGATTTGATTGAAAACTATTTTGAAAAAGATGTGGTTAAGAAGATATGATTAGTTTTAAAAAGATGTGACTGAGAAAATATGATTTGAAAAACATTTTAAAAAGATTTGATTTGAAAATTAAAAACTTGACTAACAAGAAAAGATATGATTCAAACATTAAACCTTTCTCAACAGAAAAGGCAACATACTTGAAATGTTGAATCAAATCAGTAATTGGTAGCAAGTATCTTTAAAAATGGAAAGAAATTGGTTTTGAAAAAGATTTGATTGAAAAGTTGATTTGAAAAAGATTTGATTTTGAAAAGATTTTGAAAACTTAAAAAAAATTGATTTGAAAACAAAATCTTCCCCCTTTAGCCATCCTGGCGTTAAACGCCCAGAATGGTGCACATTCTGGCGTTTAACGCCCAAAATGCTACCCTTTTGGGTGTTAAACGCCCAACCAGGTACCCTGGCTGGCGTTTAAACGCCAGTCTATCCTTCTTCACTGGGCGTTTTGAACGCCCAGCTTTTTCTGTGCAATTCCTCTGCTGTATGTTCTGAATCTTCAATTCTCTGTATTATTGACTTGAAAAGACACAAATTAAAAATATTTTTGGATTTTTGATAATAGGGAAAAATCAAAATGCAACTAGAATCAATTAACAATGCATGCAGGACACCAAACTTAGCAGTTTGTATACTACTGACACTAACAAGATGAAAATGCAAATGAGACACACAAGACACTCAAGTCAATAGAATTCAAAGATCAGAGCAAGCAAATCATCAAGAACATCTTGAAGATCACTAAGACATATGAATGCATGCAATTGACACCAAACTTATGATGAGACACTAGACTCAAACAAGAAATATTTTTGGATTTTATAATTTTGTAATTTTTTTTTGTGTTTTTCGAAAATTAAGTGGAAAAAGATATCAAAATTCTTAATGAGAATTCCAGGAATCAGTGCAATGTTAGTCTAAGACTCCGGTCCAGGAATTAGACATGGCTTCACAGCCAGCCAAGCTTTCAAAGAAAGCTTCGGTCCAAAACACTAGACATGGCCAGAGGCCAGCCAAGCCTTAGCAGAGCATTGCTCCAAAAGCAAGATTGATAAAGATCAACAAGCTCTTGTGATGATAAGTTGAAACCTCGGTCCAATGAGATTAGACATGGCTTCTCAACCAGCCAGACTTCAACAAATCATCATGAAACTCTAGAATTCATCTTCAAGAATTTCGAAAAAATAAATACCTAATCTAAGCAACAAGATGAACCGTCAGTTGTCCAAACTAGAACAATCCCGGGCAATAACGCCAAAGATTTGGTGTTGTTGCCGGATCTTGGCACTGATGTTACCAAAAGCTTGCTCAAAACTTGAACAATCCCCGGCAACGGCGCCAAAAACTTGGTGCGCGAAATTGTGAACAATACTTTTTCACAACTCTCATAATCCTTGGTCATGAACCCCAAAAACTTGGTGGCTCAATACCATGGCATTACACAACTTCGTACAACTAACCAGCAAGTGCACTGGGTCGTCCAAGTAATAAACCTTACGCGAGTAAGGGTCGATCCCACGGAGATTGTTAGTATTGAAGCAAGCTATGGTCATCTTGTAAATCTTAGTCAGGCAAACTCAAATGTATATGGTGATGAACGAAAATAACAAAAAGGTAGAGATAGAGATACTTATGTAATTCATTGGTAGGAACTTCAGATAAGCGCATGAAGATGCCTTCCCTTCCGTCTCTCTGCTTTCCTACTGCCTTCATCCAATCCTTCTTACTCCTTTCCATGGCAAGCTTAAGCAAGGGTTTCACTGTTGTCAGTGGCTACCTCCCATCCTCTCAGTGAAAGCGATTGCATATGCTCTGTCACAGCATAGCGGAATTCATCTGTCGGTTCTCAATCAGGCCGGAATAGAATCCAGTGATTCTTTTGCGTCTGTCACTAACGCCCCGCCCTCAGGAGTTTGAAGCACGTCACAGTCATTCAGTCATTGAATCCTACTCAGAATACCACAGACAAGGTTAGACCTTCCGGATTCTCTTGAATGCTACCATCAGTTCTCGCCTATACCACGAAGATTCCGATTAAAGAATCCAAGAGATATTCACTAGAGCCTTGGTTGCTTGTAGAACAAGAGTGGTTCTCAGTCACTTTGTTCATGGGTGAGAATGGTGATGATCCGTGACAATCATTACCTTCATCAAGTTGAAGAACAAGTGATATCTTGGACAAAGAACAAGCGGAATTGAATGGAAGAACAATAGTAATTGCATTAATACTCGAGGTACAGCAGAGCTCCACACCTTAATCTATGGTGTGTAGAAGCTCTACCGTTGAAAATACATAAGAACAAGGTCTAGGCATGGCCGAATGGCCAGCCTCCCAATGATCTAAGAACTAGATGTCCAAAGATGATCAAAGGATCTAAAAACAATCCAAAGATTTCTAATACAATAGTAAAAGGTTCTACTTATAGAAAACTAGTAGCCTAAGGTGTACAGAAATGAGTAAATGACATAAAAATCCACTTCCGGGCCCACTTGGTGTGTGCTTGGGCTGAGCAATGAAGCATTTTTCGTGCAGAGACTCCTCTTGGAGTTAAACGCCAGCTTTGGTGCCAGTTTGGGCGTTTAACTCCCATTTGGGTGCCAGTTCCAGCGTTTAACGCTGGGATTTCTTGAGGTGACTTTGAACGCCGGTTTGGGCCATCAAATCTTGGGCAAAATATGGACTATCATATATTGCTGGAAAGCCCAGGATGTCTACTTTCCAACGCCGTTGAGAGCGCGCCAATTGGGCTTCTGTAGCTCCAGAAAATCCACTTCGAGTGCAGGAAGGTCAGAATCCAACAGCATCTGCAGTCCTTTTTGGTCTCTGAATCAGATTTTTGCTCAGGTCCCTCAATTTCAGCCAGAAAATACCTGAAATTACAGAAAAACACACAAACTCATAGTAAAGTCCATAAAAGTGAATTTTAACTAAAAACTAATAAAAATATACTAAAAACTAACTATATCATACCAAAAACATACTAAAAACAATGCCAAAAAGTATACAAATTATCCGCTCATCAGAGGTTCTCTCCTCTCTCTTAGGTTTTAGGATTAGGATTCCTCTTAAAGGATTTAGGATTTCAACTCTTCATCAGGTTCAATTTTCCTTTTACTGTATATTTTCTCTTTTACTTTCAAATGCTTTAATGCTTGTATTACTTATGTTGCCTATTTGGCTTATGAACCTTTCATGTTAGGATTTTCTTAATTAATATATAGTTTGAGGTATTTCAGACTCATGATTGCTTTCTTCTATTTATGATTTATTTTTCCTTTTGGCTTTGGTTGATTAATTGGTGACTCTTGAGTTGTCAAACTCATCGTGATTGATAATTATTATTCTTGATGATTAATTTAGATTCCTATAACTCTAGTCTTTCCTTAAGGAGTTGACTAAGACGTTAGGTGTTAAATTAATTTATCCACTTAACTGACCTTCATAGTTAGAGGTTGACTTAATGGTAGCAAAAATATAATTCTCATCACCATTGATAAGGATAACTAGGATAGGACTTCCAGTTTTCATACCTTGCCAAAAGTTTTATTAGTTATTAATTTATTAATTCCTGCAATTTATTTCTCTTGTTCAAAATCTTTTTCAAAACCCAAAAACATTATTTTGCATAACCAATAATAATTCATACTTCCCTGCAATTTCTTGAGAAGACGACCCGAGGTTTGAATACTTCGATTTATACATTTTACTTGGTTTGTTACTTGTGACAACCAAACGTTTGTAAAGGTTGATTGTTTGGTTTAGAAACTATACTTGCAACAAGAATTTATTATAACTTCTAAACCATCAATTTTTAGTTCTTCAGTGCTACGGCGCTATGATGTCACTAAAGCTTGAAGCAGCAAACGTGAGTCATCGGAGGTGGAATGGAGATGGTAATGGTAGGAGGTGGATGGTGTTGAGGTGAGAGAGAAGAGAAAGAGAGACATGGAAAACAAGAATGGAGAAGAAAGAAGAAGAAAAGAAATGGGGTGGTAGGAATAAAGGGGTTGTGTTTTTGAATTGGGGGTTGTACGTACGCATTTGCCATGCGTATGCACAAATTAGGAAAAATGGAATTGGTGCATACGCACAAACCAGAGAGTTCAAATTTGGGGGTGTGTACGCACAAAAGAATTTTTTCTCTTTTTTTTTAACCTCATGGGTGTGTATACACAACTGGGTGTGCAAGCACGCATCAAGGGGTGAAATTTTGGGATGTGTACGCACAATAATGTGCCTACGCATGAATTGGTGAAAATTCAGGGTGATACGTACATACAGCAGTATGCGTATGCACGAGTGAGAAGCTATTTTTTCAAACTTTTTGCACCAAAATAAGCTCTTTAAACACCTAACAAGTCACCAAGACAATTTCAAACATTATTAAACATGCAAATCTATCAAGTAAACCTATCAAAACTATCTAAAAATGAGATTTAAATTATTAATCAACTATTTACAAAAGGGAATATTAGAAGATGTTACCATGGTAGGGTATCTCTCACCTAATACTTCTAGTTATTGTCCTTAAGTTGGACATTTTAGTGAGCTCTTAACAAGGAGGCTTGTGCTTGAACTCATCTCTAAACCTCCGCCAATGCTTGAATTTTCAATATGCTCCAAAATTTCCAATTAAGTGCACTAAGCTTTGATGAATTTTCAAACAAGTTAGGAGCTCCCAAAATGATGATCACCTTGTATGTCAGGATTCCAAATCTTGTTCTTACACCCGTCTTTTAGTTGATTCTCATGATTCCAGCTGGGTGTCATTACTTCTGATTTCTTCTTTAAGCATCAAATCATCTTCTCAAACTCATTCAATTGACCGTTGCACCATCCTTGGAATCCAAACCTTGAAGCTTCAACCTTAATGAGCATTGATTGATGTTGCTAATCACTATCCATCTTTCTCTTACTCTTCAACCCACAAAGAGCTCTAAGTTGACCATCCATTTCAAGCAAACCATACTCAAGCGGGCTAATAAAACTAAAGGATAAGATTTTTATCCACTCAAATTATGTCTTGGATGGTGGCAACTTAGAAAGAGAGGCTTCCAACGACTTTATCAATATGATTATCACTCTCTTTTGTTCCTCTTAAATGACTTCCACCTCTTGACAAACTTTCTCAAGCTCTATTTCTTGTTCACCAACTTTTTTCTCACATTCTCAATGCTCAAGTTATGTGTCGGAGGTTGTTTACGATCCTCCTTAACATCAATTTTATATCGCAATGAGGAAGATTCAATAATCTCAAATAGCACATTGGTTGGTGTGAAATCATTTTCAATCATGGATATTGTCCCTTGCTCAACTTCTCTTAATCCTTTAACCACTCCTTCTAATTCATTAATCTCAACCTCCTTCACATGTTGCAATTCATACTTCAACTCCTCTTCATTCTCTTGATGCTCCAAGCTCTCTTCCACTCCACACTCTTCATTTAGAGTTGATTCTTTGAATTCATTCGTGAAAGTGTTTGGATTATTGCAAGAGCGTAATGAGGCTAAGTGAGTTAAGACTTCGACTAAGGTAGTCATGATGTTTTCTTGCATCTTTTGGATTTCTTCTTACTCTTGGAGGAACACTTGGAGTACTTCTTCCATTGAGGATTGTGGAGAAAAAAGGGTTCATCATTTGGGAGAAGGTCTTCATATATGGAAGGTGATTCATATTGGTAAGAATATTGAGGTGGTGTATATAGAGGCAATGATTCGATGGATTCTTAGAAGTATTGGTGTTGGAATGGTGGTGGTTCTATGTATGATTCATATGGCATAATTGTTCTTGAGGCACATATGGTTGGTGGTATGGTGGATATGGAATAGGATCATATAGAACTATTTGGTGGTGGAATGGGGCTTGAGAGTGTTATGGTTGAGGGTGATGTTGAGAGGTGGTTCATAGGCATATGGTAGTAGAGATTTGCAACCGTAGTAAGGCCCACTAAATCTATTGGATTGGTATGCACCATAGGGAGGATTGTGCTCATAGTAGTCCGGACGAGGTTGTTGCCATGAAGGTTGTCCATATACACGTGGCTCCTCCCTCAACTAATTTTCTGTCCCATAGTGTGAACCGATATTGAAATTACCATTTCTTACAACATAGTTACAACTAAACTCAATGCTAAAAGGGTGAGAATTCATAAAAAAGAGAGAAAATAAAAACAAAAAAAGTATCAAGAAACAAATAAAAATAAACTCCTAACTACTAACAAAAACAAGCAAACAACCAAAAAGTAAACTATTTACATATGCACCTATTCACAATAGCTAATAACATGACACACATTGTAAATTCCTGGCAACTGTGCCAAAAACTTGATGATGACCAAACCGTCGATTTATAATTTCTCAAAAAGAATTGCTTCGTCAATAGTATAGTTCTAAACCAACAAATGACCCTAATCAAATTTTAAATGATTGTCACAATTCAAATCAATAAAAATCGAGAGGTTTAAGTCATGGGTCATTCTCCCACGGAATTGTAGTGAGATGTGTGTATCATTGGTGATGAGAAAAAGGAGTTTTGATGGCAATTGACAAGAATTTAAAAGACAAAAAAGTAAAGAAAAGAGAATTCAAATGGAAAAAATGGTCTTGGCAATGGTTAAAAGTCAAGGTTTTCTATCCTGGTCATTGACCATAAACATGGCAATTATGAAGAGTTAATCCCACTTAGTCAACCATAACATCGAGGGTAAGTCAAATAGGCATACTTAATCTTAATCCACAAATCCTGGCCAACTCACCAATTAGCTTAGTGAAAGACTAGCATTAGTGAAAAAAAATAAACTAACAACCCTAAATCACCAATCAATATTGAACATCAATGATTCAAGGTTACCTAAGTCCTCAATCCTAAGCCAAGAAGATAAAATCTACTCTATAATTGAAAGAGGCATTTTTGTCAAATACTTGAAAAGTATAAAAGGAAAACATCATAAATTGCATGAATTACAAAAGCTATAACTACCAAACTCAAGAAAGCAATAACAACAATTCAATTAAGCATCAATAACATGAAAAACATCAAAATTGTGTTAAAGAAAATTAAAAATTCAACAAGAAAATTCATAAACTAAAATTAACAAAAATAGAAAAACTAACAACTAAAACTAAGAAAATTAAGATAATAAAACAAAAGAATATAAAGAAAACTAAACTAGAACAAAATTAAAACCTAATCTAAGGAGAATATAAACTGAAAAACCCTAAATTTTAGAGAGAAGTTAGAGCTTCTCTTTCTAGAATTCTACCCTAAAACATACTAAAAACATAAACTAAAACTATTCTAACACTCCTCGGTTGATCCTCCCTTGGTCCATACCTCAAATGCTTCAGAAATCAGTTAGATTAGGCCCAAAATTGGCCTGAACTCGCAATTCACGTGTTCACTTAAGTGAATCACGTGCAACAAGTCGTGCATACGCATCTGTCATACGTACACGCAAACTGGACAACTTGCAAAAGATGCGTATGCAAAAGAGATGCGTACGCAAAAAAGATGCGTACGCATAACTGGGTAGATTTTTAAAACTCATTTTTTTCGTGAATTTTCCATTTTTGCGTTTTTTTTCTTCATTTCTTCAAGGTATTTTTGCCTTCAAAATCTTGAATCACTCAAACAAATATATCAAGTCTCGAATGGGAGAAAAGTGAATTAAAATTGACAATTTTAAGCATAAAAAGCATGTTTTTTACAATTAAGTACAATTAGGGAGAGATCCACAAAAATATGTAATTTCAAAGAATAAATGATAGATAAGTTGATAAAAATCTACTTTTTTTTAAACAAAAAAATAATCTTAAAATATGAATTTATCAAAGGACCTGGAGGAGCTGCACTATTTCCTGGGAATTAGGTAACCAAGACTGATGATGAAGGATTAATGATTTCTCAAGGTAAATATGTGCAAGATTTACTTACAAAAGCAAGAAAGAGTGGTTGCAAACCATGTGCTACACCATTACCATCTACCTTGAAAATTTAGGCTATAGAAAGTGCAGTATTTGACAACTTTCATCTATATCGTTCTGTCATAGGAAGCCTTCAATATTTGACTGTGACTAGGCCTGACTTGACTTACAATGTGAATAAAGTAGCTTAGTTCATGCAAGCACCACTAGAGTCCCATTGGAAGTTAGTCAAAAGAATATTAAGATATGTCAATGGTACTAGTACGTTTGGTCTAAAGATTCATAAGGATCCATTTTTAAAATTCACAGCTTGTTGCGACTCAGGTTGGGCTGGTGACCCAAACGATAGGAAATCAATTGGTAGTTTATATGTATTTGTGGGAAGAAATCTGGTATCGTGGCATTCAAAGAAGTAAAGAGTAGCGACTAGATCAAGTACAGAAGCAGAATACAGAGCATTGATAGATCTAGTAGTAGAGCTAATTTGGATTAAAGGCCTAATTAATGAGATAAAGTGGTTAATACCAGAAGCACCTATAGCATACTGTGATAATTAAAGTGATATACTTTTAGCAGCAAATCCAATACTGTGCTAAAAAACAAAATATTTTAATTGCAGATACCTTTACCAAAACTCTTCCTTTTATAACATTTGTTTAACTCAGAAACAAACTCAAAATATAGAATATGGTTAATTTAACACCTTTGAGTTTGTGGGAACAATGTAGTGAAGAGACACGTGATGATCATGAAAAAAAGAGGTCATGATTTTAGTTACACGGTAGAAAGTTAGTTGAAAGAGTTAGTTTTATTTTTTTCTGTTATGATGAGTTGACAGAATTTGTTAGTGCCTCACTAGTTTAGTTCACACATATAAACTTGTAATAGAATACTTGTTGCTGCCAAATCATAATGAGAATCATAATTTTTCTCTTTTTCTCTCATTTTTCTTTTCTCTAGAAATTTGCTTTTTTCATTCTTACGGACTAGTTTATGGTACATTTCAAATTTAAAAAAATATTTTCATATATAACAATTTATTTATTTGCTTAAACAATCTGATTTATTAGCAAAATTTGTAATTTGATCGACTTGCATGAAATTAGTAAAAAATAATTGACCATCAACTACTTTTAAACTCACCAGCAACTAGCAATAGACTCATAAAATTAAATCTTGATATATAATATATAAAAATAACAAAAAAGAATATATCAAATTACTATTTATTGTTTCATATTTTTGTTGAGTTGTTTGTTCATATTTTTCTAATTTGTTTTATATCAAACTGAATAAGACCATTTCAATAAAAAAAAAAACAGCTTTTATTTTATTGCAAAGAAAAACACAAATTACAAACTTATGATACATACACGCATTTTTTTTTCATTTTTTTTTCTCCTTTTTATTCTTTCTTTTTTTTATTTTATTTTTTTTATTCTCTTTTCTCCTTCATCATCATTGACATTATTTTCTTCTTCTTTTTAATATATTTTTTCTTATTTTTATTTATCTTTTTTATTTGTTTATTTATTTTTGTATTTGTAACAATTTTATGAAAGAGAAAAAACATAATAATAATAATAATAATAATAATAATAATAATAATAATAATAATAATAATAATAATAATGATAAAAAAGAAAATCTAGTATGATATCTCAATTTTTTTATATAAAATACAAAAATGAAATAGAAACGATACTAGTATTTATTATATAAAACACATAAAATTTATCACAATAAACACAAAATTTAAATTGATTTCCATGCCATATCATAAGATATTTTGTTGTTTAGGAGCTAAGAGTATACAATTCAACTTTAAAATAAATTTATTTAGATAAAATCTTTTATTTTGAAGTAAAAATAAGATACAGAAAAAATTTTGTATCAATAACAAAACATAAAAAAAATAAAGTATGAAGAAAAAATAGAAGAAAAAATGTTAAGAGAAATTCTGGTGTCACGATTAAAAAATTTCGATGTTATTTTTGTTTCTAATAACTTTTAATTGGTTAAGAAATTTCAGTGTCAAAATTTAAAAATTTCTTATGTCAAGTTTAAAAAAGTGTCAAAATTTAGAAATTTTTTATGTCAAGTTTAAAAAAATTTCGATGTTATTTTTTTGATAAATTTTGCACAATTTAAAATTCACATCTTTTTTTTATCATCGTCATCTTATTTTTTTCTTCATTTTTTTCTTTTTATTTCACTTTCTTGTAATTTTTTTTATTTTCATCCACTTAATAAAAATAAAAAAAAAAGATACTGTAATAAGTAATAACACTTGGAGAAGAAATAAAAAATTATAGCAACAGCGGTAACAATAGAAAAATAATGAAGAGAAGAAAATATACGAAAAAAAAATTTGTCGTAAATAATTTTTGTTGTGGTTAACCTAACTTAGTTTGATTTAATTGATAAATAAATAAATAAATAAATAAATATATATATATATATATATATATATATATAATTTCTAACGCTTCTATAAATATCGAAAGGACAAATGCCCGAACATTCTTAACTTTGATTCAGTATTGGGATTCACTATTCTTTCACTCTTTATTTATATAATTTTAGAAGTTTCTTAAGTTGAACTTCGTTCTTGAATTTAAATTTGGACTTTTTTTCTCTCTAAAAAGTAAAAAAAGGAAAAAGTATTTTTTTGTTATAAAAATAAATAAGAAAGATGTACTAAATATAAAATAAAGATATATAAATAGAAGATTTTAGTATTAATATAATTAACTTAATAAAGATTATTCATATATTTATATACAGTAACGTGGAGAGAGAGAGAGTGCGTTTTTATTGTTGTGTATTACTTCAAATGTGACTTCTCTTATTTATATATATAACAAGCCTTTATTTTCAAACTTCATTTATTTAAATTTGTCTTGACAAATGATTCCTTCAATATTGAAAAAGTTAGCCACCCAAGTCATAAGTGGTCATCCATATCTTTATCACAACACTCCTCCTTAAATGACCATTTAAGATTATAACTCATTAAAATCTTACTAAAGAAAAATTCAATGGGAAAAACCTTTAATGAAGGAAAAAGAGTACAAAATCTTTTGTGATTGGGACAGTCTCATTAAAAACCTTGTCAAGAAAAACCCAATGAACAAAAACCTGACCAAAGAAAAAAGAGTACAGTCTCCCACTCTTGTCGACATTATTTAAAATCTTGAAATCGACACATCCCAATCTGATGTACCAATCTTTCAAAAGAGGATTTTGGGAGTGACTTGTAAATAAATCTGTCAGATTATCACTTGAACGGATCTTTTGGACATCAACTGTCCCTTAATTTTGAATATCATAAGTGAAGAAGAATTTCATAGAAATATGCTTTGTTCTATCACTTTTAATGTATCCACTCTTAAGTTAAGCAATGCATGCTGTATTATCTTCAAATAGGGCAGTTGGAGCTATTTTATGTTCAATTAGTCCACATGATGACTGAATATACTGGATCAAACTCCTGAGCCAAAAACACTCGCAACTAGCTTCATGATATCGCTAGTATTTCAGCATGATTAGAAGATGTTGCTACAATCGTCTGTTTCGTGGACCTCCATGATATAGCTGTACCACCATATGTGAATAGATATCCTGTTTGAGATCTCCCTTTGTGGGGATCAGATAAGTATCCTGCATCTGCATAGCCAACTAGTTGTGACTTGGATCCATAGGGATAAAATAATCCTATATCAACCGTTCCATGAAGATATCGAAAGATTTGTTTGATTCCATTCCAATGTCGTCTGGTTGGAGAGGAACTATATCTTGCTAGTAAATTCACAACAAATGATATATCAGGTTGTGCATTATTAGCAAGATACATTAGTGCACCAATAGCACTAAGATATGGTACTTCAATACCAAGGATATCTTCATTTTCTTCTTTAAGACGAAATTGATCGTTTTCCAAATCCAAAGACCTTACGATCATTGGGGTACTTACTGGATGCGACTTATCCGTATAAAATATTTTCAAGATTTTTTTTGCATATGTTGTTTTATAAATAAAGATCCCATTTTTTGTATGCTCGATCTGCAGGTTGAGACAAAATTTAGTCTTTCCAAGATCTTTCATCTCAAACTCTTCTTTTAGAGATTTTATAATTGTTGCAATCTCTTCAGGAGTTCCAATGATATTTAAATCATCAACATACACAGTAATTATAATAAATCTAGATGCAGTTTTCTTTATAAAAATACATGGGCAGATATCAACATTCTTAAATCCGTTTTTGGCTAAATACTCAGTAAAACGATTATACCATATTCGTCCAGATTGCTTTAGACCATATAAAGATCTTTGCAATTTGACTAAGTATAACCCTTGCAAATATTCATTTGATGGTTTAGATATCTTTAGTCCTTTAGAAACTTTCACATAGATATCACGATCTAATGATCTATATAAGTAGGTTGTTACCACATCCATTAAATGCATATGTAGTTTATGATATACGGATAAACTGACCAAATAACGCAATGTTATTGCATCCACTATAGGGGAATATGTTTCTTATAATCTATACCTGCCCTTTGTGAAAAGTCTTGTGCCACAAGTCGAGCTTTGTAGTGTACAACTTCTTTTTTCTCATTTCATTTTCTCATAAGTACCCATATGTATCCAACAGGTTTTACATATTCTGGTGTACGGACTACAGGTCCAAAAACTTTGCATTTTGCAAGTGAGTCTAACCCAGCCTTTATAGCTTCTTCCCATTTTGGTCAATCATTTTTTTGTCAACATTCTTTGACTATTCTTGGCTCAAGATCCTTACTTTCATGCATGATATTTAATGCCACATTATATGCAAATATTTCATTGACAATTGTCTTATTTCAGTCCCATTTTTTTCTATAAAGACATAATTTATCAAGATCTCATCATTTTCACAATTTTCAGGTACCTGAATGTCTTTTGGCGTCAAAACTATATCAGAGTTTTGGACAACTGCAGGTGTCTTTACTATGTCTTTATCTTTTTCAACAGGAGTAGTATTTCCCTATTTTCTTTTTCAAAAATTTTTGTCTTTAGAACCCACAGGTCTACCACACTTCTGCTGTGAATTTGTTTTAGTGACCACTTGTCCACCTGGGATATCAATTCAAATTAAGGCATTTTTAACTGGTATATAAAATTTGGTTATTCTCTTTGTATCAAAAAATGTATCAGACAATTTATTTGCTATTCTTTGCAAATGTATAATCTTTTGAAATTCTAGTTTACATTTCCCTGATCGAGGATTTAAATACATTAAGGATGATGCATTCCAATTAAGTTCCTTTTCAGGAAGCTTATTCTCTCCCCCTAATGTTAAAAATTTTGATTCATCAAAATGACAATCCACAAATCGGGCTTTAAATACATCTCTAGTTTGTACCTTAAGATACCTCACTATAGAGGGAGAATCATATCCAACATATATTCCTAATTTTCTTTGGGGTCCTATTTTGGTGCGAGAAGGTGATGTAATAGGAACACATATCGCACATCCGAATATTCTTAAATGGAAAATATTTGGCTGCTGGCAAAAAGCTAATTGTATAGAAGAGAACTAATGATAACTTATTGGCCTCAAACAAATAAGTGTTGGGGCATGTAAAATAGCATGTCCCGAAGCTGATGTTGGGAGATTTGTTCTCATAAATAAGGGTCTAGCAATTAATTGGAGGCGTTTAATAAGTGATTCTGCTAACTCATTTTGTGTGTGAACATGAGTTACTGGATGTTCAACGCTTATTCCATTAGCCATACAATAAGCATCAAAGACTTGGGAAGTAAATTCACCAGTATTATCATGACAAATTACTTTGATTAGATTTTCTGGAAACTGTGCTTTTAATCGAATAATTTGAGCAAGTAATCTCGCAAACGCCAGGTTGCGAGAAGACAATAAGCACACATGTGACCATCTTGAAGATGCATCTATTAGGACCATAATATATCTAAAAGATCTACATGGTGGATGAATAGGTCCACATATATCGCCTTAAATCCTTTCTAGGAATTTTGGAGACTCAAATCCAATCTCTACTGGTGATGGCCTTAAAATTAAGTTTCCCTTAGAACATGCAGCACAATAAAATTCACTAGATTTAACAATCTTCTAGTTCTTTAGTGAATATCCATGGGAGTTCTCAATAATTCTCCGCATCATGGTTATTTTCGGATGACCCAATCGATCGTGCCAAGTTATGAATTTATTTGGGTTAGTAAACTTCTGGTTTACAATGGCATGTGATTCAATTGCACTAATTTTAGTATAATATAACCCAGATAAAAGTGAGTGCAACTTTTCTAATATAACCATTTTATTTGAATAATGAGTTGTGATATACAAGTACTCATAATTTTCCTCATTCATTGTTTCAATATGATATCCATTTCGGTGAATATCTTTAAAACTCAACAAGTTCCTTAGAGACTTGGTAGATAATAGTGCATTATTTATGATGAAATTTGTTCCTCCAGAAAATAAATTATAGCTCTTCCGGAGTCTTCTATCACATTGTTTGAGCCAATAATAGTATTAATATATTCTTCTTTTGGCGTAAGATGAGTAAAATTTATATTACTTTTGAGAATGGTGTGCGAACTTGTACTATCCACAAGACAAACATCTTCACTATATGTCCTTACATTTTCTTCAAAGACAAATAATAATAAAATGAGTAGAAATATTTGCACAGTAAAATTATTTTCTTGATTGTAAATATTTTTCTAAGATGTATAGTGATGACCGGATATTTTATACGCTTTTTGTCATTATTTTCATATAGTTTTTAGCATGTTTTGTTTAATTTTTATTAAGTTTTCATAGGTTTTAGTGTAAAATTTACATTTTTTGGATTCTTCTTTAATTTTGTGTATTTTTATGCAATTCAAGTATTTTTTTGGTGAAATTGAGGAGTTGGAGCAAAAGTCTGATTCAGAGGTAGAGAAAGTACTACAGATGCTGTCCGGATCTGACCTCTTTGCACTCGAAAAAGTTTTTCTGGAGCTACAAAAGTCCAAATGGAGCATTCTTAACGGCTATGGAAAGCTAACATCCAAAACTTTTCAGCAATATATAATAGTTTATACTTTGCTTCAGAATTGAAGGCCCAAAATTGGCGCCCAACGCCAGCCTCCTGCCCTATTCTGGCGTCCAGCGCCCAAAGGAAAAGAGACCAGCGTCCAACGCCCATAAAGGACCCACTAGCCAGCGTTCAATGCCCTAGAAGTTTTCTAGCACGTGCATCTCAATCAAGCTCAACCCAAACACTCACCAAGTGGGCCTCAAAAGTGGATTTTAGCACTAAAAGATTGTTTTACCCTTCTTAATGTAATCCTTAGTCATTAGTTTAGTATTTAAAGACTTTTACACCTCTCATTAAGGGGAGGACACACACTTTTACATTTATCATTGTATTTTTTATCGGTATGAATTTCTAAACCTCCTAGGTTGAGGGGAGGAGCCCTGCTGAGTTTTATGGATTAATAAAAGTATTACTGTTTCTTTTCAATCCGTGTTTGATTCTCTATTCTAAGATGTATCTTCGTTCTTTATTCTAAGACCGCATGCTTGAAAAACACCCGTGTTCTTCTTGGGTTCATGTGACTACGTAACTAGAAAGCATTGAACCACTAGCTTGATTATAATCTCTTAGACAGCTAATCCACAACTTCGTTGGAAACTTCTCGAGACATCAGTTCAGCCGAGGTATGGGGAGATTAGGGTCTTTGTGGTAGAGGCTAGAACTCAAAGGTGCAGCATTCTCTGATCTGGAAGATTCGACCTTGTCTGTGGCGTTTTGTGTAGGATCATTAAGGAGAATGGACTGCAGGAGCTTCACCCTCAATCAGATTGGATTCACACTAACCCTGGAGTTCAGATCTGGAGGAGCATTGGCGTCCTCTCAACTGGCGTCAATCATATATAGCCTGTCATAGAAGAAATCGTTCACAGTTGAAGAAGACAGTAAGACCAGGATTAATCCAGAAGAACGAAGCATCTCCAAACCTTAACCATCTTCTTATCATTGATTATAATCAAATCTAGTAATTCCATGTTTATTCCTTTTATGCTTTTAACGACATCCAACAATTTTTCTATCCGTCTGACTATGATTTACAAGATAACCATAGCTTGCTTCAAATCACAATTCTTGTGGGATCGACCCTGACTCGCTCATGTATTACTTGGACGACCTAGTGCACTTGCTGGTTCAGTGTACGAAGTGTGGGGATTCGTGCGCACCATATAGTATATACTAAAAATTTTATTATTATTATCTTGGCACATTTAGTAATTTTTAAATTCATAAATATTTTATTAAATATTATTTATATACATCGTACTTAAAATTTAAATACATAGAAAATAAAACTTAGCAAGAAGTTTCTTACATTATTTATTTACATGAGTACTTAACAAACTCACATCTTAAAATATTCCATCATTGATCAAATGACCAATGTTTCCTTCAGCATCCTCAAAAAAATCAGATACTTCATAATAAATGGTGTAATTTTCAGCAACATTTAAAATAAAATTCGTCTCCTTTTTTGTCGTCTTTTTTCAAAAATGTTTGATAAAGATCGACTAGGTGCCTTGGGGTACGACATGTACACGATCAATGGCCCTTTTCACCACAATAGAAACATTTATCCTCTGTTGATTTATTTTGCCCATTGTTTCTTTCTTTATCCCACTTCTGGTGAGATCATTTCTTGTGAACATAATTTTTCTTGTTGCCAAAATCTTGCCACTTAGCTCTTCTGAGGTTATGATTTGCCGCATTTGCTTTAGGAAATGGCGCGGCGCAGCTGGGCATGTTTCATGATTTTTTAAAAGCAACTCATTATTGCGTTCAGCAACAAGAAGGCAAGAGATTAACTCAGAATATTTTTTAAATCCTTTTTCTCGATACTGCTGCTGTAGTAGTACATTCGAGGCATGGAATGTCAAAAAAGTTTTCTCTAACATATCATTATCAGTTATATTTTTCCCACATAATTTCATTTGTGAGATAATTCGAAACATTGCTAAATTATATTCACTTATGGATTTAAAATCCTGTAAAAGCAAATGCGTCCATTCATATCGGGTTTGAGGAAGTATCACTATCTTTTGATGATTATACCTTTCTTCAAAAAATTTTCACAGATATGCAGGATCTTTTAAAGTGAGATATTCATTTTTCAATTTTTCGTCAAGATGAAGGCGAAGGAAGATCATGCTTTTGGCTTTATCCTTTTAGGATGCATTATTTTCAACCTTAATGTTATCTCCAAGATCTATTGAATCAAGATGGATTTCAGCATCTAATATTCATGATAAATATTTGTTTCCAGATATATCAAGAGCATTAAATTCAAGATGAGAGAGCTTTGACATAATGAAAATTTATTACCTGAGTCTTTCTAAAATTTGGTCAGAGTCTCGTGCTGATAACGTATTGTAAAAATAAATAAAAAAGATGTACTAAATATAAAATAAAGATGTATAATTAGAAGACTCTAGTATTAATATAATTAACTCAATAAAGATTATTCATATATTTATATGCAGTAACGTCAAAAAAAAAGGGAAAAACTATTAATAGTGTATAAAGAGAGAAGGGAGCATTTTGTTTGCTGTGTATTGCTTTAAGTGTGGTTTTTCCTATTTATATATATAACAAACCTTCATCTTCAAACTTCATTTATTAAATTTGTCTTAAAAAGTGATTCCTTCTGTATTAAAAAAGTTAGCCTAAATTATAAATAGTCATCCATATCTTTATCACAAATTTATAACATTTTCTATTTTGTTCCTGAAAATTTTGTTTTTCCACACGTGGCACAACAGAGACAAGTTCGAAGTAATGGACTACCAAAGCATAAAGCTAAGCACCCGAAACAAAAATTCCCCACAGTAAATTATACAAAAAAAAAAAAAAGAGAGACGCCGGAAAAAGTTGGTTGACAAAATTGACGGCAAAGAGAAATTAAGGTAAAGAAATTCAAAGTCAAAAAAATGGGATAACTTCTTTTAAAACCTTAATTTCCTTTGTTTAGTAAGAAAAATCAAACTTTATTTCGTAATTATAAGAGTCAGAAAATAACTGAAAGGCTTTGATCAGCTCATTGAGCCGCCACTCAGATCAAAGGGCTGATGCCGCCACATACATGACTTACAATGGGCTTCACCACACCTTGATTATTACAGCAATGCAAGTAGGTCATGCTTCATGCTTCATGCTTATAATTATAAGTTATGAGTTATGACCAATTTATACTAATTAATCAAGAATTTAATTTTAATATATTATTAATATAAAATAATTTTTTTGTATATATTTAATTAGATAACGTTACATATATTTAATTATATAATATCATATTATTAAAAATAATTATTTTATTGATTACATAAATAATTATAAAAAAATAGACATAATAATACAAATATATAAAATATTTATACTATTAGTGTATTAAAATTAAATTTATTAATTTAATTATAATAAAACATTTTGTTTTTAATGTGGGTAAGGCATGCTTTGTTGCATTGCAAAATTGGAATGTCATAATTTGGAATTGGAAATTGGAGGATTCATGCTATTTGGCATTGAAATATTCTATACAATTTTACCGTTCGTTCATAGAACATTGTTTGATTTGATTAGATTAATGATAATAATGTAGAAAGAGGGTGTGGTCCACATTCCATATACCCTCTATTATTGTTGATTGGAAAAACCAGAATTGGGTTGCTATTCGTGCCTATGAGACGACTTTTTTTTTTTTTCTATTATTATGGGACCCTCCATTTAAAGTCAATTCCCTAATATTATATATATAAACATCTAAATTATTTCAAATAATTAATTCAAAATGTTCTAAAGTTTACATTGAAAAATATTACATTAAAAATCAAATCAGCTTTACTTTATAAAAATAACTGACCCTAGAACTAAATATTATATATATATATATATATATATATATATATATATATATATATATATATATATATATATATATATAAGTCCAAACTATTTCAAATAATTATTGGAAATATTCTAGTGCTATTATTATTTAGAGATCCTTAGACTAATAAAATAACCCGCCTCATAGGAGAAGTAAATACTATATATGTAAAATAACCCATTCATAGGAGAACTAAATATTATAATGTAAAAATCTAAATTATTTCAAATCATTATTGAAAATTTGTAAAGGTGCATTATTAAAAAACATTATATTTAAAATCAATTAATCTTTAGTTAAGAAAAATAACTGAGTTTATATATAGTAGAAATAAATAATATATATGTTAGAAACAAGAGACCAATCTAAAGAAAGTATTTTGTGTATTATTCAGTTTGAGAAAAAATACAATGTATAAGGGATATATATAGCTGCTAGAAGAATCAAAGTAATAAAAGTATAGAATCCTACAATTAATATACACATACGCTATATAAATACAAATGATACTAATTGATCTAATTTGATTCTAATTATTCTCTTCACATCCCCCCGTCAAACTCAAGTGGGAGCTAAGGATACCATCTTGAGTTTGGATAACAAAGTCTGGAAACGAGTCGGGTGATGAGCCTTCGTGAAGATATCAGTAGTCTGATCCAGTGTTCCAATAGCGATGAGACAAATAGCATCAATAAGGATACGTTGCTGAACAAAGTGATAATCAATCTCAATGTGTTTGGTGCGTTCATGAAACACATCATTATGGACAATCTGAATAGCACTCCGGTTGTCACAAAAAAATCAGTTGGGGAAGACTGAGGAGCACCCAAGTCTTTGAGAAGTCAATGAATCGAGATAACTTTAGCAGTGGTGTCAGTGAGAGCACGATATTTAGCTTCTATGCTTGATCGAGCAGCGAATGTTTGCTTCTTAGCTGGCCAGGAAATGAGAGAGTCACCAAGAAACAAACAAAAACCAATAGTGAAACGATGATCAGTGGGATTACCAGCCCAATCAGCATTTGAGTACGCCTGAAGAGATAAATATGAATGGGTGGAAAAATAAAGGTCATGGAATAGGGTGCCTTTGATGTAGCAAAGAATGCAAAGAATTGCCGCATAGTGAGTAGTACGAAGAGATGACAAGAACTGGCTAAGAACATGAATCAGATACGCGATGTCTGGTCGAGTGACAGTTAAGTAGACGAGTCCTCCAACTAGCTGTCAATAAAGAGTAGGATTATCCAAAACAGTGCCATCCATAGGAGTAAATCAAACATTACGCTCAAGAAGAGTAGACTCAGTGCAACAATCTGTAATTCTGGCTCGAGCAAGAAGATCCGAAGCATATTTAGCTTGGAAAAGATAGATGCCATCATCAGTGAATATGACTTCTAGACCAAGAAAATAGCTGAGAAAACTAAGATCTTTCATCTCAAAAGTACGCTGAATGGATGCCTTAAGATCAGAGATACCATCAACATCATCTCTAGTAATGATCATGTCATCAACATACAGAAGTAGAAGAACAACTCCACGTTCGCTTTTACGAATGAAGAAAGCATTCTCATGAGGGCGGCAAGTGAAACCAAGATTTCATATGGTAGTGCTGAACTTGTTAAACCATTCATGAGGAGCTTGCTTAAGTCCATAGAGTGCCTTGCGAAGGAGTCAAACTTTGCTAGAAGGACAAGGATAACTCGAAGGGGGTTTCATATAGACCTTCTTTTTCAAATCTCCATTAAGAAACGCATTCTTCATGTCCATCTGACTGAAAGACCATTTTTTGACCGCAGCAATGGCAAGAAGAGCTCGAACAGATGTGAGACGAGCAACAGGAGCAAAAGTCTCTTCATAGTCAATACCATACTCTTGTGTACAACCCTGAGCAACCAATCGTGCCTTATAACGGTCAATAGAACTATCAGAGTGTGTCTTGATCTTGTATACCCATTTGCTTCTCACAACTTCCTAATTAGAAGAAGGATCAACCAAATCCTGAGTTTTAATTATAGTGGCAAAGTTAATATAGATCGAGGTAACTCATGGCGATTAGTCATCAAATAAACCCAAGTAAAACGTGAATAATCATCAATGAAAATGACAAAGTATCGAGCTCTGTCCATAGAAGCAGTGAGAGCGGGGCTCCAAACATCAGAGTGAATGAGATTAAAAGGAGAGCAAGTAAGAGACAAATTATTGTGAAAAAATAAAGCAGGTTGTTTGGCAGTTTGACAAGAAATACAATCAAAAGATTCATTAGGAACCTGACCAAAAACACTCTGAGATACAAGAGGGCGTAATTTTCCTAAGGAGTTGTGGGCAAGACGTTGATGCCATAAGTAAAGGGTAGATGGAGAAGAAGTAGCACAAAGAAACATGAGTTTGAAATTTATATAAATAACTGAATAAAAAACAATACATAAACTGATAGAATAGGTGTAGACGAAACTGACGGAAGGAAGTGCAAATGGAACTGTTGCAAGGAACCGTAGACGAAACTGCCACAAGGAAGCGCAGACAGAACTGTCACAGAAAATACAGATAAAACTGCTGGAAGGGAACACAGACGTAACTGGTGAAAGAGAATGTAGACAAAACTGCCGCAAGAGTGGTCAACTGCTGAAAAACTGTTGAAAAGATGAAAGCTGCCGAAAAACTGGTGAAAAGTGACAAAGTGCAAAGAGATGACAAACTATCAGAAGGTAATGAAAAGCATATGGTTTCTCCATGAGAATAAGTAAGTAGTGGATGTGTAAATCGGTGAGGTCAGAAAAGCATCAAAGGATTAACAAAAGAGAAGGAGAAAAATGGCACGGAAGAAAAGTATGAAAAGTACGGTGATTTCACCAGAAGAAAATCAAGTTATCCTCCTCAAGGAGGATACCATGGCTCTGATACCATGTTAGAAACAAGAGACCAATCTAAAGAAAGTGTTTTGTGTATTATTCAGTATAAGGAAAAATACAATGTACAAAGGGTATATATAACTGCTAGAAGAATCAAAGTAATAAAAGTATAGAATCCTACAATTAATATACAGTTATGCTATTGATAGAGAAAAATTGTCAGTAAAGAATTTCACAAAAATAAGCGCGTTTCAAGTATAATTCTAAACCGACTATTAAACATCAATCAAATTTAAATTGTTTGTCACTTAAGCAATCCCAATAAAATTAACCGGAGTATTTAAACCTCGGGTCATCTCTTAAGGAATTCCAAGAAAGTGTAGTTTATTATTGGTTATGAGATTGTATCTTTTTGGGTTTTGAGTTTAATAAACAAGGAATGTAAATAACAAGAAAATAAATTAGTAACTAAGAAAGCTCTTAGCAAGGATTGATAATTAGAAGTTCTATCCTCATTATCATTGTCAATTGTGATGGTAAATGCGATTTGCCTTCACTTAGTTAACATCTAACCAATGGAGGAAAGTCAAGTGCATACAATTAACTTGAGTTCACAAGTCCTAGTCAACTCAAAGTGAGAGACTAGCTTTGGTGAAGTTCAAGCTAACCGGCAATCTTCAATTACCAATCAACAAAAGAGTTTTGATAACTCAAGAGTCTCTAATTGATTAATCCAAGTTAAGAACATAAAAATCTAATTTAAAACCCAACCAAGCATTTTATCAAACACATGGATGGCATAAAATAAAAGCATAGAAAACTAACAAGGAAAATAAATCTAAACAACCAATTGCAAGCATTAATGACTAACAATTAAAGAGAGCAATAATAAACATAGAAAACACAAATTGCATTAGAATAAATCAAATGTAACAATAGCTCATAAACATGAAAATGGCGAAAAAGAAAATTAACAAGAGAAGAAGATGAACCAAAGTGCTTAAACAAATAAAAGTAAGAACAAACTAAATCACAGGAAGATTGAACCTGAATTTGAGAAGAACTAAAACTAAGACTAAGAGAAACCCTAAAACCTAGAGAGAAGAGAAAGCCTCTCTCTCTAGAAAACTATATCTCAAAACCTAAAATTATGTGAATGAATGTGTCAATCAATGATACCCCCAGTCTGCAGCCTCTAATCTGTGTTTTCGGGATTGGAACTGGGTCAAAAACAGCCCAGAAATCGCCCCTAGCATTTTCTGATATCTGCAGCATGTGACGCTTTGCCACGTGTACGCGTCGCTTGACAAGATCCTGGTCACGCGTACGCGTCATGTCACGCATATGCGTCGCTCGTCTGCTGCACTGGTCACGCGTACTCGTCGCGTCGCTTCCAGCTTCTCACAATGCCACTTTCGTGTATTCCTTCCACTTTTACATGCTTCCTTTCCATCCTCTAAGCCATTCCTGCCCTATAAAACCTGAAAACACTTAACACACATATCACGGCATCGAATGGTAATAAGAGATGATTAAAATTAGCAAATTTAAGGCCAAAAAAGCATGTTTTCAATCATATCACAAAATTAGGAAGGAAAATGTAAAACATGCGAATTATATGAATAAGTGTGAGAATAGTGAGTAAAATTCACTCAATTCAGTACAAAATAAACAGTAAAATAGCAGTTTATCAGCTATATAAATACAAATGATACTAATTGATCTAATTTGATTCTAATTATTTTCTTAACAATATGAATTTAATTTTAATACGCTATCTGTATAAAATAGTTTTATGCATACATAAAATACATTCAACGTACATAATACCACATCAGTAAAAATAACTATTTTTATATTAATTGTATAAATAATTATTAAAAAATATAATTAAACGATTATATAAAATTATTTTACACTATAAATATCTTAAAATTAAACTCATATTATATACATGAAAGTCTAATTTATTTGAAATCATTATTGAAAATTTTCTAAAGGTACACTAAAAAACACTAAACTAAAAAATGAAGTCCTACATATATTTGGTTAATAAAATACCTGACCTCATAGTAGAAGTCGATTATTATTCTCAACAAATTTTAGATGAAATACCTCCTTAATTAATATAGAAATTTAAATACCAAACTCATGAATTAAAAAAATTGTAATAATTGCTCTCGATCAAAATTCGTGAATGATACATAACGAAAGTAAAAAATTTATTAAAAAAATATGATGCTTATTATTATCCTCAAAATATTGAATTAATTTAAAAAAAATTTATTAATCACTAACTTAATATTTCTGATTGCTTCCATGAAAATATATAGGAAGTAAGAAGCATGTGGGGCTCGAATTTCCATAATAATTATCTTCTTACAATTTACTATATTAATTACTCTAAATTAGTTAATAGATAATTTAATTGTCTTCCGCACATGCATTGATGTGTTTGATCAATAATATTGATTCTGTTGTTATTTTTTAACTTTTTTTCCATTTTACTCTTTCCAATATATATAAACAAATAAATTAAGATTTAAATGCATAAGTTCAAGTACTTAGGTAGGTATTACTATGTTTCATAAGAATAACCATCGATATAAAGGATTCATGAAAGAAACAGCCGTAAATTTTACCAACCAGTCGAAGTAGTGTTGAAAGGTATTTCGAATAAAAAGCTAGGATGATTAAATTTAGGGCAAACTACGTAATGAAATAAAGGCATCTCAAAATTATCCAAATATAATAATTAAAAATTAATGAATAAATAATAATTTTTAACTACAAAAAATTTAAATATTGCCAAATTTATTTATAAAAAAATAAAATTAACGTTATACTCATAAAAGATAGATTTTAGTTGATAAAACTAACAGAATCTAAAAAATTATTTAAAATTTTTAAATTACTCATATTTTACCAAATCTAATTTCACGTACAATCTCTTTTCCTCTTTCTCTTTCACCACTGCACGTACTTTCAACTTGACAAGTCTAACTTTGTCCTCCTTCGTCAATTCATCCAGCACCTGGCCTCTTTCACTTTTATCGCCTCCATCTTCTACTCCGACAATTCCCTCATTATTCGATTCGCCGCCAATGCCACCCCATCGACTCCAGAGATTCAAATTTTTCTCTTTCACCTCTCAACAACCTTAAAACATGTTTTTGTTGTGGTTTTAGTGTTTCAGAACTTCAATCCTTTTTTAGGGTGTAAAAGTTTTTCAAAAAAGAGAACTTTTTTGTTGCAAGATTAGAACTTCATTATTTCATGATCAAGGGTTGTTATGGTGGCTATTGGTTCCACGGTTTGGTGAGCTTTGTGTTGGAATTGGAGTGCATGTGGGATTTCATTTGAATTCTATGTTTTTTAAAAAATTTGGAAAAGAGAATAGTGAGTTTGGACTGTCGTCTTGTGATTTGAAGTAGAGATAAGTGAGGGAAGTGTGGCTAAATGTTTTCTGACAAAACAACATTTTTTTTAGAAATTATGTTTTTCAAAAGATGAATGTGATGGTAAAAGAGGAAGAGGAAGGGAGGGGTTTTGTGAAATTAAATTTGGTAAAGGAAAGGTAATTTGAAAATTTTAAATAGTTTTTTAGATTTTGATTAGTTTTGTCAATTGAAATCTATCTTTTATGAATACAGCATTAATTTTATTTTTCATAGGTAGATTTGTCAGTACTTGAATCTTTCTTGATTAAAAATAATTATTTACTCTATAATTATATTTTGGTCTTATATTTATTTTACATAAATTATTATAGGTATAAAACTTAAATTTTACAGATAAACTACTATATAGTATTATATTTTATGTGAAAATATTTATTAACATAAACTGATACAAGTTATTGAAATGATATTGTATCAAGGAATAGAAAAAATTAGATAGAAATTCAGAGAGAATAGAATGAAAATTTCTAGAATTAGAGTTAAGACAGAAATTAGAGTTTCTAATTACATCCTGCATATTACACTATTACGTCATATTCCTATATAATTTACAATATCCTTCTCTAATTGAACTATATGTCAAATACTAATCCTAACATTACCCTCCCCTTTAAAACAACTTTATTCTCAAGGTTGCAAAAAATGTGAATCCTAATTAAAATTATAAATGCAAATTACAATTAATAAAGAAATAGTTAATCGTAAAATAATATTTTCTATGCTATTGTTTAAAAAAATACTACTAGGATCTCATTATTTAAAAAAAAAGATCTTCTATGTATTTAAAATAGTTTTTTTATAGCACTTAATCCACTTGTAAATTTAAATTGGACTTGGTATTAAAAGTAAAGGCCCAACTACAGAAGGTCCACCTCAAAATTAGGGGTCATCTCTTCCTCTTCACCATTTAGAAATAGAGACCCGAATCTCATTTCTCCTCTCTCCCTCTCTACTATGTGTGGTGCTGCTGTCGAAAGACCCGCCGTCAATGAGCCAGGTACCACTGTTCGGCTCCAGTGGCTCCTTCTCCACTTTTTCTCGGTTTCATTTGCATTGCCCTCTGCTGAATCCACCGTTAGTCGCAACAATCCATTGCGATTCCATGGAAATGCCACTGCCATGAGTGCTGGTGGCTTAGCCATTAACGGAGAAGCACGGAAGAGCCAACCTCTGTGAAGATCTCCATCAAAACTCAGTACTACCGCCACGTGATTGGTCATTGTTCGTGGTTCTCCTTCTCGCGGTGCGACAACGCCAGTGCAAAGCACCTACTCCTCTTCTGCCATTTCAAGATCTGCGATCTCCACTTTTTCCTTTGCGATGCACCGTTTCTCACTGTGCGTCGTGCGCCATTGTCATAGAATCACCTCCGACATTGGATGCCCTCATCCCTCCCTGCCACGGAGGTGCCATCTTCGGTGCTGATTGCAACTTCAAATCTATGTCCTGTTATTGTTGAATTCTTGTTGATTAGTTGAAAATCAAATTTTGATTTTCCTTGAATTATTAGATCTAGGTTGTCTATTGAAGATTTTGGTTTTGGATATTCTGATGTTGCACAATCTGCTTCTTCTAAATCAACATTCCAATATGAAATATTGTGTTGAACCATTACTGGTAAAACTGGCTGAAAATTTAGTTGGTATCGATTTAGGAATGCTATTTCCAAGGTTAACCAATCTGCTATCAAATTGTGCTATCGCGAGAGTCGAAACCATGCTAGATCACGATCGATCAGTCTTCTGGCGATCTTGCAAAAATATTGCACTTCAAAGGTTCCAGTAGCATTCCACCGCTTCCAAGTACAAAGAATCTACTAATAGTCGTTTGCACCATCGAACAGTGGTAGAGCATCATGGTAAGAAAGGTGTCTGAACCACCTTGGGAAGTAGTAATCATCGCCGGCTTGGAGCTCAATAATGCAACATTTGATATATTGTATCATGCATACTACACTATTACATGATATTCCTGTTTATAGTATAATTCTCTAATTGGACTATAGGTCTAATACAAATCCTAATAGTTATGAAAAATAAAGTATAATTACATAAAACATGAAAGGTTATACCAGCTTACGTAGAAACACTAATCTTTGAGAGGATATAGTGGTTTATGAATGGTTAATATGTTGTATGCACTACAAGAAAAATACTGAGTATCTTCAGATCTACTGGCAGCTCTATCAAATAAATATGCTGGTAATTAGTTTGTCGTTGAATTGAATTTGACGGTATAAACGACACCGAAAAATTTTTACCAAAGGATTATTTCGTCCGATGCTAATTACCAGTGAATTTTGCGTTGAATTTCGCAATTAATGCGACAAAAATAAGAGGTTGGTTACTGTCAAAACTTTTCGACAGAAACTTTGGTGCCATATTATATTTCGTGGCGCCTAATAACCGTCGGATTGTTCCGCCTGTAAATCCGATTGTATGCTTTTTTTTTTGCACAATTAGAATTAGGACACATATTTAAAATTACCAAAAATAACTAATGATTTTATTAAATATCAAGGGTCTGAATACAATAAAAAGTCAAAAAAATAAAATACAATGAAATAGACATAAAATAAACTAAATCCTTAAACCCTACGAATCCCGGTAATCGTGGTCATCATCTTTCCCTTGCTGAGGCGACGGACTATGGGCTGATGTCGGTGTCCCACCAGCAGCCTTGCCACTGGTACCAGCAGCGCTGCTGCCTCCAACGCGTATCTGCTTGTTGTACACCTCCAATTGGTCTCGCAAACACTCTAACCGCTCCATCTTCTCTGCCAGCTCCGAGTTAATGGCAACGGTATTTCTCACGCATGCAAGAAGCTTGTTGGTGCAGATTTTGAGAATATCCATAACTGAACCGGCAAGTACACCGGGTCGTCCAACTAATACCTCAGGTGAGTGAGGGTCGATCCCACGAGGACTGATGGACTGAGCAACAATGGTCAACTGATTAGCTTAGTTAGGCAGACAGAAAAGTAGGTTTGGTAGTTGTCAAAAGCATTAAACAATAAATCAAGAATAAGAAAAACAAATAATGAGTTTGGTGAAAAAATCAATGAAAGAGACAGTCAAAGTATCGGAGATGTTTACTTTTCCGGATTAAGTTTTCTTACCAACTATTTTAATCATGCAAGATTCATTTCATGGCAAACTATAGTTGATTAAATCCTAATATCTTAATGATTTAGTCTCCTCTAATCTTCATCAACCGTCAATCTCTTGGTCATTTAATTCTGATTAGAGGGTTAAGTTCAAATCTAGTTTATGGCTACAAAAACCCTAATTACCCAAGGCTAAACGGATTATATGTCACGTATCCAGATTAGTTCAAGTAATTATAAATTAGGAGAAATTTACTTTCAAGTTGTGTTCAGGTGAGACACCTATCCCAAGGGTCACAAGAACGCATCTAGAATAAGGGTCATATTCTCGTTCCACCCAGATTCATAAAATTAAGAATGAAAGTGATCCTTGAAATTGAATTAGTACATTAAAATAGAAAATTAATAGTCTTAATCCATAGAAATAAACAGAGCTCTTAACCTTAACCAATGAGGTTTACTGGCTCATGACTTACAGAGAAAACAAGAGTTCTCAGTAACGTACAAAAATGAGAAGATTTCCCTCAAGGGTGAATCTTTTCTCTTTTATATTTAACCTAATTTAATTTGAAACTAAAATAAGATAATAAATTCTAATTCTAAAAGATTTTGTTTGTAAATAAAAATTACAAAAATAAAAGATAAAATAATAATTAAAAGCTAAATCTAGATAAATATGCTCTTTTGGGTGAGGTTGACCCACACTACTGGCGTTTAGCGCCAGAATTGGCGTTCAACACCAGAATTGGCAGTGGTTTGGGTGCTGATTTTGTCTTCCTGGGCGCTAAACGCCAGGCTCGGTGTTTAGCTCCATTCATGGCAGTAATTCCAAAAGAAAAGTACAGACTATTATATATCGTTGAAAAGCTCTAGAGGGTCGATTTTCAATGCCATTATAATCGAGTCAATTGGACATCTGTAGCTTAAGTTATGCTCGTTCGAATGTAAGGAGATCAAGGTTGACAACATCCACTTTCTTCGTTTGTTTTTGCACAAAACTCCGCCAAATTCACCCGAATTTAACCTGAAATAATTAAAACACCAAAACAACTCAAAATAGCATCCAAAGAGGATTTTAACACTAAAATATAATAAAATTTAATAAATTTTAACGAAAAATGACTAGAAAACAAGGAAAAAATAGGTACAAGATGCTCACGCATCACTTGTTGTACTTCGACTGCTGAGCTTGTTAATGAAGATCCTGTGTGAGCTTCTGCACCTCCTCCCTCAAATTGATAACTTTCTTGGGATCGGTAAGGCTTGTGGCAATGGCAGAGGCAAATGAAGCCGCCAATGTGGAGGTGCAGTGGCCGCTGGCGAAGAACGACCCCAAACCGTAGACACGATTCTTGTAGGACTTAGAGGCGGTCTCATGCCAAACCTTATGAAGATCTAAGACTGAGGCATTAGAGCTGGGGTCATTCCCACTAGGTTTAGATTGCTGGGTCGCAATAGTCATCCTGTGTAAGACACGTTGTGATTAGGATGATAGTTAATTGACATTAAACTGAATAAATTTCAAAGTTAGAATTAATTCAAATTCATATAATGAGTCATAGACCACTCATCAACAAATTTCTCCTTGTTGACTTTCAACGTACGGGTATACTTGAAGGTCTTTGCCAATGTCTCCTCACGCTCCAACAATTTAGACTACACATATTGAAACCAACTAATAAAATAAATCAAGTAACAATTAATTCAAGTAATAATTAACAAAAATTAGCAAACTATATATCAGCCTACTCTTTGTCTTCATGAAAGTCGCCAACTTACCGGTATACTTCGACGACCTCAGCGAAGCCCTATTAGTTATGTTCGTTAGATGGCGACGCTTGAAATCCTCATCAGTAATAAAATGAACATCCATTTCCTTCTTAAGATCTGGACGGAGCCAAATCGTGAGGTGGTCATACCCTTGACGAATGTCCTGCATCATCTACTGAAGCTGCCTAGCTATTTGGTGGTTATAAATCTTCCTAATTAGATATCATGTTCCTTATCCCATATAAATTTCTCCTGCACAAATTAATTCAATAACATTAGTTAGTCAAAATAAAATACAGTTAATTCAACAACATTGGGTACTTACTGCCCACTTCTGAAACCATCACTCTCTGGTCTCAGCAGGGATCTTCGTGTAGCTCGATCATGGGTTGTCGTGCATGGACTTAATCATATTGGAGATCTCTTGTGTGCATGCATTGTTGTTTGGTGCAAACCTATCAATGAAAAACTTAAGATTAGCAAACACATAAAAACACATAAAATTCAATAAATTCAAAATAGATTACGGATAAAAGACATTAAAATAGTATGTACTCATGCCTGCATGCCATCAGGTCAAATCCTCATCCGTTTGACGGCCAGTGGTGGAGGGACATCTGGCTAGAATGCATTAGAGAAATCACCCACCGCAATCACTGTCACTGGAGCTGTAGGGGACAAAGGGAGGTGTAGCAAAAGGAGCCACGTAGTTAGGGTCAAAAAAGTGTCAAAAAGTAGATGGAATGTGAATTAGGACACAAAAATAGAACAAGATAATCACTACATTGACAAGTACAGAATTTAATAACAGGCCAAACATAAAACGAATAATAGAATATTGGAACTCACTATTGGCAGCTAGAGAGAGAGCACCTAATTTGCTGCTTGATCGAAGAGAGTCACAGCTAACAGAGAGGGAAAGAAGGACTCACGGGTGACGAAGGAGAAAAGAGGAAGGGACTAGTTTCAGTGAGGGGGAGAGGAGGTGGAAAAAGGAGGCGTTGGTGGTGGTAGGGCTAACGGAGCAGCAGGGAGAGAAGAGGGTCAGAGAGAGAGTAGGAGAAGAGAGGTTAGAGAGAAAGAGATAGAGGAGAGAAGGAAGGGGTTGGTTTCGGTGAAGGGGAGAGGAGGCGACGAAAGGAGGTGCCGGCATGGCGGGGCTGATGGAGAGGTGGGGAGAGGAGAGGGTTAGAGATAGTGGGAGAGGAGAGGTTAGTTAGAGAGAGGGAGAGAGAGAGAGGATTTTGAAATAAAAGAAGTGAGGGTTCGCGCTTCAAATTTTAGGGCTCATTACCGTCGGATTTACTGGCGAATAAATCTAATGGTAACGAATTGCGGGTCAACAAAACACAATGTTCCACTAATTGGGTTTAGCGGCGAAAAAACCTGCAAGCAAATCGCACGCTACATTTCGCGCCTATTTTTTCCTTTTTTTTCTCTAATTATTACCAGCCCATTTACTGTCAAAAACGTTAATCTGTCGGTAATTACTTGACCTGAAGAATTTCACACCAAAACTGTCAATAAATCTGCCAGTAATATCGATACTAATGTGTAACGCTAAATTTGATGGTAAATCCAACAGTATTCAATGCATTTTTTATAGTGATAACTTTTTGTATTATGATTTATTTATTTTTTTTTTGTGTCTCCAAGAAGGAAGCTAGACCATTTTCGAGGGGCCAAAAATTAAAAAAAATAATTGATGATTTTATGGTGTAATTTTAATTACTTCATTATAATTAAAATTAGTGAAAATTTAGTATAAATAATTAGTACATTGTCTGAATTTAAATATTTCATGTATATCATTATACACGTTACTTTATTATTTTATATCCTTGTGTATTTTTAATAAATATAAGAATAAAATTTTAAAAATTATAGATAAATTTAATGCGTAAAATTATATATAAAACTCATCACTAAATATTTTCAATTTTTATTTTAAATTCTTAATTACACATTAATAAACTATATATAAAATATCCTTTTCAAAAAAAAGGATCAAAATAAAAATTTATGGGGCGCCATATTAAAAATATAGAAAAGTATACGAAGACCATGAGAATACTAAACAATATAAACAATAGAGTAAAAAAAATTAAAATTAAAATTAAAATCATAAATCAGATTATGAATTAATTATTTTCAATTTCAGATTTTGAAATTTGAAAAATAAAAATTTACACTTAAACCAAATCATAATTGGCACAGTTACTCCTAATATCACGCTAACCTCCCATTCTCCATTTGCAATCTCTGGTCCGTAGCGTCACCCCAGTGCTGTTGCATTTTTTTCCTATCCGGCCCGACACCGCCCAGCCAACGCCGCCCATCCTCCCACCGATGCCACCCAGTCTTCCGCCGACAATGCCCAACTTCTCCGCGTTCCGCTTGCGCACCGTAGAAATGGGAGATCATGCTACAGCAGCCCCGTGTGTCTGCGTTACCGCTACCCACCCACCGCCGACCATGCAGGTCCCACTGCAGGCCGCCGCCTCTCATCACGCTGTTCGAGATGCACATTATCCCCGTCATCTGTCCTCCCCGCCGTGCCATTGTTGCTGCTGTGCCGTACCTCATCGATGCTGCCCTTCCTCCCACCGATTTGATTCCTCCTCCTCTTTCATCTCTGGCCACTGCGCGTTTGGGTTTGAAGTCCACGGAGCAGATTCGCAACCTTGTCTAGCCGAAGTTGTCGTTGCGTGGCTGCTCCGTTGCCAGATCTCCTCCCCTGCCTCCATACGTCGCCGTCGACTCTCTCTACTCCACAAATGTGCTAGATGTTCAATTCACTAGGTATATAGATGGTTATTTTAATTCTTAATTGGATGAATATTTTGTTCAATTCAGTTTAAGTATATACAATTAACAAATGTTGGATGGTCATTTCACTAGGTACGATTATTTTAATAACTACATGGATGATTATTTGATGATGATCCCGCAACAGTGATGGGAGAGGGGGCTACAGGGATGGACAATGATGGTCGGTGAGGGAGCTTCTAATGCCAGAGAGGTGGGATGATTGATGAGGGTGGGGGTGGCAGACGATTTGGGAGGAAGAGGATGTTTGGGTAAATTTTTTTGGTAAATTAGGATTGGAATGGTTAATTTTTTGAGATAACTGTTTGGATTTTTTGGCTTAGATAATTTGGGGAGTTTTCTTACTTTTTTTCTCTAGTATTGGGCCAAATTCAAAGACCATTGTTCACATTATTTATATTCTGCATTATCTCCTTAGTAGAATTGTAAAAATATATCACCATAGCACCATTATGGAATCGCTATTATGTCAAACACTACTAAGACATAGACAATTATCTTCAATACTCTCAATTAGGACATTTACTTATTTCAAAACATATTATTATTAAAAAAATATTTTATCCTTTAATAACTTTAGATAATTAGTAAAATGTAAATTTAATTTAAATTCTTTTTTAAATATTTAAATTATTTAAATAATTTTATGAAATAAATTAATATTTTTTGAAGTAAAGTATTAAGTTCAAAATTAAAGAATCAAGAGACAAAAAGAAAATCATGATACAAAACTCATCATACAACCACATTAACCATTTATAAATCACTACGCTCTCTTAAAGATTAATTTTTCTATATAAATCACTAAAGTTTGTCGCATTTAAAGTAAACATTTTTTTTCATAAATCGCGAAGTAGGTGCTGCCGTTGGATACCCACCAGTAGCGTTGCCACTGGAACCAACAACACCGCTGCCTCCAGCGCGCATCTGCTGGCTATACTCCTCCATCTGCTGTCACAACCAATCGAGCTGCTCTAGCTTTTCCATCAAGTCTGAGCTTACGGTAATGCGTGCAAGCAGGTCTCAATACCTCTACTCATACTGCTCCACCTATTGATGAAGCTCCTGTGTTAGCTTCTGCACCTCCTCCTTCAAGTCGACAACTTGCATGGGATCAGCAGGGCTGGTGGTAAAGGCAGACATAGAGGAAGCTGCCAACACAGAGGAGCGAAGGCCATTGGCGAAGAATAACCGCAACTCGAAGTGGCGATTCTTGTGGGGTTCGAAGGCAGTCTCATGCCAAATCAACCTCTAGGAGGGACAAAATACAAAATATACAGGGCAGAAAATATAACTACATATATACATAGCCTAAACACAAAATATCATAGCCCAAAAACCAAATCTTTGCTTGCTCAGAGAATCTCCAAACACTCAGTGTCGACTTAAATCTGAAAAACAGGAATATATGTATGGAATGAGAATCGGGGGTTCTCAACATGATAATAGTGCCCACATAGATAATATATAAGGTTCAAGGAAAGCAAGAGGTAATCCTAGAATTTCGATGCCTAGATTAATCTTAAAATTTATTCTAAGACAATAAAATATGTAATCTAACTAAGGGATTCTAGTCCTAGTCTAACTCTGCATCATCTGTCTCCTCCAAACCTTTGAATCACCGGTGGAACAACCCTCAACACTCATCTGCCAAAAGAGGGTCTCTTAGATACACACACAGATAAATCAAACAAAGAAAATATAGATAGGGGTACAATTACAGCAAGTAGAACAAGTAGCAGATAAGCAGAGTTAAGCAGTTAAGCAAACCAAAACAATGCACACTCAAGAAAAATATATAAATGCACATGATGTATGCTTGTCCTATGGCTGACGAGTCTCATCTATCGTTATACAACCAACCGACATGTCCCGGTAGCTAACCTTGGACAAACCCTCTATGCGCGCATCCCCAAAGTGCTCGGTCACATCTTGCAACATAGAATTAACAAAGTATCGGGTCTCAACTTGGAGCAAGTGGTAAAAGCCACTAAATTCACCCAGAAAAACCCGTGTCTCATCTTATTCGATTATATAAGTCATACAAATATCTCAAACATAATTCATCAATGTCAACATCATTTTTAAATCATGTCTCATTCATCACTTTTAACATCTCATAAAGTCAATCATCCCCTATTCAAAACTCCTCCGATACCAATTTTATCTTTCTTAACTCACTTACCCTTTTTTTTCGTAGCCTACGACCTAACTATTGAACCTTAAACAGAGTTTTCAGAGATTTGAAAATTACAGGAATAGTTGATGGTTCAAAAATTATGGATTTTTATCTAAACAGTGGTTTCAAAGGTTTACAAGCTTGTCGAAAAGGTCAAATAGTGATAATAGAGTTTTAGTGTAAAATAGGGCATCGTGCATATGCATCATGCGAGCGTATACACACGCCCTACAACTTTCTTGATGTGTGCGTACGCACGCACCAGAGGAAACTTCCCAGCCTGTGCGTACACATCATAGTGTGCCTACGTACAACTTGCAGAATCCTCAGAATGTGTGTACGCACACTCCCCTCGTGCGTACGCACGAGCTTCCCCACATGCTCTAGTCCGTGCGTGCACACGATAGCGTGCGTACGCACCCATACCAGATTTTCTGATTTTTAACACTTTCTGCATAATCTTGTTTTTAGGCCCCAAACTTCAAATGCGCATAACTTTTTCGTTATAATCATTTTTAGTCCGTTCTTCAAACGTCATAAACTTCAGGAACCCAATTGTTATTCAAAATCAGTTTTACAAGATTTGGGATTCCGAAAGCCAAGTTATGGCATGTCGAAGTTAGTCCAAAAAATCAAATTTTTCCAAAAACACTAAACCTCCCATTTTCCAAAATCCTCAATTCAAAACCAATTGTTTCATAACCAAAACAGCCCTAAAAAGTTTCTAAATCATGTTCACATAATTTTCAATTACTCCACAACATACCAACATATAAATTCATCAATTTCTTACCACAAATCCCATTAAACTCAACAATTTCACCAAATACTAATCAATTCAACATCATACTCATCTCATACCTACATATAAACAATAATTGCATCAAGTCCAACCATATCACTACCAAATTCTTTACATACATACATATACCTCAATTCCATTAAAGCCAACCATTCAAACATTCAAGCCTATCCTAAGACAAGTAGCCTAAGTTTTCACGCAACATTATATATCAATTACGAGAAACCAAAGTCATACCTTGGCCGATTTCTCCCTAAGCTCGGAACACCCCAAAATCCTTTCCTCCACAAGCTCCAAGTCTCCAATATCCTTACCAACTGAATTTCCAGCTTCCAAGGCTCAATTCAAGCTTCCAACATCTACTAATTTAATTCCAATTTATACAATTCAATCTAACACCATACAATTTTACTATAATCAGCATAGAATTTACCAATTTAGACAAACCACAAGAGTTTAGAGTTTTTTTATCTTAACCATTGATGATTGGGATAAAACCCAACAATGATACAATGCTAGATTGTACCTAAACTACCAAAATTATCAAAATCACTCAATACCCAAACCAAATTTGCACAAATGAAGGAGGTGGAGAATTGGGCATGAAATTCAGATATACTCACCACTTTGAAAATTTTGAGACGAACGTCGTGGCCACTGAGGACTCGTCAATCAAAGCTCCGGATTGAAAGTTACAAGGAATTGAAATTGGGAGTGGAATGGAGGTTAGGGTTTAAGGCTTTACTTCTTCTCTTCAGTGTGATTCAAGTGAATGAAGGGGAAGAAGACCAAGTGAGGCTTCTTATATGTTGGACTTTGGATCCGGTTTGGACCCGGTCTAACCGGTTCGGTCTATTGGCTCGGTTTGGGCCAAAATCTTTAAAATTAGTGTTAAAATTCGTATTTTAAATATTTCTACTTCTCTAAACTATAAAATTTAATTTTATGATTTCTTTGAATAATAATTAATTTATTAGTTAATTATTTATTAATTTTTCGAAGTTTACAGGATTGCGATTTCCAACCTCTGCATGTACTCCTCTTACGTCACACACATTAGTTGTTATTAGGATAATAATTAAATAATTGACTTTAAACCAAATGAAGTTAAAACTTAGGATTAATTTAAACTTACACAATGGGTTGCAGCCGTTTATCATTAAATTTCTCCTTGTTTGCCTTTAAAGTATGCATATACTTGAAGGTTTCCGCCAGTGTCGCCTCACGATTCAACGACTTAGACTACAAATTGATATATCAACTAAGCAATAAAATAAACGAACAAATTAAACAATGACAGACAAATATAACAAATTATAGGAAATCTTAATTCTAATTTTGAAAATATAATTTTAATTTTTTAGATTTCATTGAAAATCTTATAAAAATTTCGACAGAGTCTCTCCTAAAATTTGGATTTAGCCACTCTTGAAGTGTTCCATCCAAACCAAATAATCATCAAACCTTCTCAACTTATTAATTTATTCAATCATTATTAAGGTAACATACAAACAGGTCAATCATTGTTAATATAGTCAAGCGTTTTCCAAACAATCTCAAAAGTAGAAATCACCAAACAGCTCAATAATCTAACATTTTTCAGCAATCTCAGACCCTAATCTAACCTATTCTAACATACCCTAACCACTTAAATCCACTAAAACAAAAAATTATACTAACTAATTAATTGAATTGATAATAAAAAAAGGAAGTTAAACCAACGAAGTAGTTTCATATCAGTTCAGCTCAGTTCTATTCTTACCAGTCTGCTCTTTGTCTTCATAAAGGTTGCCGAACCGTGTACCTCGATTACCTGGGCAAAGCCCTGTTAGCGAAGTTCATCAGACGGCGCCGCTTGAACCCGTCGTTATCTCTAAAATAAGCCTCCAGCTCATGCTTGATGTTTGGACGGATCCATCTCGTCAGGTGGTCTTTCTCCTGACGCACGTCGCTCATCATCTGCTGAAACCGCTTGACTGCCCGATGGTCATGGATCTTCCTGATCATGACATTGTGTTATGCATCGCATATGAATTTCAATTGCACAAAGTGGTTAACCAAGATTAGTTAGACGGAATGAAATACAATTCAAATATAGTTAATTAATTCAAATGCAGTTCAAGATTAGTTAATTAATTACCACCCGCTTTTGAAACCAGCGGTCTTTGGTCTCAGTTGGGATCTGCGTGTAGGTCGGTCATGGGGGTCATACATAGACTTAATGACCTCGGATATCTCTTGTGTGCAAGTATTGGGATTTGGTGCAAACCTGTCAAAGAAAAAACCTCACATTAACAAACTTAACACAAACAAACTTAACACAAGCAAACTTAACATTAACAAACTTAAGATAAACAAACGTAAGATAAGCAAACTTAAAATATACAAACTTAACACAAACAAACTTAACATAAGCGAACTTACCATTAACAAACTTAAGATAAAAAAATTTAATATAAATAAAATTAAAATAAACAAACTTAAGATAAGAAAACTTAATATTAACAAACTTAAGATAAATAAACTTAACATAAACAAATTTAACACAAACAAACTTAACATAAGTGACCTTAACATTAACAAACTTAAGATAAGCAAACTTAACATTAACAAACTTAAGATGAACAAACTTAACACAAACAAACTTAAGATAAGCAAATTTAACATTAACAAACTTTAGATAAACAAACTTAACACAAACAATCTTAAGATAAACAAACTTAACAAAAGAAAACTTAAGATAAGCAAACTTAAGATAAACAAACTTAACACAAATAAACTTAAGATAAGCAAGCTTAATATTAAAAAATTGAACTCACGACTGCATGCCATCGAGTCAAATTCTCATGCCAGTGGTGGAGGGACATCCTGCTTGGGCCATTGGAGGAATCACCAACTATGGACTCTGTCGACATCGTCACTGCATCTGCAGGGGTATAGCAAAAGGAGGCACCCCAGTTTGGGTTTGGGGCCATGATGAATTGTTGGTCTGATGGACTTAACTGTGGCGCCACAGGGGTCGACGGGGTAGTCGGGGTCAAGGGCGATGGCTAGGCAGTCCTGGGAAATTCGGTCACATGACCTACTCGACCTACCTCTGCTACCTGTCATCATGTCTGTATAGCAAATTTATTAATAACATAACAAACACCAATAAATAATAATATAAGAAGAAACTCAATAAATAAAAAATAATTTTAAAAGTGTTTTAGTTTAGTAAATTAAAAAAAAAAGAAAAATTATATTGTGTTTTAGTTACAAAATAATTAAGTTAGAATGGATAAGTACCTTGGCTCATTAGCAAACTAACAAGTGCCTATAGAAAGATAAACGTGTAATTGCAAAGGAGAAAATTTTCTTTCATAAGAACCAAAATGAATATATACATATATAGTTCTCTTGTAAATGCCATACATATTTGTCATAACACCAAATTAACAAAATCAAGAACATAAACTAATTTCAAAATAACTATTCAAATTAACAATTGACTAAAAATACAACAACCTAACAAATAATTATAATAATTTCGAAAATATAATTTTATTTTTTCGATTTCATTGAATATCTTATAAAAATTTTGACGGAGTCTCCCCTAAAATTTGGATTTAGCCATCCTTAAAGGGTTCTATCAAATAACCATAAAACCTTCTCAATTTATTAATTAATTCAATTATTATTAAGGTAACATACAAACAGGTTAATCATTATTAATATAGTCAAGCATTTTTCAAACAAAATCAATAGCAGAAATCAGCAAACAGTTCAATAATCCAATATTTTTCAACAATCTCAAAGCCTAATCTAACCTATTCTAACCTATCCTAACCACCTAAATCTACTAAAATAGAAAATTAAACTAACTGAACTCTACTAACTAATTAATTAACTTGATATAACATAATTTAAAATAAATAGCGTTCAGATACTAAAACCCTGAATGCAGAACAAGAGAAAATGGAGAAGGGGTGGAGGTGTAGTGGCGGCAGAAGTAAAAGCGGTAAAGGCAGCAACGGCGACAGGGAGGTCCAGTAGCGGCGGCAATGGGGTTCGACAGAGGTGGCAGCATCAGAGGCAGCAGCGGCGAAGAAAGTTGACGGAGAAGAGAGATGAGAAGGTTACAGAGAGAGAGGGGGAAAGTGAGAAGTCAGAGAAAGAAAGACTGAATTTGAAATAAAGGGAGCAGGGGATTCGCGGTGTCAATTAGAACACGATTATCGTCAGATTTACCGGCGGATACTTCCGATGGTAACACGGTGCGGATCACCAAAATGCAACACTCCGTTAAACGTGTCTATCATCGGATTATTCCCACGGTAAATCCGACGCTAAACTTGACGCATATTTTTTGTGGTTTTCCACCAAAAGTTACTGACGACTTTACTATCGAAAACAACTATCCGTCAGTAATTATTTGGGTTGATGAATTTCTCATTAAATCCGTTATTAAATTCAACAGTATTTCCGACTATAATCGTTGTTGCTATATCCAACAATAAATCTGACGATTATCAACATTTTTTTATAGTGTAAATACATAATCAAACCAATTTTTAATTGTTATATTTAATTATGTAATTTGTCTTTAATTTACTATTTTATCAAGGATATATCCTAGTTAAAGAACATTAATTATACCCATTTTTTTCATTGGCTTTTTATGGACAAAATGCCTGAAGTTCTTATAAATGTAGGAGAACAGATTAAAAAATGTTAATTCAACCATCTTTTTAAATAAATATTAAAAATTTAAATTTTATTTTATATGTGTAATAATTTATTAATTAGTGATAAATCTTTAAATCAAATTTAGATATATTAGTTCTTAACCTATTAAATGGAGAGATACCGTAAAAATAAAATAAAAAGAGAGATGAGGTAAATCATTTTTGTTTTGATGAAAAACTTTTGTTTTTCTTTTTTATAAAATTACATAGTAAATTTTTATAATTCATTTGATCAACCTTAAATATAAAATAAAAAGTACGTTTTTTATTTATAGAAATCGAATTCCCATATTATATTTCTAATTAATAAGTGTAAAATTCAATTCACTGTTGCAAAAAAGTTTATTTTTTTTTGCCTTTTTCTCTAAGAATATATATTGTTTGATAAGAAATTGTTCTCTCTCTCTCTCTCCTTTTTTTTTTCAATTTTGACAAGAAATAACTATTGTTGCTAAACTTTTAAACTACAAAGATAATCCTATCCTTAGGAACACGTTGGCTGCTCCAAAATTACATAATCAATAATAGCAGTCAAGATTGAACCTAAGAAAGAGTACTAGACTGCAAGAGAATTATTTCATATTCGTTTGGATTAAGATATTTTTACACTAAAAGGAACATTATTATGCTCCTAGAGTATTATTTTAAACTCAACTTTGAGTAGCAAACAAAACTTATAGCTACGACATATATATATATATATATATATATATATATATATATATATATATATATATATATATATATATATATGGTATTCATTATACTAATAGTTTAGAAAAAAATTAAAAGAAAAAATTGGTAAAAGAAAAAATATTTAATTATAGTTAATTTTATAATTTATATCATGTATAAGTTTTATTTAATTTAATAATTATTAGACTTTTACTTTTGTATTTTACTAACATCTTTAATTTAAAGAAAAAATTGATTCAATAATTTAATATTCAAGGTATCAAGTAGGGTGGCGACTACAATGAGTTAAATCCCTAGTCACATTGTTTCTGGGACCCGCACTTTTTATTGGGTAGAATAGAAACATTGAACTCCAAAGAAATCACGATCATCTACGTCAGCACAGTATGAAAAATACTTCATCTTTAATTATCTTTTAAGTCATATTTGATTTTTTTGTGAAAATCTTAAATTTAATTAGTGTATATCTTGACCATAGTATATAACAAAATAAGAATTTTGTATTATTATCATATTAAATAAATATAATTTTTTAAATAATAAATAATTAAATAAAAATAATAAAACATTTATAATTATTTGTTTATGTTTATGCCATGAGTTTAATTTAACGTATTTAAAATAAAATATTTTATATGATCGTTTAAAAATATTTATTTTTTTTAGGATAATTATTTGCATAATTAATATAATACATCAAAATTAAATTATTATGAAATTTAAAAATGATAAGAATATTTATGAGTAAACAATTATATTAACCTACATGTGACAGATAATAGTAGGAGTGTAAGAGAGAGAAAAATTAGAGAGGGTGGGCATTATCAGAGTCTTAAATGTGAGGCTCACTCTTCCTTTCCAACACGGTATAAAAACAAAGCCATAGGTGTGAGTTCACATCCTTCTCTATTCTCGGTTATGTATGTGTTCCATTTTCTTGGGATTCAGAACTCACATTCTTCAATGACCCTTTGATCTTCTTCTTCTTCTTCTTCCACACCCTTTTTGCTCTGTTCTTGTTTCTTCAATCTTTCTTCTTCTACTACTCTAGTTAGCTAGCTCTCTCCGGTGGACGGAGGTTTGCTTAGGCTGAAAAACTATGGCTGCTGAAAAGGCCACCATCTCCCTAGAGGAGATCAAGAACGAAACCGTTGATCTGGTATGTTAATTAAAATTCCTTACTTAGTTACTTTTTTTTTTTCAATTGTTTCCTTTTTCAAGATGAAGTGTTTGATTTTGATTGTCTTTAAAGCTATATACTCTTATACCCTTTGCCTTGAAGCATATATAAATAAAACTTTGCAAGTTATTATAACTAACTACTCTCTTCTCTTCGGTTGACTTGTCAGTTCTTGTGTGAAAAGCTTGAACCATATGATGATGACTCATGAATCCCCTGAATAAATTTCTTTATTTTTTGCCCCTTTAGGATTGGTCTGCCAAAAGAATTTTCGGAACTATAATATTTTCTTCTTCGTATATATAACTTAATTTCCCTTGCTGGGAAAAATCATATATATGGAATCGATTTCTTCAAAGGACAGTTTTTGGTTAGGTAATATGAACATGCATGAAGAAAGGTATACCGTAGTGTATTTTTTTCTTTATTTTTATTTTTTTTAATGATTTTTTTCTGGTGGATCTTAACATGTGAGAGACAGGTAAGCATATAGACTTCAACACGTCTAAAATTTCACCGTATTTATTGCTTTTTTTCTTAAGGTTGGGTACACATTTGATATTAAATAGGATTAAAGTACTATATTGTATTAAAATTAACTAAAATTATATTAAAAAAATTAATGAAAGGTGTTTGTGTACAGTATGATACTCATAATCATAACCACTCCTCAAAAGTTCACACCTTCTCGTGTCTCTCTCTGTCTGCGGCTATGTTTGGTTGAGTGGGAATTTTATTAAGTACTTTTTCCGTGGTACTTTGGCATTTTCAGTTTTTCACCAATTTCTATATTTTTATGTGAAAATCTTGGCCATTGGGATTAACCGTTTTCATTGTAACTCTCACATTCAACGGTCCTGACACCAAGAGGGTCCACATTTAATTTGGATCCCTTCATTTGACTTGCCCATTTTGCCCCTCAACAACTCCTGCAAATTTCAGCTCACTGTTACCTACTTGCCTTATTTTTTTCCCGGTCAAATTTTTCACTCTGTCCACCCACCAACATAAAAAATATAGAATATTCCTTTATTATTACTGAAAAAGGGAATTATTATTGAAAAATTATATTCCGCATTAATTCTATTTTACCTATTAAGTCAATATATAATTATATACTCTTTTATTATTTAGACAACATTTTAAATTTTCTCTGATATAGTCTCATAGTCTGGTTGTGATAAAGTTCATTTATATTTTATTATTAAAATGTACCGTTATTTTTATCTTTGATAATATCACTTCATATTTCATTATATATAATTTTTTGGCGTGATATATTTACATAAATTTATATAAAAAGAATAGTGTTTTCAAAAGCAAGGACAATATTCATTTTTGCATAAATTTATAGTTAGACTCTTAAAATAATAAATATGCCAAATACTTAAATTAATTTAAATTCTTTTAGTTTTTCCAATAACAATTTTTAAATTGATAATAGGCACAACCGCACAAGTGGTTTTCAGTTAAATTTTCTATATTAACAGCATGATAATATAATAATAATAATAATTAGAAGTATTTGAGTAAATTGAGAGAAGAGGAAAGAGGGGGACCTAAATGGGAAAGTTGGAAGGCGTGAAAGGTGTTAGCAACACATAAGGCGGACCAATCACATGGAGAGAGAGAAGAGAAGGGTGCGGTGTCCCGTCTGACACTCAATAGTTTTGAGGATGTCACGGCTCCAACAGTCAACGCTTTCTCCTTATTGGCGCGCCTGCTGCCCGCCCTCTTAACGCCTTCTTCGTTGCCTCCACCTGTATCGTTTCGGCAGGATACAATTCACTTAATAATTTTATTAAATTATTTAATCATTTTTAATTATTAATTTTATATAAAAAATAATTATACATAAATTTTTACTTTTTTATTAATATAGACTTTAAATTTTTATTTTGATAAAAATTTAATTTTAATATATTATTAATATAAAATAATTATATATATTAATTATATAATATTAATCAACAAAAATAGTTTTTTTATATTAATTGAATAAATAATTATTTAAAATATATTATATTATCAATACATTAAAATTAATCCATAAGTTTACAACTATCTTTTGTTAGATTAGATATTGTAATTAGGAAGTCAAAATATCTAATCACTACATTTAATTTTTGAGTAATACTATATATATTTAAGCCTTTTTATAAATTAAGTCTAATTAAATTAAATAATAATACTTAAAATAATATTAGTCATAATTGATTTTTGTTAATATTAGATCAACTTAATTAGACTTAGTTAATAAAATAATCTAAATATGTAATACTATTCTTTAAATTTTTATAACTTTAGTTCTGTGCAATTAGACAACCAATACTATGAGTTCGTTAAAATTATTACAATGAAATTATTTCATTAAAAATATTATTTTTAAATTCCTATATATTTATTGTATTATAACTTTTTTTAATTATTTTTACTTTGTTATTACATAAGAGAATTGTTGAGTAAATAAATAATTTGTTAATGGATAAGTTAAAGGATTTTTGCTATTAGTGTTTTTATTATTAATAATAATAAATAAAAATTCCGAAATGATTTAAATAATTTTTATTTGAGTTTCTATTCTATTCTTTATAGGTATGCATAAATATTCTATTATTTTTTTTCTGAAAATAAATGTATTAAAGACAACAATTATTTTTCAAAAAATCAATCATCATGAATCATGATTAGGTATATTTTAATGAAAGTATGACTAGGATAGTCCTCCACACACTCGCTACCTTTTCCATCTTCATCTGTCTTTGCTAATGTTAATGCTTTGTACAGTAGTTTGAAATGCAAATAATTATTCAAACAAAGGTTTAAGCTTGAAAGGATCATCCATAAGGTTGATCATTGACAATAATCACATAAAAACAAGAGTAAATATTCGTATAATACCTGACAATTATTTCAAAAAGATAATAGAGATCCCAAAAAAAAACATCCAACGTGACTCTTTTTTTTAGACTGATTAGTTTCTATACAAAAGAAAATAACATTAATTTTTTTTTGTACAAGGACTAATGAGCCCCATAAAATGATAAAAGTAAAACGAGTTTTTTTTTTTGTGTAATTGTCAGGGTTGTTTTGGGATTTTCTCTAAAAAGAACGAAAAGAAACAAACAATTACATTCAACAAAAAAGGATCTGAAAGGTTAAACTTATAATAAGTGACTCAACTGCAGTATTCTTGGTTTCTTTCTGAGGTGATGCGTGGTAAACCTGAAACAGAACAATGAATTTTAACACAACTTTGTTTTATAGGAACGAATTCCAGTTGAAGAAGTGTTCGAGCAATTGAAATGTACCAGGGAAGGTTTGTCCTCTGCTGAAGGTGCCAGCAGGCTTCAAATATTTGGACCAAACAAGCTAGAAGAGAAAAAGGTTCATACTTCATATTCTCTAACAATATTAATTATTATTATTATTTACAATACACAAAGATGCTCTGACTATTAACTTTAATAACATTGTTAATATTACAGGAAAGCAAACTTCTCAAGTTTCTTGGGTTTATGTGGAATCCCCTGTCATGGGTTATGGAAGCTGCAGCCATTATGGCCATTGCTCTTGCAAATGGTGATGGCAAGCCCCCGGATTGGCAAGATTTTGTAGGTATTGTTTGCTTGTTGGTCATCAACTCCACCATCAGTTTCATTGAAGAAAACAACGCCGGAAATGCCGCCGCCGCACTTATGGCTGGTCTTGCTCCTAAAACAAAGGTAATGCTGAATGCACCAACAATTTGTGGAATGATAAAATATTTAAGATGGAGACTTATATGCATGTGCAGTTATCTTCATGTGAAGTTAATAGTTGATAATCGATAAATAATTTAACATGTTTGACTAAATTGCTATCTAACCATTATCAGCAATCAACTTCACATAAATACAACTGCATGTGAGTTTCTACCAAATAATAATATGTGAATTTTATAGTTAAAAATCATTGAAGGATTTTACATGTTTAACTAAATTGTTATGTAACGATGTTTAACTATCAACTTTAAGATAAATACAATTGTGCATGAGTTTTTACCAATTAAGTAGGTGGAGATTGATAGTTAAAAATCATGAGATGATTTGACATGTTTGACTAAAATGTGTTTACTGCCTTGTAGGTTCTTAGAGATGGCAAGTGGACTGAAGAAGAGGCTGCAATTTTAGTCCCCGGAGATGTCATAAGCATCAAGCTTGGAGACATTGTACCGGCCGACGCTCGTCTTCTAGAAGGTGATCCGTTAAAGATTGATCAGTCAGCTCTTACCGGAGAGTCCCTTCCGGTGACCAAGAACCCCGGAGATGAAGTCTTTTCTGGCTCAACTTGCAAGCAAGGTGAAATTGAAGCCGTTGTCATTGCAACCGGAGTCCACACATTCTTCGGAAAGGCTGCTCACCTTGTTGACAGCACCAACCAAGTTGGACATTTCCAGATGGTTCTAACCGCCATTGGAAACTTCTGTATCTGTTCCATTGCGGTTGGTATGCTGGCTGAGATCATTGTCATGTATCCAATTCAGCACCGAAAATACAGAGATGGAATTGACAATCTTTTGGTTCTCTTGATTGGTGGAATCCCCATTGCTATGCCTACTGTGTTGTCTGTGACAATGGCCATTGGATCTCACAGGCTTTCGCAACAAGGCGCCATCACGAAGCGAATGACTGCCATAGAAGAAATGGCTGGAATGGATGTGCTTTGCAGTGACAAGACAGGAACACTCACACTTAACAAGCTTAGTGTTGACAAGAACTTGATTGAGGTCTTTACTAAAGGAGTGGACAAGGATCATGTGATCCTTCTCGCCGCGAGAGCTTCCAGGACTGAAAACCAGGATGCCATTGATGCTGCTATTGTTGGAATGCTTGCAGATCCTAAAGAGGTTTAACTTCTTTCATAAAGCTTAGTGTCCTTAAGTTTTGCCCTTGATTTCATTATTCGAAAATCGAGCGAAAAATTGAACATGTATATGCCTTGTGCTGTAGGCAAGGGCTGGAATCAGAGAGGTTCACTTTTTACCTTTCAATCCTGTTGACAAGAGAACTGCTCTGACTTACATTGATGCTGATGGAAACTGGCACCGTGCAAGCAAAGGCGCTCCGGAGCAGGTAAAAATCTTTAGTTTGTTCATGATTTGTGAGAGGTTCTGGCTTGTTCAATTGATGCTGATATGATATTCTTTGTTATGATGAATAGATCATGAACTTGTGTAATCTAAGGGATGATGCTAAGAAGAAGGTTCATGCCATTATTGACAAGTTCGCCGAAAGAGGCCTTCGTTCCCTAGCCGTTTCAAGACAGGTTCTTACAGCAAAGTCTTCATGCTTTAATTTTTCAGTACATGTTCCCAAGTTTCTTGTAAATAATAATAATAAAGAGAATCTGAATCTGAAGCATCTTCTCTGCTACTGCAGGAAGTTCCTGAGAAAAGCAAGGACAGCCCTGGAGCTCCATGGCAGTTTGTTGGTTTGTTGTCACTATTTGATCCACCAAGGCATGACAGTGCCGAAACCATTCGCAGGGCTCTTAATCTCGGTGTAAATGTCAAGATGATTACAGGTAAGCCTTATCCTAATAGGTAGAATCAGCTGAATCGAACGATGCCATATTATGAATTAGTATCTTAACATTTACTCTTCTTTATAGGTGATCAACTCGCCATTGCTAAGGAGACAGGCCGAAGACTTGGAATGGGAACAAATATGTACCCATCTGCTTCCCTTCTTGGCCAAGACAAAGATGCAAGTATCGCTGCACTTCCGGTCGAAGAGTTGATTGAGAAAGCCGATGGATTTGCCGGAGTCTTTCCAGGTTTATACTCATTACTATTTTCTCTATTTTTCTCTCACTCTATATGTTCATTGAAATTGTATAGTATCTAACTCTTGGTTTGTTTTTTCTGCTATTTTTGTTCACTACAGAGCACAAGTATGAGATTGTGAAGAAGTTACAAGAGAGGAAGCACATTTGTGGTATGACTGGAGATGGTGTGAACGATGCTCCTGCCTTGAAGAAGGCCGATATTGGGATCGCTGTCGCTGACGCCACTGATGCTGCAAGAAGTGCTTCTGATATTGTGTTGACTGAACCTGGATTGAGTGTTATAATTAGTGCTGTCTTAACTAGCAGAGCTATTTTCCAGAGAATGAAGAACTACACAGTTGGTTACTTGCTTTCTTCAATTTTTTTATGATGATGCACATATAGTTCCCTTCTAAATTTCATTCTCAATGATGTAACTTAAAACTATTTTCTTTGCGTTTCAGATTTATGCAGTGTCTATCACCATCCGTATTGTGGTCAGTAGACAGTATTTGTGATTATATTTGTAATTCATTAGCAGAGTAAAATGGAAACTGATCATGTTGGATTTTCTATTTTTTGAATGCAGTTTGGCTTCATGTTTATCGCGTTGATCTGGAAATTCGATTTCTCTCCTTTCATGGTTCTGATCATTGCCATTCTTAACGATGGTAAGTAGTTGCAGCTCTAAACATTTTTTTTTCTTAAATACCTTTGAAATTCACCTTTTCAAAATGGTAATCGGACACAAACCTTGTCATAAAATATTAGGGACAATCATGACAATTTCAAAGGACAGGGTTAAGCCATCTCCTTTGCCTGATAGCTGGAAACTGAAGGAAATTTTCGCTACCGGAATAGTTCTTGGAGGTTACTTGGCTCTCATGACTGTTATATTCTTCTGGGCAATGAAAGAAACTACATTCTTCCCTGTAAGAAACATAAACTAACATTCCTGATATTCTTTAATTGTCCTTGTTCTTGTTTGGATTCAAGATCTGACCCCTATTTATTACTGACAATGCAGGACAAATTCGGAGTTAGACCTCTGGATAAAAGCCCTGATGAAATGACGGCTGCATTGTACCTACAAGTTAGTATTGTCAGCCAAGCTCTAATATTTGTAACGCGTTCGCGCAGCTGGTCGTACGTGGAACGCCCTGGATTGCTTTTAGTTAGTGCTTTCATTATTGCTCAACTGGTAAGGATGATGCTCCATCTTTTCGTGTCGATTTCTTGTGAAGTGATAAGAAGATAAATACTTGTGAGAAAGATGAAGTTGATATTTTTGTGATGATGAATTTGCAGATTGCTACAATTATAGCAGTGTATGCCAACTGGGGCTTTGCAAAGATCAAGGGAATTGGTTGGGGTTGGGCTGGAGTCATCTGGCTCTACAGTCTTGTCTTCTATGTTCCACTTGACTTCATGAAGTTCGCCATTCGCTACATCTTAAGTGGCAAAGCTTGGCTCAATCTCCTCGAAAACAAGGTCCGTGATACATATGCTAATTCTAATTATGCACTAAGGTAATCCAATAGTACAGATTCGATTCAAGACAGAAGATACTCTGTCATGATTTGCTATTGGGATTACCTTATTTTTATTTTAAGAGAATGGATTTGATTGAAGTGCTGTTTCAAAATGCATGACAGACTGCCTTCACCACCAAGAAAGACTATGGCAAGGAAGAGAGGGAAGCTCAATGGGCTCTTGCTCAAAGAACCCTTCATGGACTCCAACCACCGGAGACTTCTAACATCTTCAATGAAAAGAACAGCTACAGAGAATTGTCTGAGATTGCTGAACAAGCTAAGAGAAGAGCTGAAGTTGCAAGGTAACCAATATATAACTACTCATTCTTTTAGGAACATTAATTTGATTATGTTAGTTTACTACATGAAACCAATTTCCCTCTCTTTAACCATCTCTTTTTTCAGGCTTCGTGAGCTTCACACGCTTAAAGGACACGTTGAATCCGTGGTGAAGCTGAAAGGTTTGGACATTGACACAATCCAGCAGCACTACACTGTGTAATAAACGGCAGCATTAGTCGAAACTCGCTGTAGATAGAAACAAAAAGAAGGGCCAAGAATTCAAAAAATGGCATGTGTGTAAGAAGAAACCAAGGAGGAAGGCCTAACTATTTAAAAACGCTTACTAGGTTTAGGGAGAGAGGAAGCCTCTGATCATATTACATAAATCTGCCTCTCTCTCTGTCTGTTTATCTTTTTTTTTTTCCCTTCTGTTTTCTAGTGGCGGCGAAAGCGGTGTCTAAGCTTTCATTTTGTTTTGAATCTTAGGGGAGAATGTTGACATGGTTCTGGGTCTATACTCATCCATCTTGTGTTCTTCATGTTTGTTGTAATGCTACTTCAAAAGTGGCAGTGATCACATAATGAACTTGAATGTTTTTACCTTATTTTTGTGGTGGGAGAATAAGAGCTAATGGAAGTTTTCACGGCATCATCATCATCATTATTCAAATATGAAAATTATACTTGTTCTAAACCAAATTCTTGAATTGTTTCATTTTACTGGCCCACTAGAGAATATCTAGCTCTCAAATATGTTGTAAGAGACTGCATAATTTTTAGGCTCATTTTTTTATATGAATGTTATGTGTGTGCTGTGCTTGGATATAGATACGGGGCTGTGTTATAGATTGGGGTGGTGTTACTTTTTGTAAATTGACAGATTAAAAATCAGACCTGTGTTATAGATTGGGGTGGTGTTACTTTTTGTAAATTGACAGATTAAAAATCAGACCGTTCGATTTTGTTGTTGTTGAAGTTTTAATATAAATCAGATAGTCTGATTTGTATGAAAGAAAAAAATTTAAAATTTCTAAAGTATTGTAATTGGTAGGTCTGATTTGAGTGTTTTTTTAAAAAAAATTTATTTCGAGCCGCATCAAATCGGACCATCCGATTTGTATAGTTAAAAAGATTTTAAATACTTAAATACAAATTGGACCATCTAATTTATACTCTTATATATATACTCACCCTACTCCAGTTGGCAGAACTCCTTCTTCTTCATTTCATCTCGCTCACCTCTTCAAAACTCTCCCTCTTGTCATATTCTCTTTTTTTTTTTTTGCGTCAAAAAATTATAGTTTAAATATTTTCAATGTGAGCTAAAACATATAAGGTAAATGATAGAGTTTTATTGAAAGCATATTGTCATGGTCAAATTTTGTTACAAACATAATTTTATGTCAAAATTAGTTGGATATTGTTATTCCATTCACACTCTCATTTGAAGAACTAAAAGGTATGATCTGTGAGAAGATAGATTCTCAAATATCAAAGAGAGTATCATGTATTTTGTATAGGTATCCTATATCAGTATTTGGTAGATTCATTCAATTTCAAATTAATATGCGATTGATAAAGTGAGCATGCGATAAATGTTTTCAATGTGTATTGAAACTTGCTCTTAGATATCGTTCATTGAGTTGTATGTTGAGTTCGAACAATCTGAAGTTGACCGACATATCGAAAGGGAAGATTACAATAGTGATAGCGAGGAAGAGTTTGAAACCAACTATGAGATCGTTGATCCAAATAGAGACGAAGATCAAGCTGATGACACTATGGAGGCAAATGTCGCGGAGGTGACAAATGCATTAGCAAACCAACATCCATTTAAGGAGCCATCTTTCATGCGTGCGTTGGATTTGGAGGCCATGCATGCACCGGAATTTCCTGAATATATGAATGTAGGTATATAATTTGGATATTTTTACGTGAGATTACAATTTTGTTATTATTAATATTGTCGATCGATCAATTACTTACGTGATATATGAAAATATAATTAATTAGCATTTGTTTATGTATTTATTTGGTTAAATTTAAGTTAATAACCTTACAGGTTAGAATAATTTTTTGGTTAAATTTAAAGTAATTACTTGAGTAGGAATAAATACAATGTATATATTTATAGGTTTAATTACTTTATTGGTCCTTATAGTTTCGTGAAATTTTCAATTAGGTCCCTATATTTTTTTTCTTTTTAATTGAGTCCCTACACTAAATTTTTTTTTCAATTAAGTCCTTCTTAGTAGTAATTGGCTTAATTTTATAGGGATCCAACTAAAAAAAAAAGAATTGGTATAGGGACCTAAATAAAAGAAAAAAAAAGTGTAGGGACCCAATTTAAAAAAAATTGGTTCAAGGACTCAATTATAAAGAAAAAAAGTATACGAACCTAATTGAAAATTTCGTGAAACTATAGGGACCAATAAAATAATTAAACATATTTATATTAATATTTTAAATATTTATTTATAATGTATAATTTTAATATAAATTTATAAATATTTATTAATGATTTATAATAGATAGGTGGATTTAAATTTTACTTATTTAATATTTATTATTAAATATTTAATTTATGGTGTCGTTGTAGTAGAATTTCCTGTTGTGGTAGATGGTGAATTTACCGTAGGAATGGAATTCAGTTTCAGAAAAATTGTCATTATGGCGATGAAAGATTATACTATCCGCAGAGGTGTAGATTACCGGTTTATGAGTAGGAACCGATGACATTTCATGCCAAATATACACTTATGACTCAGACTGTAATTGGCTTATCAGAATTAGCATGATCTGTAGGAAGTACTATTAGATTATAAGGAGGTACAATAGTAGTCATACTTGTACTAAAACTAGCATTTCTCAAGATCATTTGAAGTTGGATTTCAACACAATTGCAAGAGCAATAAAGCTGTTGGTAGAGGCTGATCCCTCTCTATAAAGGTGAAATCAGTTATTACGGAAGTACAGTCAAAGTCCAATTACACCATCAGTTATCACGAAGCATGGTTGGCAAAAGCAAAAGTCAGTGAAAATTTTTTTTTGAAGATTGGGAAACATCGTGTGATACTTTGCGCATATGGTTTGAGACCATGTGTCACAAGGAGCCATCAACAACCATCTATTTTGAAACTATGCCTGCATATCAGAGTAATAACTTGGTAAACGGATATCCGGGTATTACATTGAGTCTTCTGGAGTTATTACCCTTACATTAAAGCATTTAGACATTACAAATCAATTGTCCAGGTGGATGGGATCCACTTGTATAGAAAATATAAGAGTTGTTTATTGGTTGTAGTTTTCAGGATGGTAACAACAATATCGTGCCTATTGCATTTGCCATTGTGGAGGGAGAGACTTCTAAAGCGTGACACTTTTTTCTTAGTAACTTGCAACAACATGTGGTGACTTGGGATAGTGTGGGACTTATCTCTAACCGACATGAATCTATCAATTTAGCTATTGCTTCTAGTAACGGAGCTTAGTCGTCTCCTAGCGCTTTCCACATGTTTTGCATCAGGCATATAGGGTCAAATTTCTTGAGGAAGTTCAAGGAATCGTACCTGCAAAAGCTTGCCGTCAATATAGGTAAGTTTGAATATATTGAAGTTAGTTATTATCAGAGTTACCATTATTATGAATCTCATTTATACTTGGTATTTGTACTTGTTTGTTTTATATCGCAAGATATTCGAGGATAGTTTACGAATACGAGATGCATTATCAACATTTATGAGAATGGGATAAGGCTTACACTATCTAGTTAAACCAAATTCCACGCGAACAACATGCATCGACATTCGATGGTGGTTACCGATGGGGTCACATGACCAGGAATCTAGTGGAGTGCATCACTTCAGTCTTAAAGGATGCACGCAATCTCCTTATCACTGCACTTGTCAAGGCAACATTTTATAGGCTTAATAAGTTGTTCACTTGAAAAAGAGCGGAGGCTGAGGCTCTCTTGGAAAAGAGCCGAGGCTGAGGCTCGCTCAGAAAAGAGCCGAGACTGAGGCTCGCATTAATGCTGGACATATTTTTTCTGAACTTGTGACCTCAAAGTTGCATGCAAATCAACGTGCATAATGAAACATCCAGGTTAATTGTTTCAACAGGCAGAATGAGGTTTTTGAAGTGCGTGAGATGCCAAATAGAGTGGAGTAAGCAGTTAACCTACATCGACAATGTTAAAACTATGGGAAATTTCAGGTGGATCAGATTCCATGTTAACATGTATTTGCATGTTGTACGAATCAACGACTAGATTGGTAAGTATATGTTCATGATGTTTATAAGATGAACCATGTTCGAAGGATGTATAGAGCTAGGTTTAGGCCACTAGAGAATCCCAATACGTGGCCTACTTACTATGGACTTCGACTCATACCAAATTCGTTCCTCAAATGAGTTACCAAAGGTCGACCAAAGATGATGCGCTGTTTGATTGAGATGGACACTTACATATTGCGTGGTCCTAGGCAATATAGCCAATGTGGTAGTGAGGACCACAACCAAAGTAAATGTCGTCAACGCAGTAATGCAAGTGCAGGTTCATTTGCTCAATAGAGTTATATGACAGTTGCATTAGGTTATAATTTCTCCAAGTACTCTATGACATTCGCATTTTTATATTTTGTATCCAAGAACATTAGGACATTTGCATTGGTTTATATTGTATCCAGGTATTCTATGACATTCGTATTAATTCTATATAAAAAAGTTAACTTAACAACATCCACATCAAATAAATTAACATAGTTATAAAACATAATTCTAAAACACATACTACTTTCTCACGCCCATTTTATATTTTTCACAAAGTTTTTGCACTTCTTGGCTACCATATTGAACACAGACAGGGTGAATCGATTAGTGCTACGATGTGAAGGATCAACTCTAAGATTGCAGCCTTTGTCTCTATCAGTTGGAGTTGATGCATCACTTGTGCATGTACCTGTTTCACCTACATAAACATATAATTACATCATATACATCAACCAAATTACTTGAAACTAAGAAATAACATTGCATCTAACAACTAAAAAAACCAAATAGAATGCTAGGTAATCAACCAACATAATACATTACTGGCACTAGACCCTAGATTATCACCACGATCGTAATCGTTGTTGTGGGATTCCTGATCGGCATCCTCGTCCTCATCTTCATCTTTATCCTCATCATCATCATCCGAAGGGTCTATTAGACAGTCATCAGTCTTGTGATCAACCCCGTTAGTGCTTTCTTCAATTAGACCCATTGAAATACAGTGGGTTCCTGCTATGTATAATCCCTCGATCCCTGTCACTCCTACTTGAGTTACGAAATAGTTTTCCTCTAGAATTTTCTGAAGGAGTGCGGCTTGAATGCCTCAAATCCAAGGAATACCTACCCGACGTCATACCAGGCTGATGGCTAGATTGTGATTGGCCTGGATGTGAATCCATGAACCAAATAGCTGGCTAAATAAAACTTTTTCTTCTGTGTCAAACTATGAAACACTCCAATACTATTGATGTAATGGGTATGGCGGGATAAACTATGAGTGAGGAATATATGGGATCGAGGAATGTTGTGGCTCTTGGCTCAGTGTAGCATGTGGTTGTTGTTATGGTTGTGGTGGTGGCGGTGACTGTGGCTGCTGCTCTTGATTCTCATCAACACCAATGGAATTTTTCTATTAGTTCTCTTGCACCACAAGATCCGACAAGTTCAAACGGTTGTCACATTTTGTGCGGTACCAATACATGTAAATATCTAAGGTATGCTGTAGAGGCACGGAAAACTCAGTAAAAACGTGACTATACCTATTCGTCCACTACATCACACAAAATGAATGAGTGGTGGTGGTGGATCAGTCAAGATTCTTTGGACCAATCAGGACTTCCCTATGTGTTTTGTCTAGACACCATTCCTGATGAGGAACTCTCTAGACAAAACCAAACTATCGCCTAAAACTATCGATTGCATGTCATTCAATCCATTCAAATGATATCAATGGCACCGTAGCGCTCCAAACAACTGAGCGTGGATGGATGTCTACAGGAATTACATCTAGCTCAATGGGATCAACACCATAAGCCTCTCACACAAATTGGACATATTAAAAGAAACAGATGATCACACACTAAATAATAATAAGATTCAACCAAAAACAGAAACTAATATAATTAAAACATACTTGGCCTTCCTGCAGCTCATCCAACGACTTCCTAAAGTAAGTAAGAGAATGAAATCTATAGCGTCAGTCATCACGCTCCCAGTTAAACCACCTAACATTATTTATTTCGTTAACATAATTTTATCCTAAACATTAAAATACAATGTGCAACACTTAGCTAAATTTATTATTCGATAATTTTACCTGTTTGCAAACAAAAAAACTTGGGAGTCACTGGGAATCAGCGCGAGAAATGGTAAATGGATCCAAGCCCAAGTTAGCAGAACTGTTAGTAGACCATCGATTTTCTTGCACCCAAAATGAGATGCCCTATATAGCGCTCTGTACAAGTGTGTTAGGCATGCCAATCCTCAACTAAATTCTCTTATACTGGCGAAGTCGCGAAGCAAAAGCAGAAATTTCTAGTGCATGGCTGCTGCAGAGTTGTCTCCAAATAAGATTGTACTAAATAATAGTATGATGTGGCATTTTACGTACCTTTGAATACCATTTTTGTCAGTCAAATCTAAACGATCTTTTAGATTTCAAAGCCACAACAACTTTATGATGAAGCTTCTTCTACAATCTCACTTCTTAGGTGCAACCCCAAATGGGTGCAAACATTCAACCTCTAAAGCATTGTGACTACTTATAGTCACTTCTGTCACTCGAAGACCATTTATCAAAAGACCAAGAACAATAGTCACATCTTCCAATTTTATAGCACACTCACCAACCAGAAGGTGAAATGTATGTGTGTTAGAGTACCACCTCTCGATTAGAGCATTTATCATTTTCGATTGACATTGAATTATTCTAATATGAGAAACATAATAAAAACTAGTATGCCGTAAATGCTCCTCCACAATAGGATTTTACAAATCTGACAGCTGTAAGTGATTATACGTTAACACCCATGAACTCTACAAAAATCTAGCCATATATTACATCAAACAAAATTATCCATAAACGCTGACTAATTATTATATGACAATTTATAACAAAAAAATATATTTTTTATTATCATTAACATAATTTAGTTATGTTTAACAAAGTACCATCACTTATCCAACCAATAAAATAAAGGATTAAGTACTGAATCGTCCCTAAGGTCTGAGGTGAAAATCAAAATCGTCTCCGACCTTTTTTGTTATTAAAATCATCCTCAACATTACAAAACGTTAAAAAATCGTCCTTTTGTCCATAACTAACATTTTTCGGACAATTTTGCCCTTTCAATAAAAATAAAAAATATTTAAAAAATCACCCCACCCCACCCCACCCCACCCCACCCACCCCTTACCCTCGCAGGCATGCAAAACTCGCGGTATGGGCAGCTCGCCTCAGTCTACCCTTAGCGAAATCGAAAGCTGGTCCGGCCGTAGCTTAGTTTCTGGCAAAGGAACACCGAACGGATCTTCCCGTGTTCCTTCCCCTTCGACGACGCCGTTCGCTGACCAAAACGACCCTTGGGAGGTTATATACCAAGCCGCAGGACAAGTGGCCAGGATGAAGCTGAACGACCACGTGTCTCAGAGCAACAGAGGGTTTCTTAATTCTGCATGCGCCACCGCAGCAGCGCCGAAGAACCTCCACACCACCGTATGCCGCTCGTTCTGTAACCACGATCCTCAGGTAACAAAACTGTCTTTGGAAAGAAGGCATTTTTGAAAAACTTGAATCTAATAATCTTTTTCCATTGTGTTCAGGTTTCTCAAGAGCAGGTGTTGAATCAACAGTGTGGTTTTACTTGGGGAAGGCAGGGGGCTGGTAATAAAGCATACTGACTCCTCCAACAGCAGCACATAGTGCGTGAAATTTGTTACGAGAGTGTAAAATATGGTAATCATCAAGAAGCTTCGCCATAGTTTTTCTAAACAAAATTTTCATACTTAGTGCTTCTCATTTAGTTTCTTGATATATCTGTACTTTTAATGGCAACAGGGAGTTTCGAGAATCTTCAGAACAAGCTCTCTGATCTTATTGAACGCCCCAACTTGAACAATTTCAGTTGGAACTACGCGATCTTCTGGCAGTTTTCACAGTCCAAATTCAAAAAAGATTGTGTTGTTCTTAGTTGGGGTGATGACTGTTGCAGAGAACCAATCGAAGGTGAAGAAGAAAGAGAAGCTTTGAGACTTAGATTTGATGATGATGAGGTTGTTTAGAGAATGAGGAAGAGGGTGCTCCAGAAGCTTCACACGATTTTTAATGGTTCTGAGGAGAAAAATGAAAATTATGCTTTTGGCCTTGACCGTGTAACTGACATTGAGATGTTCTTTCTTGCTTCCATGTACTTCTCTTTCCCCAAAGGTTATGGTGGTTCAGGAAATTTCTTTGAACTTGGTAAGCACTTGTGGATTTGTAACGATGATGATGCTGATGATAGAGGGGTAACGGGTGGGGGGTGAGGGAGTGGGCTGAGGGGGTTACGGAAGGTTGAGTGAGGGAGTCACGGGAAGGGAAGGGGTGAGTTTGTTTTAATTTTTTAATATTATTTTTAATTATTTTTATTAATAATGAAGGGTAATATAGTAAAAAAATAAAATTGAAGTGGAAAAGGACGATTTTATAACGTTTTGTAACGTTGAGGATGATTTTAATAACAAAAAAAGGTCGGAGACGATTTTGATTTTTACCCCAGATCTTAAGGACGATTTCAGTACTTAACCCTAAAATAAAATTATAATTAATTATAATTTTAATAATACTAACATTTTATTATATTCTATTCTACTCACACACATACATACATTAACAATACATAATAACATAAGGCTAATACAATTTATATTATTATAATAATAATAATTAACAACTTAAAATAACTAACTAGTGACATATTAAAATTTTTTGAACAGTCTCTTATTTTTAATAACTCTGATATTAATAATAATAATAAATAATTTATTAAATTGTTTATTATTTTTTATTAAATTATTCATTAAATTATTCCTTAAATAGTTATTTATTTATTTATTAATAAATAATTTATCAAATAATTTATTTAATAATATTTAATAATTTATTAATAATAATTACTAATTTATAAAAATAATACTAAATTTAGTGTTAATTAGTTAATTAATTAACTAGCATGCATACGTACGGCTAATCTACAAATTATTTAACTAACACTGTTAAAAATTTTAAAAAACTTAACTACAATAAATATATTAGTTAAATATCTAACAATAATCAATTAATTATTAAAATTTAAAAAATATAATATTTATTAGATCTATTTTACAGAAATTCCACAATAATAATCTAACTTCTAATAATAATTAATAAAACTTAAATATAATTCTAATAATTATTACTAAATACCTTAAAAATATATTTTCTAATAACCTACCACTGCAATATTATCATTATTACTAACTAAAATATTCACTAACTAAATTCAACAATACATTTAATACATTTTTAATTATGACAACAACTATCATTTAATCAACATTAACAACATTAATATTTCTGTTAAATTAAAAAATTTAAAATAATAACTTACATAATAAAAAATAATTGAGATAATTAATAATGTGAAGGTCAGCATGATCCACATCTTTAGTTTTTTTTTTTAAACATTATGTTGTTTCTATAAAAGATTGAGGGAGGTAGATGAAAAAGAGAATAGAAAAAATGGAGGTTGAAATTTTTGGAGTAGAAAGAGACTTGAAGAGAGTGAGCTCGAAGAAAGTGATGTGTGAGAGACAGTGAGCGCTGGGGTTAACTGAGGAGGAGGGACTTACATGCGCGACACATTGATGGCATCAGACAAATCGAACAATTCCTCTAATCGGATTGTCCCATTATTGTACCCACAACTCAGACCGTCCAATTATTGTTATGCTGACATCACGATGGTGTAAAGCACCCAGCATTCCAATAACACCGTCTTATATCATTTTAAAGTTCTACCTATCCCTATACATCAAACACATGCAAAAGTCAATTTGCCATAGCCACTAACAATAGTTGTTAAACTCTGATAGGTATTTCTCATTATAACACCAGCTTTATTATTAATTTCAGCTATCCGTTTGACATGCAAGCTTAGTTTCCTATTCTTTTTTAGAGTGTTTGCCATACTAGGACTAATAACATGATTATGCTGGATATTCACAAAGGTTAACACATATTTCAGCTTCTTATCCATTTTCACAATAATCCTAGCTTTACAATTTTGCTCAAAAGTTGGATTTGTCTTCTTTAATGGATCAATTTTTTATCTTCGATAATCAGCTCTAGAACATACCAATATTTAGTATGTAATCTGTCTATTTTGATCCCACTTAGTAGTTTTTATATTTCATGAAAAATCAACCCTTTTTGCATAATTTGGTATAAAAAGCTTCATAATCTTTTACAGAGAAAAATGTCATTCCTATGCTTGAAACAACCTAAAACTTGGATAATAAAAAATTTAAAATCAAATCAAGAATAAAAAATGGATAATCAAAAAATTAAAATCAAATGCTATGTTGTATATCTCTCTAAACTTAGAACACTTAACTACATTGACACCATATATTTCAGTTTCATCATAAAATCAAATGCCAAAATTCCTTAAAATAAAAGTCCTAAGACAACACAATGAAAATGTATGCAACAAAATCAATGGCAATGCTATGTATTTAGCTCCACAATCATGAACATCTCGATTCAGATGCAAATTAAAATAGATAATGGATAATTAGGAGTAAAAAATGGATAATAAAAAAATTAAAATCAAATCAGGAATAAAAAATAAATAATCAAAAAATTAAAATCAAATCTGGAATAAAAAATTAACATACGAAATAAATTAAATACAAACCTCATTGAATCAAAAGTTATAATCAAAACTCTAAGATAACAAGAACCAAAAGAATATGGTACTGACAAGAGTTTTTGTGAACCATGGGATCGAAGCAGAGCAAAGAGAAGCGTGGAGAAGAGAAGAAAACAAGGACTAAGGTGCATGCAGTGACGCAATCGAAGAGAAGAAAAGTGAGGTACATGTAGTGGAACTCTTCTATCGAGAAGAAAAAAAATCACGATTGAAAGAAGAGATTTTTAGCATAATGAAGAAATTCCTAAGCGCGTTGTATTGTCTTTGAATCCTAGTGTATCTTTATACGTTTATTTTTGTAACCGTATTTTTTACTATATCCTAATGAAAGTGGCTAAAATTATTGACCGAAAAATAGTGTACAAATAGCATTTTTCATATTATATATATTAGTGCTGTAGTTGTTGTTTTAGTTTCGAATTTATTTTTTAAATGGATGCTATATTGGTGTTTTATACAAATATGAATTAAAAGGATGAAATACTAATATGGATCAAGACATTTTTGTTAGACTAAAAAGATATTTTGGTGGGACGAAAACAGATAATTTTACTCAGACAAAATTGGTGCACAGCTTTAAATATCACTCTATATTTTTCACAATACTTTTAAAAAGGATATTTCACCCGAATAAAATAATTGCTAATGAAATTTCCAACTTACAAATATTTCTAGTGCACAGGAACCGAACAATCATTTCTGGAATCGGATTACTATAACTAAATCTACACTAGCGTGATACTCCGTGCAATGCACGGGATTCACGAAATTTAAATCTTTTTAAAGTAAAAATATTAAGAATATAACTAAAATGTATTATATAAAAATAGATATGTTGTATTAATTTTGGATAATTACAAAATTATCATTACACTAAAATAAAAAAATAGATTACAACAATTATTCGATATGTCAATAAATAGTATAACATATTTTGTAAGATAATAAAATATTCAAACAATTGGTAGAAACTAAAAAAAAAAACAGAAAAAAAGTCCAACAGAGATGTAATTTACTATTACGTATTATCTTAAGAACACATAACGTCAAGATACTTACTGATAGCAAAACAAAATATCTACAACATATATAAATTTGTTCATTAAACAAAAAATAAAATATGTCCAAGACAACTTAACATATAATTCAAAATATCCATCAAATAGAGTTATACATAGGAGGCCTAACGTCGCTGAATCGATAACTCTATCTGGCGGTTAGCTATCGAGCTGAGTTTGAAAGTAATGCTATCACCCTCCTTTAAATTGTATATTCTACAACATTCACTCCACCCGACCCCAAATTTCCATTCTCCATGTTTTCCTCCACTATTCAGTAAGTGAAAAAAGAACACATTCTTCTCTACATTGGAATCTGGACTGGTGATCGTCCAAATCGAACCATCTCCAGATGGTTTAGGATACACAGCAAATTTTGAAGCCAAATACTGTAACGAATAATTCATAGTTAACATAAACATAATATTTTCATACACAATGAATAACAGATTTAGGAAGAACATCCAATAAGGTTGCAGGAAAAAAAAAGAAAACACTCTTTTAAGATCAAGTTACCAATCTAGATTGTTCGAGATCTGAAGATGTGATCTTCTTTTCATAAGAAACCTCTGGAGCATATCTAATTCAGGATAATATGAATCTTAGTCACCACAGTAAAAAATAGCAAGCTATCCCATGATATTAAGATCCAAAACAGAAGGAAAAAAGTTACATCTAGCATTACCTAGGATTAGCCAATTCATTTGATGCGTTAATGTGTTCATCGACTTCTAATGATAAACTGTTGTCACTAGACAAATCTATCGGATTATGTGGATTATCCCCTACCAGTGGCCCATCTTGATCATTGTCTTTATCACCATCTGATGAAAACTGATCATCCGATGGTTCAGACCTAGATAGAACAATCACATCAGCTGATGAGTCCTCTTCCTTCCTGGTATACTTTATGTGGAAGACTCTTGATACATTATCAAGTGTCTTTGGGTTCATTAGCTCAGGAACATAGCAGTCAGGATCAAGGTAAATTTGGATGGGTTGGTTGTCCTTATCCCATAATGAAATAAAAAAATTCCAAAACCAACATACCTAAATTGAACAGATGCCGCTCTATCGATAAGATAGAAAGTTCTAATCAGTTCAAATGAGTACTCAGTTATGAGCAACTGATTATTCTTTCTGATCACCTCCAGCGATAAACAGTTATCTAACTCGTCAATAACATACAATATTGGCCCTAATCCTTCCCCATGAGTTGAAACAAAATTTGGGGGAAGAGTTCTGTCACCCTATATTCAAATTTCTTTCCAAAGTTAACTCGTGTAACAAAACATGCTAAAAAAAGCTTCACATAATTTTACCTAATTATTAAGCAAATAGAGATATTTTAAATCTACCATTATTACCTACTGACTGAAAACGCAAAATCTAAAAACCAGTTCCTTTTTGCTGGGCCATATAGTTGGGTTGCTAAAAACCTCCTATTAGCACATAATGGCATGATTAGAATTTAAGACTGAGACTTTTAACCAAGAAAACAACTAACTAAGTATACAAAAAAAATAGTAACAAACTAAAAGCACATTAATGAAAAATACCCAAGAGACCACGTTAGAAAACTACTACACAACATATTTTATAAATTTCAACAACTTCTGAAATCTGGCCTAGATATAAATGAGAAGCCAATAAAATTAGATTACAACATGAAAAATATCTGAGTAAGAATTAAAAAAAAAAACTATAGATGTCATAACATCGATATTTAATTGACATTAAAATTTTCAAAAGTTAATCTGAAATATATTGAATGGAAAAGTAAATGAGACTTCAATCGAATTGAAAATGCAGCAAAGAAAATATCTTCTCTAATGCTCAGCACCATACCTGTTTGGATCTTCTCTATTGGCATCCATGGCCATTCAGACTTATCAAATAGAAAGGCTTCGTATAAAAATTCAAGAAGAAAGAAAAGATCTTGTCTCTTAATGCAAAAGAGAGCATTATAATAAAGTAAACCTTAATAGGAGATTTCAACAAATTCAACAAAAACAGCTGATAAAATTGAAAAAAGAAACATAAAGAACAAACATAAAGAAGGAACAACAACCATTCATAAACAAAGGAAGAAATAGATGAACAAAAATATTGTTATTAATTCTAGTAAATTAAATTTCTACTAATCCTAATTATAATGTTGAGAACTTTCAGAAAGCTAACCACTACTACTAATAATAATTTAATGAAACAATCATGAATTATGAATTTGTTAATTAGAATATGCATTACAAATGATATGAAAAATAGAAAATATACAAAAATTAGATCAATATTAAAATATAAAAGACCAGAATCAATATTAAAAAATTATAAATATGATAAAACTGATTTCAAATAAACCTTTTTTATATTTTAAAATAATCGATAAAATAATCTAAACAATTATTGTATTTTTTAAGCTGAGGAAGAGTTTACAAAACCTAAAAGAATAAAGCCATACCTGAGAATATGAATTTGGGATTAATAGTTGAGGTACTTTCCAAAATAACTGATCCTTGTAGAGAACGCAAAAAAAAATTTCAATGTAAAATTAAAATCATGCTAACAGAAAGACTGAACAAAAACAACTTGATAAGAATCAGATGTTGTGCTCAAGGAAGTATGAGACATGTCATGTATTGAAAATCAACTGTTTCTTTCTTTCCCTTTAAATTTGCAAATAAACTTTCACTGAATAATACATGCATGTCCAAAAAAAATAAAAGTTTAAAGGCAAAGAAAGCTAGCAAAACTGAAAAGAAAATGAAAAGCAAAAAATATAAAACAGAAAACTTAGTTACCAGTGCAACCATTAGGGCAAAAACTGAAATTGATGCTTGATTTTCAGTTTTTAAAGGATTTACCTTTACAGCACCTCCGTTGTTACTTGGCTGAAGTTTAGTGTCTCGATATGTCAAAACCTGAAGATAATGAATTATCCGCCGAGTCACCGAGCAACACTGGTCTATCGCATAGATTGGAAGCACTGGGAGCCACCGCAGATGAGGACAGGTTGGTATCTTGTAGGAGGATATGAGCTTTTGAACATGGAAAAGTCCGGTGGTAGACTTTGCGGGTTGAGCGAGGTGAAAGGATACAGAGAAAGACGAAGAAGGTTCAGTAAATGTGTTGTTGTCGCGTTTCTTTCCTTTTTTTCGTTGGAGGAAAGGTGGAAAGAGTGGGTCGTGCCCTTTGGGTTTTTACTCTTTGCTGCTATTTACACGGTTGATCTTCTTATACTTAAGAAAAAATTAAAAGAACACAAGAATAAAAGATAGTGAATTTTTTTAAAAAAAAGAGTATACTGGACCATTATGAATAATTAATTACTAATGATCATAAAAACTTTTAATATTCGAATTCTTAAGAAGCACTTATTTTTTTTAGTATTTATCACAATTAAAAAGAAGGGTTAAATCTTGAAAAAAATCTATCATAAATTATTTTCTTTATTTATTTCTGAGTTTTTTATATTAATAAATTTGATGTATCCTAAACTTTAAGTAATGTTCACATTTTTTTCAATTGTTTTTTCTAATGTTAATGCGCATAAAAATGACGAAAAATCACAAAATATTAAAACAATGATAAAAAACTAAATTATTAATAAAAATTTTACGTGACACAAAAATTATTAAGATACAAATTATGAAAATTAGATAAAAAAATAAGTACGGATATATATATATATATATATATATATATATATATATATATATATATATATATATATATATATATATATATATTAAAAGATATTTGCTACTTCTTAAATATGATAGATGTTAAAACAAACAGATGATTATTCTTAACAAATTTGGTACTAAAAGTATTTTTAATAGGACTTAATTAATGATAATGATCGTGAATTCAAATAATAAAAAACTGACCTTTTCTATTCTCAACTTCTAATCTCTTTTTAATTATATTTTTTTATATAATGTTGTAGTAGAATAACAATAAGACATTTTTATAAAATTTTAATCAACTAAAAGAAAATTACAACCAACTAATATTCACCATAATTATGGTTTGAAAAATTAATGTTTACTTTTTAATGATTCAAATGAAATTTATAAAAATATTTTACTTAAAAATTATGACTAAAATCACCAACAATCAGTTCTTTCTTCACTTTTGAACAGATATTCTTGTGTTCAAGTAAAACTTTTCTAAAAAAATTAAACGTGCCTCAACCTTGAACCAATAGCAAACTGCTCTGTAAGAATATACGATACATGTAAAAAAAATTGATCATTGTTACTAATTTTGATATTAAAATTCTTTTTAATAAGACTTAATTGATAATCTTGAGTTCAAGTAATAAAAAATTGACCTTTTATATTCTCAACTTGTCTCTTTTTTAATTAGATATTATTTTGATATAATCTTGAATAGAATAAGATTAACAGATTTTTATAAAATTTTAATCACCTCAAAGATAATTAGAACCAACTAATATTAATCATAATTATACCTTGAAAAAACCAACACTTACTTCTTAATGATTCAAATGAAATCTATAGACCACATAGAAAAGTATTTTAGTTAAAAATTATTACCCAAAATTACCAACAATCAGATCTTTCTTTACTTATGAACGGACCTTATCAAAGCAAAGTTAACATCCTAGAAATCTTTCTCGAGAGATGTGTATGCCAGTACCATGTTACCAACTTGTAATCAGAGTATCAAAGTAAAGGTAAAATCCTAGGAATCTTTTTCCACCACATAAGTAAAACCAGAATGAAACTTCAATACAAATGAAAAAAATGAATTTTATATAATGCAATCTGCAAATAATGGGAAATGAAAACAATAAGGACCACACTTCAAAATATATTATGCTGCAAACGAAGACCCACAAATGGCAAAATCACACTAATAGGTAATGGATCCAGTAAGAGCATAATTTTCGAGAAGCCAATTCACAAATAAATCAAAAAATTTTCTCTAGAAAATTAATTTAAACCCATCAATTATGAAGATTGACCTAGATGAAAATCAAATAAAAAATACAAACTTTTATCAATCATGCAAAATAGGTCAGCTAAAACTTCAAAATATTTGAAAAACAAAATAAATTCTACACCCAAAAAAAGGACAAATTTGAGACCAACCCACAACAATTGAAATTAACTAACCACTTTTTTTCTCATCCTAGATTAGAAAATAATTAAGGAGATTCATTAAAGTCTTACTTTAAAACTTTACCAACTTCCTGAAAATATATGAAGATAAGTGGATTTTTGTCCTAACAAAGATAAGATAACTTTTATTACTAAAGGAAACACGAGAGAGAGAGAGAGAGAGAGAGAGAGAGAGAGAGAGAGAGAGAGAGAGAGAGAGAGAGAGAGAGAGAGAGAGAGAGAGAGAGAGAGAGAGAGAGAGAGAGAGAGAGAGAGTATTATCATCGGCGCTGTGAGCAAGACTGCTGCCTCCATCAGAAGATAAGACCCGAATAGACAAAGAATCAGCTAAAGAGTTCAGCTGTGATGTTATGCATCTATAAATAATAAAAAAATATATAACAAAATGCATACATATTAAAAAATAATGAGTCAAATATATGTTAAACAAAATAGAGATAGAATAAAAAAATAAAAAATTAAAAGAAAGAAGAAGAAGAAAAAAGAGAAAAAAGATTTATAAAAAAATAAAAAAGTATGAGAAACAGTAAATTGTAAATTTAATAATATACATCTCATGAATTTTTTTTAATAAATTCAAAAATATTTAACCTTTTTAAGTTGGTCAAATTTAAAAAGTGTGAAAAGATTATATATGAGCATGTAATCCATTAATGTGAGTATGAAAAGATTATATGTGACCGAAAAAGTTTGGGAATAGAAAGAAATTGTTCACATATAAACTTTTCACATTTTTTAAACTTGACTAAATTAAAAAAGTTAAATGATTTTTTAATTTATGAAAAAAATTAATGGGATGTATATTACTAAATTTACAATTTAATGTTTTAAATCCTTTTTTTAATTTTTTTTATAAATCTTTTTTCTCTTTTTCCTTCTTCTTCTTTCTTTTAATTTTTTATTTTTTTTATTCTGTCTCTATTTTGTTTAACATATATTTGACTCATTATTTTTTAATATGTATGCATATATATATATATATATATATATATATATATATATATTTGTTCTTTATAAATGCACAAAGTAATATTTTTTCACTAATTATTTATGAATGTATTAAGAGGAAATATATTTTTTCCAATAAAAAAGGGAAGAAAGAAATCATAAAAAGAATATGTCACAATAACAAGAACACACACATATATTTTCATAGATATAATTTTTTTCTTTTTCAAAACTCAGTAAAATAATTTATGTAGGAGTGATACTTATTTAGAGTGTTTCAATTTTCATTCTATTAACAGAAAAAAAAGAATTTCTTTGTATAAAAAAAGGAAGTAGAAATAAGTATAAATTATAACACAATTGAAAAGAAATACATTTTTTCAATGATTTTGGGGTTCATTATTTATATTATTGCATACATTTAAATAACTTGTAAAGAGAAAAAAATATATCTCACACACACACACACACACACACACATATATATATATATATATATATATATATATATATATATATATATATATATATATGCCAAACAAACCACATGTCTGTATATAATAATCATGGTTTAGACCACAACACAGAGAAACATACCCACACATAGAAATTTAAATATATGAAAGGAAACAATAAGTTTCATAAACATCAAAACTCTGAAAATGACTTGATATTATATACCAAAATAGATATGTTGACAACAGATTTTACCAATTTTCCAACTACTTAACACAACTAAGCAAAGTTTCGACAATTCTTTACAGAGTTGGAATTATATTATAGATATCTATATATATTCTAATGTAACAAATGATTAGCCACTACACTCATCCATCATTTCAACAGTCTCGACAGTATTTTCACATTGTCCAAAAGCACTCCAAAGCTCTTCCCTAATAGTGAGAGGCTGATGATTTCCAAATAAATTCGAACCTTGTGAGGATGAGATTCTTGCATGAAAATCATGGTTAACAGTTTACAAATAACACAGCTAAATATAAGAACAGCGAATGAAGAAGCCACAAAAAAATAAAAAATAAAAAATAAAAAAAGATGAGAAAGAAACCAGGTATGATGAAACTTTGAAGAGTAATAAAACAAATATTAAACAAATAAAGTAAAAAAATTTAAGCGATACATATATAGGAATATATCTATCACTGTTCACATAGTTTAAAAAGAGATAAAGAATCAAAGTGAATTAGGTCAACAAATACCCAACAATTCCAGTTGAGAATAGAAATGGGTGAAGCCTAACCCATTGTAGGACTTGAGCTCGATGAACACTGAATGCTTGCATTGGAGTGAAACTGAACTGGATTCTTAAATTTAAAAGGAAAATGAGGAACAAAGGGATCCAGATCAAATTTCTAAATTGAACAACAAAGGAATAACACCAGTAACCATTAACACATGACACATGGAAAACACAGAACAATATAGCCAATTCAGGTTGACCTGATTAGAAAAAAAATGAGTAACTCAACATCAGATTCACTTAACAATCTTATCACCTGCTGTTGATTATCATGGCTAGAGTCCTTCAAAAACTTCACAATTTCAACATCGTCACATACTGCACGAACAACGTGAAGAGATGTGTTCAATTCATATCCAACAGGTCTAGGATCCACTATGAGCACAATTTTCTTGTTCATCAACTGAGAAATTATCCCATTCGAAACAGTGTAATCATTGGTTGACTAAGGAAAAAAAAGAGAAGGTACATTAGCAAAATTGACATACCTGAACCATAAATACTAAACCAAAAAGAAGGACAGCTAAATTAAATTGAAACCAAAATGATTACTTGGGAGGATTTTCTTTCGTCTATCAAAAAGTCTGATTAACTTTTTTTGAGTACTTGCATCACCTCATCATCCTCAAGTATGAAAATATTTCTACCATTTGAATGGGAAACAATAATTTTGATCCGATACCTAAATAATGTAAAGAAAAAAATTTACAGTTAGAAACATGTGCAGAAGATGCAATAAAGCAAAAAGAAAACTGGTACGAACAACTCTGAGAGAAAAAATAGATACCTTCCTATGGCATCAACACACTCAACTCTACACAGATAACAATAAAATACATTCCCAACATGAGAAATAGGTGCATTACACAAACAACAGTAGTACCATCACTTCTGATGTTTCAGCACATCAATAATCTCACCAATCAAAAAACAAATCTGATCCTGTAAAGAAACAATAATTGGTATATTATGATACATTTTTTTTATCATACTAAACATTTTGAAACACAGTTCAGATGGTTGAAAACAAAAACATAAATACTAACATTTCTTGATGCAGAAGAATATATCTTAGCACAAAGAATGTCAGCAAGCATCTCTTTAATGCTATGCGGTTGTATTGGAACACCAAATATGAGTTGGTTCTCATAACTTCTAAGCTGTCCATACCGAGAGAAGTCTTCAAATATTGGGCTAAAGGCCGAATCAAAACTAACATCCTTAAAATTTGGAAAGAAAACATGAATTATTAAACGCAACCAATTTTATAAAGTATGAGGCAAAATCATGTTGGCATGTAAAAGAAACGATTCAAAACAAGAGCCAAATAATTAGAAAATGGGGATCGACAAACTATATATAAAAATGATTCCTCCAATTCATCCATATCTAACATAAAGAAAGAGCACTAACCTTGATGCACTGATCAGCCTAAAGTTTGTTGAAAAATCGTGCATCACTAATGACATTGATGACTTTAAAGGTGCCACAATAACCCAGAGTGGTAATCCTCTTTGCTTGAACTTTGAAAATAATTTCTTTTCCAAGGAGTTTATGAAAAAACTGTGGACAGTATCGGTGCTCAATTCTCTGTCATAGATATTGAAAAGTGATCACTAATTATTGGACAAAAATAAAGTATAAGAAATACTTATTCGTAGAGTATACAGCAATAAAATATAAGTGGATAAACCATACATCGATTTCATCTTCTAACAACAAAAACATATCAGAACAGGTTCTCCCTAATAGCTTAGTGGCTGGGCTGTCCAACAAGACAAACATTCCAGAAGAAGTACAGTCTTCAACAAGTATCTTAATCCTGTAACTATAACAAAGAAAGTAAACATGAGATTAACCTATTTCTGAGTCCAAGAAGAGGCTGATACATGAAGGGAACTTATATTATTGAATCAGAACACATGAAAATAAATTTGTAAATCATAACCTGGATTTATCTTATCATAAAATGCTGAACTTCTCTGCTGCACAGCTGACAATGGAACACATTATCATCACCTATAATAGGATGATCGCAAACACAAGAAAAAAACACCACTCCAGATCTTCAACAATCTCCTTAATTTTTCCAACCATAAGAATTGTCCATCCTGTTAGAAAAAAAATTATGAATTGAATCGGCAAGGGATGTCTACAATTTTCAAAAATCAATTAACATGAGTACTTCTTAAATAGCACTAAAACATGTTAAAAAAACTAATAGTGCACACCTCATTGTTTGCCTTAAGATTATCAATAGTGCGTATTAGCTTCTAATCAAAAGATTCATCATCAATTACACATACTAAATCCCCAACCTCATTACTATGAAGTCTACTGAAATGGTGGCTCGCAATACCATATCTATTTAAAACGAAAAAAGAAAATTAATATTAGGATAAAAGAATTTCAAGAAGAGAGTTATAGAGTGACACAAAGAGAAAGAGAGAAATAGAAAGAGATAGAGAGAGAGTGAGTGATAGAGAGGGAGGCACAAAGTTCGAGTTTAGAGAGGCAAAACTTAAAGAGAACTGGATAAAACTAACTGATTCAGAAAATTCACAATTTTCTGCATATCAGGGTTGATCAAAACTCGGGAAATATTGATGACATTTTGGAGACTGACTTTATCTACAAATCAGAAATGATAATAAGAAGAAATTAATTCATAAAGAAAGTATTCATTGGTATAAAAAAATATTTAAACAAATCAAACTAAGACATGTGCAACATGGACAACTCTTCACCTCTATTGACTTTGATCTTGAAAGATTGCAGAATTACAGCAGGTGGTCTCTGGTACCTTTTCAAACTATTCATGTCTATAAGAGCAGGACAATCACCAACAAAATTACAAGAGATTTTCTTCCTGGGTAATGATTATAAGAAAGGATGGACAAGAATAGAATAATTCAAGAGTAGTAAAAAAACAAGAAAAACAAACACAAGGTAATTTTAAAAAAGGATGAGAAACAGAAACAGAATCGATACCCATCAGCAAAAACTTCAAGGGTCAGAACTTTCAATATCTTTCCATTACACTCAACATCCCTTCTCTTTTTCAATCCACAAAGGACCCCAACGAAATCTGTTTAGTAACATTATAGAAGACAATATTAAACCCTCAGATAGAATACCATGAGACATTTATTTGAATTTTTATTAATTTCAATTTAAAACACCTTTATAATGGTTCATATTCCAAAAAGTGAAACTTACCTATTAAGTACTCATAATCAACGCACTTTTAAAGAATCTGGTCCATAGAAGTTACACTTAAACCAGGGTTGGGTATGAATGTACTTGCAGCAGCAACAACAGAGGTACTACACTTGAAAAGGATGCAAAATCGATGTCTTGTACCCTAACCAATCCACGATTGGGTATCACTTTGAAATCGGAAATAATGAACACTTCTCCTTCTTTTAACTGATCAATAAAACTTGTAATCAGATTATCCTCAACAGTTGCTTGGATTTTGTGGTGCTGAAAAAAATAGGAAAAAAAACACCTCAGCCTTTATAAATATTATACCATTAGACATTAGATGCTAAAAATTATCACATATAGAATTTTAAAAAACATAATTTAGTTAACTAAAACATGAGTTTTTGATAGAACATACGCGCGCACACACAGACACACACACATACATATTCACCTGCTTATCCATTAAGACCATGTGTAAGAGTTTCTGCATATTTTCATTAACAATCGTAGCATCTTCCCAAATGGTCAAGATCTTAGCCTCAATACTCCATGCTTCCTTCCATGGAGAGATTTTTCCAAGAGCATCAATAGCTACACTCATCTTATCTTATAAATAGTAGAGATGAAAGAATGTAGATGAAAAAAATAGAAAGCAAAATGTTGGCAAGAGAAAACTGTGTCGGATCTGAGTCTTATCTCAATGGAAGGGAATGCAAGAGAAGAAAAACCAAGTAAGGAACAAGTGATACCTTCTGAGAGATCAGCACAATACTCCATCACCTCATCACTACTTATAGTAGAGAAATGAGCAACCCTGTAACGCAAAGCTTGTAGAATACGTTTCTGTTGAAGTCCTTGCATAGATTGATTGATTGATTATCATATGACTTTCAATGTGTCCATACTTAATTAAATTACATATACTCATACCTCTATATATAGCTATGTCATATCAACCTATCTATGAATCTATATACATCTATCTATCTATCTACTATCTATAACCCAACCATACATATTGATTCATGATATCTTTGACTATATAATTATACTATTCCCCACCAATATGAGTGGTGAGATAGAACACATGATCAAGATTTATCCAAATAAAAATAAAATAAAAACTACAAACTTTTATCAACCATGCCCAACAGTTCAGCTGAAACTCCAAGAGAACTGAAAAAGAAAGTAAAAACTACACCCAAAAAAGATAAATTTCAAACCAACCCAGACTAATTCAAAATCAACAAATCATTTGTTTTGTGGTCGGTAATTTTATTTTTAACCTGAAACCGAATTGAACTTAAAAAACAATATCCCTTTTTCAAATTGTTATCTTTTAAATATAGTAGAGCTCCCAATAACAAAAGGGTTTGGAGAAATTTCAATTGAATAAATGTTGACATCCTAGTTTGATTATTATCACCATAGATTTTAAGGACACCATTTTCCTGAGATCAAATATGAAAAAAACCCTACAAATGAAAAGAAGTATACTGTCCCAACAGTCCCTGTATAAACGGTATACTCCCTTGCATGCTTCGCACTTGAATCCTTTCTCTCGTTCACTACCTGAACACACTCACAAAGAAAACAAATGACCCAAAACAGCTGGTAAGAAAAATAAAAAAACCGATCACAAATGAACATAGTTTCTACACAAATAACTCAGAATAAAAATTATTTAACTTAACTTTGTTGCAAATTTTCAGACCCCATCTCCATTTTCAGTGGAACCCGGTTGCAATTTCAGATCCAAAACCACCTCCATTCTCAATTGATCTCTTATACATCTTCATCTACCAAGAGATTACAGTATAAAAATTAGGAAATTAGAATTCTATTTTAAACAAAAGGAATCAAATCACATAGAGCACGAAAATGTCGACCGAAGTGGGTAACCTTGATGCACAGTTTTTCGACGGAGAGAAAACTCGGATAATCCAATAAACGATCCAGAAACACAAACCGCATGGGGATAAAAAAACGGGTTGAGGATGCTGAGCGACCAATCGGGGTCAGAACAACCACAGAGAAGGAAAACGCAGGAACGTGAGAGTGGCAACAGCTAGCAAAAGAAGAAAAGAGAAAGATAGGGCTGAGGTCTCGGTAAGGAAGGAGAAAGTTATGAGGAAGATGACTATTGATGTTCCAACCCATTGAGCACCGAACAAAAAAATGAAACCAAAATAAACCAATACTAAACATTGGAAGATTATTATAATGCTGTTTTATTAATCCAATACTACTGTAATTAAAAGCAAATAAAATGAGCTACAATGAAAGCTCATTCTTAAACACTCCTTATTAAGTATGGAGTGCTGTCCATTTTGTTAATTGGTTAAATCTGAACTATTTATTTATTATATCTTATTTGAATGGTCTGGGTTTAAAAACCTAACTTGTTAATTAGATGGACCATTTTTTTATGTTTTAAATTCTTTTATAAATTTTAGATATTAGCTTGAACTCCAAAACAAAAATAAAATAATATAAAAATATTAAAATTAACATATCTGTACAACAAAAGAAATTACTGGTCTTTAAAAATAAAATAAATAATATACGAAAAAAAAGTTGAAAATATGCGTACTAAATTATGAAAAAAAGAGATATTAGAATCTTAATAAAAAATTAATATTAAATATATATTAGGTATATAATATGAAAATTTAAATAAATTTTATTTTGTCTAAAATAAAATTATAATATTAAATATAAATACAATAATAGAAGTTTTTATGTTATATAAAAGAATATTTAAAATATATATTATTTTGTGTTATAGCTTTAGTGATTGATGAGACGGCTGATGCAAAAACACCCTACCATCACGACCACGCCACTGACACCCCTACCCTATGATAACGATATGACGTTCACCTCACTAAGCAAACTAATTAAAATTGTATATATATGTATATTAATTAGATTTATATATTATTATAAAAGAATATTCAAAATTTATTATTTTGTTTTAAAGATATATTATGAGTTTTTTATTAAAATAAGATTTTCTTTTTTTTTCCGTTCAAATATCATGGAAAAAAATTTACACCACAATTCAATAAACATTATATGAGTTCTTTTAGGTGAGCATGAAAAGAGTACACCAATAAGTTTAAAGTTTAATTATTTTTTAATAAATTGACAAAAAAATACAAATAATTCTTTAAATATAAATGTATTTTAATTTTTTATGTTATTACGTACACGTTAAGGATAATTTAAAATAAAATTTAATAGACTTGTTGTAACTACAATATATTTTGTTTTTTGACTGCGTTGTCAACAAAAAAATCCTTTTATGAACACCAGAGTTCTTTTACAAAATCAATTCTGTATTTGGAGTTAACCGGCTTCCATATTTATATTTCAATTTAAAATGTTATAAATTTTTAAATGAAGACAAGATATATATTTTTTAATAACAATTAAATTTAACTTTAGCTTGAATACATTTAAAAATGTAAATGTAAAACATTTTATTAACCAACGTCTATATCTTTTTGGCCGATTATAATTTTTTCTTTTTTTATAAACATGGTAATAATTAATTAATTATTGAGCCAGTTCATTTGAAATTGATCAAATAAACGAAGATTTTCTTTTCTTGTAATTAAAAAGAACTTTCATTAAATACATAAATATCACAATTTTATTCATATTAGAATTCAACAGACACTAAGTATCACAAATCAAACAACAATTTAACGTAGTATGTGAACACATTAAATTAAAAAGTATGCAGATCCTCCACATCCTCATGATCGCTTTCACATTGGCTAAAAGCATCTTCAACTTCAAGCATAGAATCAACCAGAACATGAATCTGAAGAAAATTGAAATCCTCTTAGTTATTGATATTTTTAAACACTAATAATTGAACAAATTATAAAAAATATACAATAAATCTTATGGTCATTCATCTCAGCAGCAGCCTCAAAAACATTAATAACAGAGGCATCATCCCAGATTTGTTGAATAATATACACAGATCGATTCATCTCATAACCCACAGGCTTAGCATCAACCATGAATACAACTTTTTTGTGCAAAAGACTTAAAATGAGTTTCAATGGAACAACTTTGCAATAAGATCCCTAAAAACCAAAAAAAAAAAACAAAACAAAACAAAATACTTAACAAATACGTCAATAAGAATTTATGTTTTCTCTAGCAATTTCAAAAGAAACAAAATTACTATATCTATATCTCTATACTAATTAAAACAACAATTGGATGACAACCTGACTCAACTCTGGGTGATTATCCGAAAAGCTCGAGCATCTTGTCTTTATTATTTGGACAACTTCACGATCTTTAAGAATAAATATATTGTTTCCATTTGAATGAGACACTACAACCTTCAAGCAGAACCTTCCAAAGCATGAGAAAAAAAAAATGAAAATTTGAGTTAACATTGAAATAATAAATAGTTACGAAAACAGAATAAAATGAAACAACAAAACACCTTCAGACAGCATTAATGCATTGAAGTTGACATAGATCACATGATAAAATATTTTTATTAGTTGACACAAGCGAACCACATAAACAAGTTGAAAACCACCACTTATGATTCTTCAAGACAGATGATATAATTTCCAGAATAAAAACAAAACCACCCTGCAGCAAAAAAGAAAGGATTACAGCATTTAAAATTTCAAATAATTTACAAAACTATTATTTACTAACTTTTCGAGCTATGATATAACAAGACTAACAAAAACAAATTATCTAAGAGATTTTATTGCAAATGAGGAAAAAAATACGTTATCAGCATCAGAATAACAGCGGTTCGGTGAAATAAGATCAGTGATAATATCTTCAATAATTTCTAATTGAATAGCATTATCACATACTACTTGAGTCTTGTAATCTTCGCCAGTTGCATACTACAAGTAGCTATCATAGATTAGTGGAAAAATGGGACCATGAAACATTGCCTGGGATAAGTTGGTTAGAATAAGTATGAAATCCATTGATTCAGAAAAAATAATTGCATGAACATGTTGTAACATAAGGTGAGGAATCATACATTGATATAATCATCCGCTGCAACTAGTTCCGGATTATGACTAAAGACATTTACAATTTTAAAGCAACTGGAGTATTCTGGATCAACTGCAGAATCAATTTCAACCTTGAAAACTTTCTCCTCTCCAACAGCATGATCAAACATTTGTGGAGAATATGACCGACAAACCTTAGGAGTTTAATATAAAAGAATCAATAAACTTGAACACAAAATATAAATAATAAAGATTAAATGAGGTTCAGTATGAAAGAGTTCATACTGCAAGCACACTAGGATCAATAGGAAATTCTTCTTCTATCCTGAGAAATGCTTCAGAACAGGTTCTTCCAAATAGTTTTGTTGCCGCATTATCAAGCAAAACAAACAAAACAGTACACCGAGCAGCCTAAATCTTTACCCGAATCCCATATCTAACAGAATTAACAACCAAGAATCATAACTAAAACCAAGAAATCTGCTTAACAACACATAAAGTGGCGCATAACAAAGAAGTAACAAAAAATCCATAAGATTATTAATTAATCTATTCCAAAATAAAGTTACATATGAAGCTCACTTGACCATAATATGCTTAACATATGAACCACAAGCATCACAAAGGTAGAGATCCTCATGCTCAACAACGGCATGACCACACACACGTGTAGTACCACCAATCTGGTTTATTCATAACTTCCTTAATTGTCCCAATAACCAAGTAATGAGAATCCTGTAAAATTTTAAAAACAATGATATACTATACAATAATAATTAACAAACCAGATTATAAAACCCAAGACACATGTTTAAAAAATTCAAGTTTAAGTATTAAACGAAGAGTTTGCCAATCTAAAATAGTACCCCATTATCTGAATGAAGATCTTGAATATTACTGATCTCTTTGGGATTGAAATAATCACCATCAACTTTAGAAACTAAGTATCCAAGGTCATTGGTCACAAGTCTTGAGAATCCATAACTGGCTACACTAAATCTACACACAACATACAATAAATAATCTTAATAACACAAAACATATACATGAACACCAACAAAATAATCATGGCAGCTTTTAGGTTTTCAATATTTTTAACACAACTAACCTGCTTAGGAACTCAACAGACTCAGGAATGTCAGGATTATTGAATAACCTAGAGACATTTATCACATTCTGTAGGATTACCCCACATGCATGCAAGAATCCTATTCTATTAGCCTCAAACCATATTTATATTAGAAGCTCAAAAAACAGAAAGCTAAATGTTAGAGTAAAAATTCGCTGAATATGAGTGAAACTAACCTTCAATTGCTTTGATTTTAAAAGACTCGAGGACAACCAGGGGAGATCTTGCATATTTTGTAACTTATCATATTCTAACAGATCACAAGCATCTCCAAATACATTGCATTGTACCCTTTTGTTGAATAGATAAGTTTCAAAAGATTAAAAGGATCAAACTATATATTTATTCTTATAAACATAAAGACTGGAAGAAAAAATTAGAATTAATAGAAGATAACTACTGATATAGGAGACAGTGAGAGAGATATACCCATCAGCAAAGACTTCTAGCACCACTGCTTTGACCAGTTTTCCATCTGATGCCACATCTCTTTCTTTTCGAACACCAGTAATAATCCCAACAAAATCTAATAATTAGATTAAAACATATACAAATTTGAATCAGAAACCACACATTTTAAAACATAATACTATGATAGTAAAAGGGAAGAGCAAAAAACTTGTACGAACCAATGAGGAAATTATGGTCCTTTGTCATTTGATCAATTTCATCCATTGATGCTAAACATAGACCCAAATGAGGTATCCTTGGAGATACCACAGAAACAACAGAGGTGTTGTATTGGAACAAAAGTCTGAACCGATGTTTTATCACTCTATTCAAACCGGTGTTCGGTACAACTGTAAAATGGGTCATCAAGTACACATCCCCTTCATTTAGAGACAAGGCAAATTTTGATATAAGCTGATCTCAAATGGTGGCCTGGATCTTGTTTAACTGCAGTTGAAAAAAATGCTTCATATTTTGAATTTATTAACTTATTTAGGTATCCAAACAGCATAACAACACTTGATTAAAAAAATAAAACAACAAAAACATATCAGTTTCCAATCTTCCCTTCTGCATATTAAAAAAAAAAAAGAAAACTTGCAACAACATAAGGAAATGCTAACATAAAATAAAACTCACCTTCTCATCCATTAAGACCATATGCAACAGATTTTGAGAAAGATCCAAAGCAGGATTCTTGTGGTACCACAACTTCACAACTTTAACATGCACTTTCCATGATTCTCTCCACGGAGTGATTTTGTCCACCAGATCAACACGGTTATTCATTCCCAAAATATGAAAGATAAGAACACCAAAATTAGAAAATATACACAAAAGAACTCAGAACGAAGATGAGAAGATAAACACATGAGTTGGAGTTATAAACTCCCAAATTTAAGAAAAACTAAAGCTTACAATGTAAGCTTCACATATAGGACAGAGATAGACTAATAGGCATATATAGATTGATATGGCTACACACATCATTTAGGAAGATATCACAAGTTACCAAATACTCATGGAAAAAGAGCAAAAACAATATGGGAAGAGACCTGTTGCAAATTACCAAATACCTACCACATATAGTTGATTTGACAATTCACAATAAAGCAAAAAGAGAATTTCATCAGCCAACTATACCAAACACTACATTTAACTTTAGTCCAACAGCAGAAAGAAAATTATATAATTTTAATGAGCAAATTCCCCCAGAAGTAAATTATTTCACAGAAACACCAACAACACAAACATAGGAGAGAACCATTGATTTACCAAAAAAAGTAACAATCACCATGATTAAATCAGAAACCAAACAACTCAAAATTGAATGATAGATCCAGAAAATAGCAACAATTAACACAAAAAAGAAATTGAAACTGGAGAAGGAATAAAAAAACAGATTGAACAGGGGGAGAATGGAACCATAGCCCACATATACCTCTTGAACCACAGTGGCAACATCTGCTATCCAAAACTGAGAAATCGAGATGGATAATGAGGTATGCTCCATAGAGAGAGACAGAGCAACCCTGGGGAGAAGGAACAGACACAACGAAGAGAACAACACCTCATGGTGGGATCGAATCGAATCGCAGAGATAGCCATAGCTTCTCTGCATGTGGCCAGAACCGAGGAGGAAAGCCGAAATCTCAGTCGAGGATGGGGGTGCGGCGATCATGCGATGGATGGAGATTGAGTTAGGGATAGAGGAGATGGGGTGAGGCAGAAACGTCTTTTAGGATCCCTAATCACCCGAAAGTGATGAATTTGTTGAAAAGAAATTAGAATTACCTCACTTTAATTAACTTTAGCATTTAATTGAGATGATTATACTAATCAAAACAAATAACTGCAACCAAGTGTTTTTTTTACTCGTAGAAAAAAAAAGAAAATCAATAATTTTATATATTTAAGTTTTTTATTTTATGAAAAATTAATGTATTAAAAAATACTTTAAATTGAATTTTTAAACAAATAAAAATCTGGTTCATCTATTAAAACTGATACATTTTAACTGAAAAAAATAAAACAAAATCAATTGAGATTTGGATAAATTCACAAGAATAAAATATAAAATAGTTACAATATATTTTATTTGGAAAAAATAATATCAAATTTAAAAAAGTAAATAATTCAATTTTTTTAATAAAATTTCATATTTTCATAAAGATATAGGGCCCGTTTGCAAAACTTTAGAAGTAACTTTTTTTAACTTTTAACTTATGAAAAGTAGTAATATTAATGTCTGATACAATTTTCAAAACCAAATTGTAACTTTCTAAAAAGCTATTTAGAAGCTTATAAAGAAATTAAAAAAATGACTTCTCTCATAATACATTTACCTTTCATCATATTTATATAAAATAAGCACTTTTAGAGTTAAAAATCCAAACAAAAAATAACCTATTTATAAGTTACTTTTAATAGAGTCATTTATTATTTAAGTTATTTTATCAAAAAGAGAAGTTCGTTACCCAAACTGGGCCATAGTCAATTAACTTTTTGATTGTCGCTAAAATAACTGTATTTAAAAACTGACTTCTTTAAAACAAAAAAAAAATCAAAGTAAAATATGAACCATCAATTCTATTCATTAAACAAAAGGGTATATCTTAAATGAGGACAACAATTATGTGTAACACCCTATCATACGGAGTCTTATGCTTAAGTCATAATTCAAAGATGGCAAGGTATTACGACCTCTAAAATAAAAATTTAGTACGTATAGTAGTATGTATGATTGATTATAACTAAGAGCCTTTATAGAAAAAGGGGTAAACAAAAATCGCAAATCGAAAGCGCAACACTCTGATCGATAACGTAACAAACAAGGATAACCAACGCGAGATTATATATATATACAAAGGAGGGTCAAAAACAAGAATATCAAGACTCAAAATCCGGCTGCGAAGATAGCCGGTCCGAGCATAGCAATATATACATATGATAAAATAAGGAAAACCCCAAAGGAAACCCAAAGGGACACAAATACATAAAACCTATTTTCCAAAATCTCCTATAAAAGGAGTCATCACAGTTTGTATTATTTAATGGAGATAAAAGTATCTAAGCAAAACATATAAACTAAAACATAGTCCCGAGAACAAAGGATCTTCACAAATCTAGAAGTCTCCAGCATGCCTCAGCGGGAAACCTCACGTCCTACATCTGAAAACCACAAAATCCGCATGGGTGAGAACCAGAGGTCCCCAGCATGGTAACAGCTTCCACATATATAATACATAATAATAGAGGAAAGCCGAAGGCAATCCTAGAACTTCCTCCAGATAATATCAAAGCTTATAAACAAGCTAGACCATATAAGGGCATCTGACTAAAGATTCTTCAGTCTAACTAATACTTCCCTTTCCAATTCCTTCAAACCTCTCAACCACCATCAGGAGTATAATGTAGCAAACACAGTTATATCAAACAAGAAATATACAAATAAGAGCAATTAAGGCATTTAGACAATTAGCAAGTAATATGCAGTCAAATAGGCAATCTCAAACAATTCATATAGTATGCATATGATGAATGTCTGTCCCTAGTGGCTGATGATATCATCTGTCGGTTATAGAGCCAACCCACAAGTCCTGGCAGCTAACCATTGGACTGTCCCTCTGTCACGCATCCCCAACTCAAGTTATACTCATCATAAGCTTGATCATAATCATGATCTATATCCATCACCTTCACTGGTGAATATTTACGGGGGCGAGCTCATCCGGGTTTTTCACAGTGCCTGGCCACACTTATGACATAGGGTCAAAAGAGATTCGAGTCTCAACCTGGAGCACGTGGTGGCTAGCCACTGCTTCCTCCCAGGGAAACACTCATCTGCAACAGTGGAAGTGCAACATTCACATTTCATTCAACAACATATATGCATTTATACATAGCCATAATCATGGCTCCGCCGTAACATGGCAATAATCTAGCCATCCGACTCATGGTTAAATCCATAACCAGCCAACATTCATAGCATACACAGCTATTCCGGCTCACGGTTCAATCTAGAACCAGCCAATTCATAAACAATTACGGCCCTTCGGCCAATGGCATAACAAGCACTTCCACCACCATCCTCTACATCTCACATAATCATCAATGATTCTCATTGATTATTCATTTTCCCCTTGCTTCACTCGCAAGTTACCACATCCACTAGCTCCTTCTCTCATAGCTAGGCATATCATAATGATTCAAGACATAAATGGTGAGATCGAAGGCTTAGAAGTATGAAATTTGGCTTTCAAAACTCAAAAATCAACTTTGGGATGAAAACAGAGCCACGCGTATGCGCACTCCACGCGCACGCGCGGATGGCCTCAAAAACTCATCGACGCGTATGCGTCATGCACGCTAACGCGTGGATTAAAGAATACCCAAGCGACGCGCACGCGTCAGCCACGCATACGCGTGGGTGCTTGGTGGACGAAATTGTGATCAGCAATATTGGCTCTTTGGCATATACACAAAAACTATTGTGGCTCTTGGTTAAATTCACAACTCCGTTCAACTAACCAGCAAGTGTACTGGGTCGTCCAAGTAATACCTTACGTGAGTAAGGGTCGATCCCACAGAGATTGTTGGTATGAAGCAAGCTATGGTCACCTTGCAAATCTCAGTTAGGCAGATTAAAATGGTTTATGGGTTTTCGAAAATAAAGATAAGAAAATAGAAATAAAAAGGAATAGAAAACTTATGCAGATTCATTGGTGGGAATTTCAGATAAGCGAATGGAGATGCTGTATGGCTCAAGGACGCCTGCTCTCCTACTGCTTCTACTCAATCCTTCTTACTCCTTTCCATGGCAAGCTTTGTATAGGGGTTCACCATCAGCTGTGGCTACTTTCAATCCTCTCGGGAAAATGATCCTATGCGGCTGTCACTCGCACGACTAATCGTCTGGAGGCATCACCCATGGTTGATGGCTACATCCCATCCTCGCAGTGAAAACTAATGCTCACGCACTCTGTCACAGTACGGCTAATCACCGGTTGGTTCCCGCTCCTACTGGAATAGAATCCCTTGATTCTTTTGCGTCTGTCACTAACGCCCAGCACTCGCAAGTTTGAAGCACGTCACAGTCATTCATTACCGGAATCCTACTCGAAATACCACAGACAAGGTTAGACTTTCCGGATTCCCAGGATCCTACTCGGAATACCACAGACAAGGTGAGACTTTCCGGATCCTCATAAATGCCGCCATCTATCTAGCTTATACCATGAAGATTCTGTTGGGGAATCTAAGAGATACGCATTCAAGCTCTGTTTCATGTAGAACGGAAGTGGTTGTCAATCACGCGCGTTCATAAGTGAGAATGATAATGAGGGTTACTTATCATCACATTCATCATGTTCTTGGGTACGAATGAATATCTTGGAATAAGAATAAGAGAGATTTGAATAAAAGAAAATAGAACTTCATTAATACTTGAGGTACAGCAGAGCTCCACACCCTTAATCTATGGTGTGCAGAAACTCCACCGTTGAAAATACATAAGCAAAGGGTTCAGGCATGGCCGAATGGCCAGCCCCCTGAAACGTGATCAATAGCCTCTTAGGATGAAGAATAAAACAAAACTGAGACCAAAGATGTCTAATACAATAGATAAATGTCCTATATATACTAGACTAGCTCCTAGGGTTTATATGAGTAAGTAATTGATGCATAAATTCACTTCCGGGGCCCACTTGGTGTATGCTTGGGCTGAGCTTGATTAATCCACGAGCTGAGGTATCTCTTGGAGTTGAACTCTGAGTTATGACGTGTTTTGGGCGTTCAACTCCGGATCATGACATTTTTCTGGCGTTTAACTCCAGACAGCAGCGTGTACTTGATGTTCAACGCCAAGTTACATCGTCAATCTTCGAATAAAGTATAGACTATTATATATTTCTGGAAAGCCCTGGATGTCTACTTTCCAACGCCGTTGAGAGCGCGCCAATTGAAGTTCTGTAGCTCCAGAAAATTCATTTCGAGTGCAGGGAGGTCAGATTCCAACAGCATCAGCAGTCCTTTTGTCAGCCTTCTTCAGAGTTTTGCTCAAATCCCTCAATTTCAGCCAGAATTTACCTGAAATCACAGAAAAACACACAAACTCATAGTAAAGTCCAGAAATGTGAATTTAACATCAAAACTAATGAAAACATCCCTAAAAGTAGCTCAAACTTACTAAAAACTATCTAAAAACAATGCCAAAAAGCGTATAAATTATCCGCTCATCACAACACCAAACTTAAATTGTTGCTTGTCCCCAAGCAACTGAAAATCAAATAGGATAAAAGAAGAGAATATACTATAAATTGTAGAATATCAATGAATATTAATTTAATTAGATGAGCGGGACTTGTAGCTTTTTGCTTCTGAATAGTTTTGGCATCTCACTTTTTCCTTTGAAGTTCAGAGTGATTGGCGTCTCTGGGAACTCAGAATTTCGGATAGTGTTATTGACTTTCCTAGTTAAGCATGTTGATTCTTGAACACAGCTACTTATGAGTCTTGGCTATGGCCCTAAGCACTTTGTTTTCCAGTATTACCACCGGATACATCAATGCCACAGACACATAACTGGGTGAACCTTTTCAGATTGTGACTCAGCTTTGCTAGAGTCCCCAGTTAGTGGTGTCCAGAGCTCTTAAGCACACTCTTTTGCCTTGGATCACGACTTTAACCACTTAGTCTCAAGCTTTTCACTTGGACCTTCATGACACAAGCACATGGTTAGGGACAGCTTGATTCAGCCGCTTAGGCCTGGATTTAATTTCCTTGGGCCCTCCTATCCATTGATGCTCAAAGCCTTGGATCCTTTTTACCCTTGCCTTTTGGTTTTAAGGGCTATTGGCTTTTTCTACTGCTCCTTCTTTTTCTTTCTATTTTTTTTTTCGCAAGCTTCCTTTTTCACTGCTTTTTCTTGCTTCAAGAATCAATTTCATGATTTTTCAGATCATCAATAACATTTCTCTTTGTTCATCATTCTTTCAAGAGCCAACAATTTTAACACTCATAAACAACAAGATCAAAAATATGCACTGTTCAAGCATTCATTCAGAAAACAAAAATTATTGCCACCACATCAATATAATTAAATTAAATTCAAGGATGAATTCGAAAATTTATGTACTTCTTGTTCTTTTGAATTAAAACATTTTTCATTTTAAGAGAGGGGAAGGATTACTGGATTTTTTCATAATCTTTAAGGCATGGTTACATACTAATGATCATGAAGTAAAGACACAAAACATAGATAAACACAATATTAAAAACGAAAACAGAAAGAAATAAAGAACAAGGAATGAATCCACCTGAGTGAGGGTGGCGCCTTCTTGAAGGTCCAATGGTGCTTTTTGAGCTCCTCTATGTCTCTTCCTTGCTTCTGTTGAATGATTCCTAGTAATTTTGGTGTTTCTACCCTTAGTTGCTTCCAATATTTGTGTGGAGGACAACTTATTCCCTGAGGTATCTCAGGGATCTCTTGATTTGCAGCCACATGTTATACCACTGAGCTATGACGGCTTATATTTCCATCTCCCAAGACTCAGAGGTGGAAGCTTTTGTCTTCCCTTTGAGGTTTCTCTGGCCTTAGGTGCCATTAATGGTAATGGAAAAGCAAAAAAAGCTACGCTTTTACCACACCAAACTTAAAATATTGCTCGCCCTCGAGCAAGAGAAGAAAGAAGAGAAGAAGAAGAGAAGAAGAAGAAGAAGATGGAGGTGAGTGAGGGGAGATGGATTCGGCTATATGGGTGGGAGTGGGTGGGAAAGAGAAGTTGAATTGTAAAGGTAGGTGGGGTGTATGGGGAAGAATGGATAGATGTAGGTGGTGAATGAAAAACAGAAGGGATAACCATGAATGGAGTGAGAGAGGGCGAGATAGGTGGGGATCCTGTGAGGTCCACAGATCCTGAGGTGTCAAGGAATTCCATCCCTACACCAAATAGGCATGTAAAATGCCTTGGCACACCATTCTGGCGTTTAAACGCCCATTGGTGCACATTCTGGGCGTTCAACGCCCATGTAAAGCATGTTTCTGGCGTTGAACGCCAGTTTGATGCTTGTTACTGGCGTTCAGCGCCAGTTTTTTCTCTCTGGGCACATTCCTGGCGTTCAGCGCCAGAATGTTGCTTGTTTCTGGCGTTCAGCGCCAGAATGGTGCTCTGTTCTGGCGTTGAACGTCGGCCAGATGCACCTTACTGGCGTTAAACGCCAGCCCGTGCGTCCTCTAGGGTGAAAAAAATTTTTTCTCCTGTTTTTGACTCTGTTTTTAATTTTTTTGATTTTTTCGTGACTCCTCATGATCATGTACCTAATTAAACACAAAAATAACACTAAAACAAAATAAAATAAAATTAGATAAATAAAATGGGGTTGCCTCCTAACAAGCGCTTCTTTAATGTCAATAGCTTGACAGTGGCTCTCATGGAGCCACAAGGTGATCAGGTCAATGTTGTATAGTTGCCAACACCAAACTTAGAGTTTGGATATGGGGTCTTAACACCAAACTTAGAGTTTGGTTGTGGCCTCACAACACCAAACTTAGAGTTTGACTGTGTGGGCTCTTCTTGACCTTGAACTGAGAGAAGCTCTTCATGCTCACTCTCTTTTGTCACAGAGGGATGGCCATGTGCCTTAAACACAAGGTAGTCCCCATTCAATTGAAGGACTAACTCTCCTCTATTGACATCTATCACAGCTTCTGCTGTGGCTAGGAAAGGTCTTCCTAGGATGATGCATTCATCATCTTCCTTCCTAGTGTCTATGATTATGAAATCAGCAGGGATGTAAAGGCCTTCAACCTTTACTAAAACGTCCTCTACCATTCCATAAGTTTGTCTCAAAGACTTATCTGCCAATTGTAATGAGAACAAGGCAGGTTGTACCTCAATGATCCCCAGCTTCTCCATTACAGAGAGTGGCATAAGATTTATCCCTGACCCCAGATCACATAGAGCTTTTTCAAAGCTCATGGTGCCAATGGTGCAAGGTATTAAGAACTTGCCAGGATCTTGTTTCTTTTGAGGTAGAGTTTTCTGAATCCAAGTATCTAGTTCACTAATGAGCAAGGGAGGTTCACTTTCCCAAGTCTCATTACCAAATAACTTGGCATTCAGCTTCATGATAGCTCCTAAGTATTGAGCAACTTGCTCTCCAGTCACATCTTCATCCTCTTCAGAGGAAGAATAGTCTTCAGAGCTCATGAATGGCAGAAGGAGATTTAATGGGATCTCTATGGTCTCTAGATGAGCCTCAGATTCCTCTGGATCTTTAATAGGAAACTCCTTCTTGCTTGAAGGACGTCCCAGGAGGTCTTCCTCACTAGGATTTTCGTCCTCCTCCTCCCTAGTGCATTCGGCCACTTTGATCAAATCAATGGCCTTGCACTCTCCTTTTGGATTCTCTTCTGTATTGCTTGGGAGAATACTGGGAGGAGTTTCAATGACCTTCTTACTCAGCTGGCCCACTTGTGCCTCCAAATTTCTAATGGAGGATCTTGTTTCATTCATGAAACTGAAAGTGGCCTTTGACAGATCAGAGACAATATTGGCTAAATTAGAAGTGTTTTGTTCTGAATTCTCTGTCTGTTGCTGAGAAGATGATGGATATGGCTTGCTATTGCCCAGCCTATTGCGTCCACCATTGTTAAAGCCTTGTTGAGGCTTTTGTCGATCCTTCCAGGAGAAATTTGGGTGATTTCTCCATGATGGGTTATAGGTGTTTCCATAAGGTTCACCCATGTAATTAACCTCTGCTATGGCAGGGTTTTCAGGATCATAAGCTTCTTCGGAAGCTACCTCTCTAGTACTGTTGGATGCATGTTGCAATCCATTCAGATTTTGAGAGATCATGTTGACCTGTTGAGTCAACACTTTGTTCTGAGCCAATATGGCATTCAGAGCATCAATTTCAAGAACTCCTTTCTTCTGAGGTATCCCATTATTTACAGAATTCCTCTCAGAGGTATACATGAATTGGTTGTTTGCAACCATGTCAATGAGTTCTTGAGCCTCTTCAGGCGTTTTCTTCAGGTGAATAGATCCACCTGCAGAATGGTCCAATGACATTTTTGAAAATTCAGAGAGACCATAATAGAATATATCTAATAAGGTCCATTCTGAAAACATGTCAGATGGACATCTTTTGGTCAACTGCTTATATCTTTCCCAAGCTTCATAGAGGGATTCACCATCTTTTTGTTTGAAGGTTTGAACATCCACTCTCAGCTTGCTCAGCTTTTGAGGAGGAAAGAATTTATCCAAGAAGGCAGTGACCAGCTTATCCCATGAGTCCAGGCTATCCTTAGGTTGTGAATCCAACCATATTCTAGCCCTGTCTCTTACAGCAAAAAGGGAAAAGCATGAGTCTGTAGACTTCAGGATCAACTCCATTCGTCTTTACAGTCTCACAGATCTGCAAGAACTCAGTTAAGAACTGATAAAGATCTTCAGATGGAAGTCCATAAAACTTGCAGTTTTGTTGCATTAAAGCAACTAGTTGAGGCTTAAGCTCAAAGTTATTGGCTCCAATGGCAGGAATGGAGATGCTTCTTCCATCAAACTTGGATGTTGGCTTTGTGAAGTCACCAAGCATTCTCCTTGCATTATTATTATTATTATTTTCGGCTGCCATGTCCTTCTCCTGTTCGAAAATTTCTGAAAGGTTATTTCTGGATTGTTGTAATTTAGCTTCTCTTAATTTTCTCTTCAGAGTCCTTTCAGGTTCTGGATCAACTTCAACAAGAGTGCCTTTATCCCTGTTCCTGCTCATATGAAAGAGAAGAAAACAAGAAAAGAAAGAGGAATCCTCTATGTCACAGTATAGAGATTCCTTAATGTTAGTAGAAGAAGAAAGGGGTGAAGAATAGAGATGGGGATTCGGATTTTTGGATGAAGAGAGGTGAAGAGAAGTGTTAGTAATTAAATAATTAAATAGAAGAAGAAAAGAGAAGGGAGAAAATTCGAAAATAATTTTTGAAAAAGAGGTTAGTAATTTTCGAAAATCAAAGACAAAATATAATTAAAGTTAAAATTTAAAACAAAAAAAATTTTTGAAAAAGAGAGGGAGGTATTTTCGAAAATGAAAGAGGGAAAAGTAGTTAGGTAGTTTTGAAAAAGATAAGAAACAAACAAAAAGTTAGTTAATTGATTGAAAAAGATTTGAAATCAAAATTTGAAAAAGATAAAAAGATAAGAAGTTAGATAAGATATTTTAAAATCAAATTTTGAAAAAAAAGATAAAATTTTTGAAAAAGATAAGATAAAAAGATATATTTGAAAAAGATTTAATTTTAAAAATTACTTAACTAACAAGAAACTACAAGATAAGATTCTAGAACTTAAAGATTGAACCTTTCTTAACAAGAAAGTAACAAACTTCAAATTTTTGAACCAATCACAATAATTGTTAGCTAATTTTCGAAAATTTGATAAAAAGATAAGAAAAAGATTTTGAAAATATTTTGAAAAAGATTTTTGAAATTTTTGAAATTTATAAAAAAATGAAAAAGATATGATTTTTTGAAAAAGATTTTGAAAAGATAAGATTTTTAAAATTGAAATTTTGACTTGACTTGCAAGAAACAACTAATTTTAAAATTTTTTGACCAAGTCAACCCAAAATTTCGAAAATTTGGAGGAAAATAAGGAAAAGATATTTTTTTGATTTTTTGAATTTTTAATTATGAAAGAGAAAAACAACAAAAATATTCAATGCATGAAATTTTTAGATCAAAACAATGAATGCATGCAAGAATGCTATGAATGTCAAGATGAACACCAAGAACACTTTGAAGATCATGATGAACATCAAGAACATAATTTTGAAAAATTTTTAATGCAAAGAAAACATGCAAGACACCAAACTTAGAAATCTTTAATGCATGGAAAATATGAATGCAAAAGTGCACAAGAAAAACAAGGAAAGACACAAAATAAGAAAACATCAAGATCAACAAGAGGACTTATCAAGAACAACTTGAAGATCATGAAGAACACTATGAATGAATGAGATTTTCGAAAAATGCAAGAAAAATTTTTAAAAGCATGCAATTGACACCAAACTTAAAAATTAACACAAGACTCAAACAAGAACACAAAATATTTTTGGTTTTTTTTGATTTTATGATTTTTTTTTGGATTTTTATTTATTAATTTCGAAAAACATTTTTGGAAAAACGAAAAATAAAAGAAAATTTTTTTGAAAAAGTTTTTGAAAAGAAAGTTACCTAATCTGAGCAACAAGATGAACCGTCAGTTGTCCATACTCGAACAATCCCCGGCAACGGCGCCAAAAACTTGGTGGAAGAAATTGTGATCAGCAATATTGGCTCTTTGGCATATACACAAAAACTATTGTGGCTCTTGGTTAAATTCACAACTCCGTTCAACTAACCAGCAGGTGTACTGGGTCGTCCAAGTAATACCTTACGTGAGTAAGGGTCGATCCCACAGAGATTGTTGGTATGAAGCAAGCTATGGTCACCTTGCAAATCTCAGTTAGGCAGATTAAAATGGTTTATGGGTTTTCGAAAATAAAGATAAGAAAATAGAAATAAAAAGGAATAGAAAACTTATGCAGATTCATTGGTGGGAATTTCAGATAAGCGAATGGAGATGCTGTATGGCTCAAGGACGCCTGCTCTCCTACTGCTTCTACTCAATCCTTCTTACTCCTTTCCATGGCAAGCTTTGTATAGGGGTTCACCATCAGCTGTGGCTACTTTCAATCCTCTCGGGAAAATGATCCTATGCGGCTGTCACTCGCACGGCTAATCGTCTGGAGGCATCACCCATGGTTGATGGCTACATCCCATCCTCGCAGTGAAAACTAATGCTCACACACTCTGTCACAGTACGGCTAATCACCGGTTGGTTCCCGCTCCTACTGGAATAGAATCCCTTGATTCTTTTGCGTCTGTCACTAACGCCCAGCACTCGCAAGTTTGAAGCACGTCACAGTCATTCATTACCGGAATCCTACTCGAAATACCACAGACAAGGTTAGACTTTCCGGATTCCCAGGATCCTACTCGGAATACCACAGACAAGGTGAGACTTTCCGGATCCTCATAAATGCTGCCATCTATCTAGCTTATACCACGAAGATTCTGTTGGGGAATCTAAGAGATACGCATTCAAGCTCTGTTTCATGTAGAACGGAAGTGGTTGTCAATCACGCGCGTTCATAAGTGAGAATGATAATGAGGGTTACTTATCATCACATTCATCATGTTCTTGGGTACGAATGAATATCTTGGAATAAGAATAAGAGAGATTTGAATAAAAGAAAATAGAACTTCATTAATACTTGAGGTACAGCAGAGCTCCACACCCTTAATCTATGGTGTGCAGAAACTCCACCGTTGAAAATACATAAGCAAAGGGTTCAGGCATGGCCGAATGGCCAGCCCCCTGAAACGTGATCAATAGCCTCTTAGGATGAAGAATAAAACAAAACTGAGACCAAAGATGTCTAATACAATAGATAAATGTCCTATATATACTAGACTAGCTCCTAGGGTTTATATGAGTAAGTAATTGATGCATAAATTCACTTCCGGGGCCCACTTGGTGTATGCTTGGGCTGAGCTTGATTAATCCACGAGCTGAGGCATCTCTTGGAGTTGAACTCTGAGTTATGACGTGTTTTGGGCGTTCAACTCCGGATCATGACATTTTTCTGGCGTTTAACTCCAGACAGCAGCGTGTACTTGGCGTTCAACGCCAAGTTACGTCGTCAATATTCGAATAAAGTATGGACTATTATATATTTCTGGAAAGCCCTGGATGTCTACTTTCCAACGCCGTTGAGAGCGCGCCAATTGGAGTTCTGTAGCTCCAGAAAATCCATTTCGAGTGCAGGGAGGTCAGATTCCAACAGCATCAGCAGTCCTTTTGTCAGCCTTCTTCAGAGTTTTGCTCAAATCCCTCAATTTCAGCCAGAATTTACCTGAAATCACAGAAAAACACACAAACTCATAGTAAAGTCCAGAAATGTGAATTTAACATCAAAACTAATGAAAACATCCCTAAAAGTAGCTCAAACTTACTAAAAACTATCTAAAAACAATGCCAAAAAGCGTATAAATTATCCGCTCATCAGTGCTCTCGTGCCCCAGGCACAAAGCTGGCACAGTTCTGGCACAACTCTCTGGCAAAATGGCTGGACATTGGGTGCAGCACATCGGCGCGCCCGCGCACACCACGCACGTGTGTGGATGGCGTTTTCTGGAAGAACGGCGCGTACGCGCCAAGTGCGCCTACGCGCGAGGGGTCGTTCTGCTAAAATTTTTTCTAAGTTAAAAGCTGCAGAATTCACAGATTCAACCCCCAATCTTTCGACGGACATAACTTCCTCATTTTAAATCGTTTTTCACCCGTTCTTCGAACGGCATGGACATCCCGGATCCAATTTCATTTCTAAACAGATTTGGCACAAAACAAAGATCTGTAGTCCAAGTTATGTCCCGTCAAAGTATGCCCAAAAACCAAGTTTTTCATAAAAACCACAAAGTGCCATTTTCAAAACAAGCCTTTTTTAACTCTTTTCAAAATCAATCAAAACATGCCAATTTCATCCCTTTTCTTTGAAATCAATCAAAATATATCAAATTCAACACCAAGCCTCCTCAACTCACACATAGACAATTTACCACAATTTACCAAAATCATTATCCCATCATTTTAACCCACTTCACCCAAGTGGCTCAAACCTAAACACATTGACATATCATATACTCTTCCTCATGCCAATTTCCAACAACACCAATTCCAATAAATCATCATTATACACAATCAATATCCTACTCACCATCAACGTGGTTCAATCCACATTTCAACCATAACCAATCATCAAGCATATATCACAACATGCATTTTTCTCATACATCATACCATCAAGGCATCAATAATCATCATCACATATATGACCACATCATATATATATCAACCATTCAACAACACCAACAATTCAATGCCTATCTTAGGGCCTTGAGCCTAAGTATTTCCTACCACATTACATATTAGATACGAGAAACCGAGACCATACCTTAGCCGATTTCCCAAGCTCAACCAGAGCACTTCTAAATCACTTATCCACAAGCTCTCAAGGCCTCAACACCTCCAAGAACAGATTTTTCACCACCAAAGCCCTTTTCAAGCTTTTCAATATCACCAATCAAGCTTCAACATCTACATATACACAACCTAAGCCACAACCATCATACCCATACACAACATCTCAAAACCCAAACATCATAGAACCATAAAATACACTAGGGTTGAGAATCTTACCACACCCAAGGTCCAAGGAGACAAGATTAACCTTCTCCTTCAAGAGAGTTGGGTCCTATAAAATCAAAGAGCCCAAAATCTCAACATTTTTTCTCATAAAACTCGAAAACAAGGCTGGAATTTCGAAGAGAAAAACGTGGCTTACTGATGAGCGGATAATTTGTATGCTTTTTGGCATTGTTTTAAGTATGTTTTTAGTATGATTTAGTTAGTTTTTAGTATATTTTTATTAGTTTTTAGTTAAAATTCACTTTTCTGGACTTTACTATGAGTTTGTGTGTTTTTCTGTGATTTCAGGTATTTTCTGGCTGAAATTGAGGGTCCTGAGCAAAAATCTGATTCCGAGACCAAAAAGGACTGCAGATGCTGTTGGATTCTGACCTCCCTGCACTCAAAGCGGATTTTCTGGAGCTACAGAAGCCCAATTGGCGCGCTCTCAACGGCGTTGGAAAGTAGACATCCTGGGCTTTCCAGCAATATATAATAGTCCATACTTTACCCAAGATTTGATGGCCCAAACCGGCGCTCAAAGTCACCTACAGAAATTCCAGCGTTAAACGCCGGAACTGGCATAAAATTTGGAGTTAAACGCCCAAACTGGCATGAGAACTGGCGTTTAACTCCAGAAAAGGTCTCTACACGAAATTCCTTCATTGCTCAGCCCAAGCACACACCAAGTGGGCCCGGAAGTGGATTTTTCTGTCATTTACTCATTTCTGTAAACCTTAGGACACTAGTTTACTATTAATAGGATCTTCTGACATTGTATCGGGACCGGGGAGATGACCTTATGACATTTTACACGTTTCCTTTGTACTTCCACAGCATGAGTCTCTAAACCCCATGGTTGGGGGTGAGGAGCTCTGCTGTGTCTTGATGGATTAATGCAATTACTACTGTTTCTCATTCAATCATGCTTGCTTCCATTCTAAGATAATACTTGTTCTTAACCCGGATGAATGTGATGATCCGTGACAATCATCATCATTCTCAACTATGAACGTGTGACTGACAACCACCTCCGTTCTACCTTAGATTAAGTAGTTATCTCTTGGGTTCTTTAATCGGAATCTTCGTGGTATAAGCTAGACTGATGGCGGTATTCAAGAGAATCCGGAAGGTCTAAACCTTGTCTGTGGTATTCTGAGTAGGATTCAATGACTGAATGACTGTGACGTGCTTCAATCTCCTGAAGGCGGGGCGTTAGTGACAGACGCAAAAGAATCACTGGATTCTATTCCGGCCTGATTGAGAACCGACAGATGGAATGCCGTGCCGTGACAGGGCATTAGGAATCGTTCCAATGAGAGGATGGGAGGTAGCCATTGACAACGGTGAAACCCTACATACAGCTTGCCATGGAAGGAGACTTGCGTGACTGAAGAAGAAGACAGTAGGAAAGCAGAGATTCAGAAGATGGAGCATCTCCAAACCTCAACCTATTCTCCATTACTGCAAAACAAGTAACCATTTCATGTTCTTTTGCTTTTCACAATCAATCCTGATAATTTCTGATATCCTGACTAAGATTTACAAGATAACCATAGCTTGCTTCAAGCCGACAATCTCTGTGGGATCGACCCTTGCTCACGCAAGGTATTACTTGGACGACCCAGTACACTTGCTGGTTAGTTGTGCGGGATTGCAAAAGTGTGATTGCAATTTCGTGCACCAAGTTTTTGGCGCCGTTGCCGGGGATTGTTGAGTTTTGACAACTGACGGCTTATCTTGTTGCTTAGATTAGGACTGTTCTATTTTTGTTGGTTTAGAGTCTTTTAGTTGAGTCTAGTTTCATATTCTAAGTTTGGTGTCAATTGCATGCTTTTATTTTTCTTTTAATTTTCGATTTTTGCATGTTCTTAGTCCCTTTTTGATTCATAAAAATTCTAAGTTTGGTGTCCTCTTTGTGTTTTTCCCTTAAAAATTTTCAAAAATTTTGTGTTTGATTTTCTAAAATTTTAAGTTTGGTGTCTTTTTGTGTTTTTCTCTTTCCTCTTTTTAAAAATCAAATCTTTTTCATAAAAATTTTTCAATCATATCTTTCTAATTGCTGTTTTCAAAATCTTTTTAATTAACTAATTGATTCAGTTTTCAATTTGCTTTGATTTTATTTTCTTTTTGATTTTCGAATTTTTACTTTAATTTTCCTTTGTTTTATTTTATTTTTTTCGTTTATTCAAAAAAAAAAAACAAAATTTATCTCTTTGCAATCATTATCATTTCCCTTTTGTCCATCATGGACTTAAGTGGGATCAATCAGTCCAAAAGGACTCTGGGGTCATATGCTAACCCCATTACAGCTGCATATGGGAGTAGCATCTGTACACCTCCCATCAAAGCAAGCAGCTTTGAACTAAATCCTCAACTCATTATCATAGTGCAGCAAAATTGCCAGTATTCTGGTCTTCCACAGGAAGAACCTACTGAGTTTCTGGCACAATTTTTACAAATTGCTGACACAGTACATGATAAAGAGGTGGATCAGGATGTCTACAGACTATTACTGTTTCCATTTGCTGTGAAAGATCAAGCTAAGAGGTGGTTGAATAACCAACCTACAGCAAGCATAAAGACATGAAAACAGTTGTCAGACAAATTCCTGAATCATTTTTACCCTCCAAAGAGGATGACACAGCTAAGGCTGGACATCCAAGGCTTTAAACAAGAGGATAATGAATCCCTTTATAATGCCTGGGAGAGGTATAGAGGTATGCTAAGGAAATGTCCCTCTGAAATGTTTTCAGAGTGGGTACAGTTAGACATTTTCTACTATGGGCTTACAGAAAAAGCTCAGATGTCTTTAGACCACTCAGCTGGTGGATCTATACACATGAGGAAGACAATTGAAGAAGCTCAAGAGCTTATAGACACTGTTGCTAGAAACCAATATTTGTACTCTAGCAATGAGTTCTCTCCAAAAGAGGAAGTCATGACAGTAGCCACTGACCCTAGTCCTCAAGAACAGATAATTGAGCTTAATCAACAATTGCTCCTGATGACAGAACAGTTAGCAGATTTTAAAGAGATGCTCAATGAAACTAAAGTTGCTAACAAGAGCATAGAACTGCAGTTAAATCAAGCAAAACAGCAAATATCTAAACAGATAACAGAGGAATGTCAAGCAGTTCAATTGAGGAGTGGGAAGACCCTGAGTAACACTGCTCAAAAGAGTAAAAAGCCAAACAAGGAACAATTGACAGAGGACAACCACACCACTGTTCAAAATCCCTCTGAGGACAGTAAGAGCCCAGAGAGGAATGCTATTGGCGTTCAAACGCCAGAAAGGGAAGGAAAGCTGGCGTTAAACGCCCATTCCTTGCCCAGTTCTGGCGTTCAAACGCCAGAAAAGGGAGAGAAGTTGGCGTTTAACGCCCAAACTTCACCCATTCCTGGCGTTCAAACGCCAAGGGAAGATCAGACACCTGAGAGTGCTGACAGTAATCCCTCTAACAAGGCTTCTTCAACCACTTCTGTAAGGAATAAACCTGCAGCATCTAAGGTTGAAGAATATAAAGCCAAGATGCCTTATCCTCAAAAACTCCGCCAAGCGGAACAGGATAAGCAATTTGCCCGCTTTGCAGACTATCTAAGGACTCTTGAAATAAAGATTCCGTTTGCAGAGGCACTTGAGCAAATACCTTCTTATGCTAAGTTCATGAAAGAGATCTTAAGTCATAAGAAGGATTGGAGAGAAACTGAAAAAGTGTTTCTCACTGAAGAATGCAGTGCAGTCATATTAAAGAGCTTACCAGAAAAGCTTCAAGATCCAGGAAGCTTTATGATACCATGCACATTAGAAGGTGCTTGCACTAAGACAGCCCTATGTGATCTTGGAGCAAGCATCAATCTAATACCTGCATCCACTATCAGAAAGCTTGGGTTGACTGGAGAAGTCAAACCAACCCGGATATGCCTCCAACTTGCTGATGGCTCTGTTAAATACCCATCAGGCATAATTGAGGACATGATTGTCAAGGTTGGGCCATTTGCCTTTCCAACTGACTTTGTGGTGCTGGAAATGGAGGAGCACAAGAGTGCAACTCTCATTCTAGGAAGACCCTTCCTAGCAACTGGACGAACTCTCATTGATGTACAAAAAGGGGAAGTAACCTTGAGGGTCAATGAGGATGAGTTCAAGTTGAATGCTGTAAAAGCTATGCAGCATCCAGACACACCAAATGACTGCATGGGCGCTGACATCATTGACTCTCTGGTAGAAGAGATCAATATGGCTGAGAGCCTAGAATCAGAGCTTGAGGACATCTTCAGAGATGCTCAACCTGATCAAGAAGAACTAGAGGAGGCAAAGGAATTTTCGAAAATTCCTCAGGAGGAGGATAAGCCTCCCAAGCCTGAACTCAAACCACTACCACCATCCCTGAAATATGCATTTCTGGGAGAGAGTGAAACTTTTCCAGTGATTATAAGCTCTGCTTTAAATCCACAGGAAGAGGAAGCACTGATTCAAGTGCTAAGGACACACAAGACAACTCTTGGGTGGTCCATAAGTGATCTCAAGGGCATTAGCCCAGCTAGATGCATGCACAAGATCCTGTTGGAGGATAATGCCAAACCAGTGGTCCAACCACAGAGGAGGCTAAATCCTGCCATGAAGGAGGTGGTGCAGAAAGAGGTCACTAAATTACTAGAGGCTGGGATTATTTATCCTATTTCTGATAGCCCCTGGGTGAGCCCTGTCCAAGTTGTTCCCAAAAAGGGAGGCATGACAGTGGTTCATAATGAAAAAAATGAACTGGTTCCTACAAGGACAGTCACAGGGTGGCGCATGTGTATTGACTACAGAAGGCTCAATACAGCCACCAGAAAGGATCATTTTCCTTTACCATTCATAGACCAAATGCTAGAAAGACTAGCTGGCCATGATTATTACTGCTTTTTGGATGGCTATTCAGGCTACAACCAAATTGCAGTAGACCCCCAGGACCAAAAGAAAACAGCATTCACCTGCCCTTCAGGCGTGTTTGCCTATAGGAGAATGCCTTTTGGTCTGTGCAATGCACCTGCAACCTTTCAGAGGTGCATGCTCTCTATCTTCTCAGATATGGTAGAGAAATTTCTGGAAGTCTTCATGGATGACTTTTCAGTATATGGAGACTCATTTAGCTCCTGTCTTAATCACCTAGCACTTGTCTTGAAAAGGTGCCAAGAGACTAACCTGGTTTTAAACTGGGAGAAATGTCACTTTATGGTGACTGAAGGAATTGTCCTTGGGCACAAAATTTTAAGCAAGGGAATAGAGGTGGATAAGGCAAAGGTGGAGGTAATTGAAAAATTACCACCACCTGCCAATGTTAGGGCAATCAGAAGCTTTCTTGGGCATGCAGGATTCTACAGAAGGTTTATAAAGGATTTTTCGAAAATTGCAAAACCTCTGAGTAACCTGCTAGCTGTTGACACACCATTTGTGTTTGACACACAGTGTCTGCAGGCATTTGAGACCCTAAAAGCTAAGTTGGTCACAGCACCAATTATCTCTGCACCAGATTGGACATTGCCATTTGAACTAATGTGTGATGCCAGTGACCATGCCATTGGTGCAGTGTTGGGACAGAGGCATAACAAGCTTCTGCACGTCATTTACTATGCCAGCCGTGTTCTAAATGACGCACAGAAGAACTACACAACAACAGAAAAAGAGTTACTTGCAGTGGTTTATGCCATTGACAAGTTTAGATCCTATTTAGTGGGATCCAAAGTGGTTGTGTACACTGACCATGCTGCTCTTAAATATCTACTCACAAAGCAGGATTCAAAACCCAGGCTCATTAGATGGGTGTTGCTTCTACAAGAGTTTGATATAGAAATAAGAGACAGAAAAGGGACAGAGAACCAAGTAGCAGATCATCTGTCCCGAATAGAACCAGTAGCTGGGGCGTCCCTCCCTTCTACTGAGATCTCAGAGACTTTCCCAGATGAGCAACTATTTGCCATTCAGGAAGCTCCATGGTTTGCAGATATTGCAAATTTTAAAGCCGTGAGGTTCATACCCAAAGAGTACAGTTACATGCAGAGAAAGAAATTAATTTCAGATGCCAAGTACTACCTCTGGGATGAACCATATCTCTTTAAGAGATGTGCTGACGGAGTGATCCGCAGGTGTGTACCCAGAGAAGAAGCACAAAGGATCCTATGGCACTGCCATGGATCACAGTATGGAGGACATTTTGGAAGTGAGCGAACAGCCACTAAAGTCCTCCAATGTGGCTTCTACTGGCCTACTCTCTATAAAGATTCCCGAGAGTTTGTGCGTAACTGTGACAGTTGCCAAAGAGCTGGTAACCTGCCTCATGGATATGCCATGCCTCAACAAGGGATATTAGAGATAGAGTTGTTTGATGTATGGGGAATTGACTTCATGGGGCCATTCCCACCATCATACTCAAACACTTACATTCTGGTGGTAGTGGACTATGTATCTAAGTGGGTAGAAGCGATTGCTACACCCACCAATGATACTAAGACCGTACTGAAATTCCTCCAGAAAAACATTTTCAGCAGATTCGGCGTTCCCAGAGTGCTAATCAGTGATGGGGGCACTCATTTCTGCAATAAACAGCTACACCTTGCTATGGTTAGATATGGAATTAGCCACAAAGTGGCAACTCCGTATCATCCACAGACAAATGGGCAAGCTGAGGTCTCTAACAGAGAGCTAAAGAGAATCCTGGAACGGACTGTGATGGCCCGAAGAAAGGATTGGGCAAAGAGCTTGGATGATGCTCTGTGGGCATACAGAACAGCATTCAAGACTCCTATAGGAACCTCTCCATACCAACTGGTGTATGGGAAGGCCTGCCATTTGCCTGTGGAACTGGAACATAAAGCCTACTGGGCAACCAGATTCCTAAACATGGATGCACAGTTAGCTGGTGAAAAAAGACTGCTCCAGCTAAATGAGCTAGAGGAGTTCAGACTCAATGCCTTTGAAAATGCAAAAATTTATAAGGAAAAGGCAAAGAAATGGCATGACAAGAAGTTGTCAACCAGAGTCTTTGAGCCAGGACAAAAAGTTCTGCTCTTCAACTCTAGGCTCAAACTGTTTCCAGGAAAACTCAAATCCCGTTGGAGGGGTCCGTATGTGATTACAGGAGTGTCACCATATGGATATGTTGAGCTTCAGGATATTGATTCTGACAAGAGGTTCATTGTTAATGGACAGAGAATCAAGCACTATCTTGAAGGAAATTTTGAGCAGGAATGCTCAAAACTGAGACTTGAGTGATTCTCAGTGAAAGTCCAGCTAAAGACAGTAAAGAAGCGCTTGCTGGGAGGCAACCCAGTCATTAGGAGGTTATATGATTAGTTCCTACAGAGGCAAATATCAAAAATGAAGGAATTCACAGAGTTATAGAAGGATTCAGCTCAAAAAGCAGAGAAAATGAGCTTACTGGCGAAAAAACGCCAGTAAGGGGCATTTTGGGCGTTAAACGCCAGAATGGGTACCATTCTGGGCGTTTAACGCCAGGAATGGTGCCATTTTGGGCGTTAAACGCCAGAATGGGCACCATTCTGGGCGTCAGAATGGGCACCATTCTGGGCGTTTAACGCCAGGTGTGCAGCATCACTGGGCGTTCAGAAAAACGCCCAGTGAGGAAGGTTTTCTGGCGTTTAACGCCAGCCAGGGCACCTGGCTGGGCGTTAAACGCCCAAAAGGGGTGCCATATGGGCGTTAAACGCCAGAATGGGTGCCATTCTGGGCGTTTAACGCCAGAAAGGTGGGGGGACCACACTATTGTTTTCAACTCAATTTTTTTCAAACTTTCCTCTTTTTACCCATACTCTTCTACATAAATGCACTTCAACCTTTCATCATTCACTTTCAAATCTTCACAAATCAAAACCATTCTTCAAATCTATTTCAAATTAATCCCAAATCTTCTTCAAAAACTCACCCTTTTCTCAATTTCTTTCCATATCTTCTCAAATCTCCTTTCAAATCTCTCTTTTGTTTTCGAAATTCTCCTCCCCCCACTCTATAAATGAACGTTTCTCACCCCTCATTCCTCATACCATTCGAATTTCCTCTTCCTCTCTCTCTCTCTTCTCTTCTTTCTTTTCTTTTTGCTTGAGGACAAGCAAAACCTCTAAGTTTGGTGTGCTTTTCCGTGATCACTAAGCCAAGATCTATCAAGATCATGGCTCCCAAGGGAAAACAAACTAACTCAAGAGGAAAGAAAGAGACTAATCCAAAGAATCTTTGGAATCAAGAGAAGTTCTTAACCAAAGAACATGAAGACCATTATCACAAAATAATGGGTCTGAGGTCAGTGATCCCAGAAGTCAAATTTGATCTGAAAGAAGATGAATATCTGGAGATCCAAGAGCAAATTCGAAACAGAGGATGGGAAGTTCTGACCAATCCTGAAATAAAGGTTGGAAGGAACATGGTTCAGGAATTCTACTCTAATCTGTGGTTGACAGATAAGCAGAGAATGACTGGAACTGCTTACCATACCTACAGAACCATGGTCAGAGGGAAAGTTATGTACTTTCATCTGGACAAAATAAGAGAAATCTTCAAACTACCTCAACTACAAGATGATCCTGACTCCTTCAATAGGAGGATGGTGAGAGTAGATAAAGGGTTGGATCAAGTTCTAGAGGACATTTGCCTCCCTGGGACTAAGTGGATAACCAATTCAAAGGGTGTCCCAAACCAACTCAAGAGGGGAGACCTCAAGCCAATTGCAAGAGGTTGGCTAGACTTTATTGGGCGTTCCATATTGCCCACTAGCAACCGTTCTGAGGTCACCATCAAGAGAGCAGTGATGATTCATTGCATTATGCTTGGAAAAGAAGTGGAGGTTCATCATGTGATTGCTTGTGAGATTTACACAATTGCAAATAAGAATTCCACTGAAGCCAAATTGGCCTACCCAAGCTTGATTTCCTTGCTCTGTAAAGAGGCTGGGGTGAAGATGGGAGTAGATGAGTTTATACCCATTGAACACCCAATCACCAAGAAGTCAATGGAAGGACAAGTGCAAGACAACTCCATCAAGAGGAGGGCGCAGGAATTCCTCCCTGAATTCCCAAGAATTGACTACTGGTCCAGCCTAGAAGCATCTATTAACAAGCTGCAAGAGACTATGGAGCAACTGAAGGAAGAACAGCAGAATCAGAACTGCATGCTCTGCAAATTGCTAAAGGAGCAAGAGAAGCAGGGGCGTGAAATCCAAGAATTGAAACGCCAAAAGTTCTCCTCTCAAGTTGAGGGAGCATCTACTTCTCAAAATCAAGGTTGTTGAGTCCTAACTCTGTGAAAACCTCTATCATTAGGAGCCTATGTTTGCGTTTTTTTTCCTTTGTTTTGTTTTCTATTTTTATTTTTAGTTTCATCCTATATCTATTTTTTGAGCCTTGTTTTAATCCATAATTAATAAAATTAAAAATTTTATGCCTTAAAGATATGAATGTCCTATGAATCCATCACCTCTCTTAAATGAAAAATGCTTTAATCACAAAAGAACAAGAAGTACAGGATTTCAAAATTTATCATTGAAACTAGTTGAATTAGTTTGATGTGGTGACAATACTTCTTGTTTTCTGAATGAATGCTTGAACAGTGCATATGTCTCTTGAATTTGTTGTTTTGAGAATGTTAAAACAAATTGTTGGCTCTTGAAAGAATGAGGAGAAAGAGAAATGTTATTGAGGATCTAAAAATCATTAGAGTGATTCTTGAAGCAAGAAAAAGCAATCAAAAAAAAAATTTCGAAAAAAAAAAGAAAAGAAAGAAAGAAAAAGAAAAAGAAAAGAAATAAAGTTGTGATCCAAGGCAACAAGAGTGTGCTTAAGAACCTTGGACACCTCTAATTGGGGACTTTAGCAAAGCTGAGTCACAATCTGAAAAGGTTCACCCAATTATGTGTCTGTGGCATGTATGTATCCGGTGGTAATACTGGAAGACAGAGTGCTTTGGGCCACAGCCAAGACTCATACACTGGCTATGTTCAAGAATCATTATGCTTAACTAGGAGAATCAATAACACTATCTGAGTCCTGAGTTCTTATAGATGCCAATCATTCTGAACTTCAAGGGATAGAGTGAGATGCCAAAACTGTTCGGAGGCAAAAAGCTACTAGTCCCGCTCATCTAATTGGAGCTATGTTTCCTTGATATTTTGGAGTCTATAGTATATTCTCTTCTTTTTATCCTATTTTTATTTTCAGTTGCTTGGGGACAAGCAACAATTTAAGTTTGGTGTTGTGATGAGCGGATAATTTGTATGCTTTTTGGCATTGTTTTAAGTATGTTTTTAGTATGATTTAGTTAGTTTTTAGTATATTTTTATTAGTTTTTAGTTAAAATTCACTTTTCTGGACTTTACTATGAGTTTGTGTGTTTTTCTGTGAGTTCAGGTATTTTCTGGCTGAAATTGAGGGTCCTGAGCAAAAATCTGATTCCGAGACCAAAAAGGACTGCAGATGCTGTTGGATTCTGACCTCCCTGCACTCAAAGCGGATTTTCTGGAGCTACAGAAGCCCAATTGGCGCGCTCTCAACGGCGTTGGAAAGTAGACATCCTGGGCTTTCCAGCAATATATAATAGTCCATACTTTGCCCAAGATTTGATGGCCCAAACCGGCGCTCAAAGTCACCTACAGAAATTCCAGCGTTAAACGCCGGAACTGGCATAAAATTTGGAGTTAAACGCCCAAACTGGCATGAGAACTGGCGTTTAACTCCAGAAAAGGTCTCTACACGAAATTCCTTCATTGCTCAGCCCAAGCACACACCAAGTGGGCCCGGAAGTGGATTTTTCTGTCATTTACTCATTTCTGTAAACCTTAGGACACTAGTTTACTATTAATAGGATCTTCTGACATTGTATCGGGACCGGGGAGATGACCTTATGACATTTTACACGTTTCCTTTGTACTTCCACAGCATGAGTCTCTAAACCCCATGGTTGGGGTGAGGAGCTCTGCTGTGTCTTGATGGATTAATGCAATTACTACTGTTTCTCATTCAATCATGCTTGCTTCCATTCTAAGATAATACTTGTTCTTAACCCGGATGAATGTGATGATCCGTGACAATCATCATCATTCTCAACTATGAACGTGTGACTGACAACCACCTCCGTTCTACCTTAGATTAAGTAGTTATCTCTTGGGTTCTTTAATCGGAATCTTCGTGGTATAAGCTAGACTGATGGCGGTATTCAAGAGAATCCGGAAGGTCTAAACCTTGTCTGTGGTATTCTGAGTAGGATTCAATGACTGAATGACTGTGACGTGCTTCAATCTCCTGAAGGCGGGGCGTTAGTGACAGACGCAAAAGAATCACTGGATTCTATTCCGGCCTGATTGAGAACCGACAGATGGAATGCCGTGCCGTGACAGGGCATTAGGAATCGTTCCAATGAGAGGATGGGAGGTAGCCATTGACAACGGTGAAACCCTACATACAGCTTGCCATGGAAGGAGACTTGCGTGACTGAAGAAGAAGACAGTAGGAAAGCAGAGATTCAGAAGATGGAGCATCTCCAAACCTCAACCTATTCTCCATTACTGCAAAACAAGTAACCATTTCATGTTCTTTTGCTTTTCACAATCAATCCTGATAATTTCTGATATCCTGACTAAGATTTACAAGATAACCATAGCTTGCTTCAAGCCGACAATCTCTGTGGGATCGACCCTTGCTCACGCAAGGTATTACTTGGACGACCCAGTACACTTGCTGGTTAGTTGTGCGGGATTGCAAAAGTGTGATTGCAATTTCGTGCACCACTTACCTCAAGATTAATTGTATGAGTTTTGTAGAGCTCTCCGCGGTGAACGCGTAGCCGCAAACAGTGCGGCAATCGAAGCTCTAGATTAAAAGTTATGGTGGTTTGAAGATCAAATGAGAGAAAGAACTTGAGAGAGTGTTCTTCCCTCTTGTGCCTCCAATTTCAGCATGTGAGTGTGTTTAATGAGGAGAGAGAATGCTGAAAACTAGGGTTTTGGTTTAGTTATATTGGGTCCGGTTGGACCGGTTTGGCCCGTTCGGTCCAATCTTGGTCCGAATTCTATAAAATTGGTACCGAAATTCTCGTCTCAATCTCCTCTATCATAATAAGCCATAAAATCACATTTTAGGCTTTCTAGAATAAATTCTCATTTATGGGTTAATTAGCCGTTAATTAACCGGGTTTTACATTCTACCCACCTAATTGGGAATTTTGCCCACAATATTCAAATGCAATTACTTGAGAATAAATGCGGATAATCCGTTCGCATCTCCGACTCAAGTTCCCAAGTGTGTTCCTCAACACCGCCTCGACTCCATGCCACTTTGACTAATGAAACCTCTTTTCCACGCAACCGTTTGATATTAGTATCATCAATTCTGACCGGAGCCACTGGAAGCATCAAATCTTCTCTTAACTGAACCGATTCAGGTTCCAACACATGGCTAGCATCAGGAGTGTACTTCCGTAGCTGCGACAAGTGAACCACGTCGTGCAGGTTCGAAAGATGAGGTGGTAGAGCCATCCGATACGCCACCGGTCCAACCCTCTCCAGGATCTGAAATGGACCAATGTAACGAGGATTCAACTTCTTTGCTTTAATCGCCCTACCTACTCCCGTGGTCGGAGTAACCTTAAGGAAAACATGGTCTCCTTCCTCAAATTCTAAGGGCTTTCGCCTCTGATCGGCGTAACTCTTTTGACGACTCTGCGTCGTAAGCATCTTATCGCGGATTTTCTTGACTTGTTCAGTGGTCTCAGCTATCATTTCCGGTCCCAACAAGCTTTTCTCTCCAGCTTCATACTAACATAGCGGAGATTGACATTTCCTCCCATACAAGGCCTCATACGGAGCCATTCCAATGCTCGCATGATAACTATTATTGTATGCAAACTTCAGTAATGGCATATACCAATCCCAACTCGCCGGTTGGTCCAAAACACAAGCTCTCAACATATCCTCTAGTGTTTGGATCGTCCTCTCGGATTGACCATCTGTTTGAGGATGGTAAGCCGTGCTCAAGCTTAATCGGATTCCAAAAGCTTTTTGAAATGCACCCCAAAACCTTGAAGTGAAACGAGGATCTCTATCAGAGATTATAGTAGCAAGTACACCATAAAGTCTCACAATCTCCTTTATGTATAACCGTGCTAGCTCCTCGAGGGTGTAAGTCATACAAATGGGTAAAAAGTGAGCTGACTTCGTCAGTCGGTCCACAATCACCCAGATAGCATCAAAACCAGCCCTAGTCGTTGGCAATCCTGACACAAAGTCCATTGCAATACTTTCCCACTTCCATTGTGGAATCTCTAAAGGTTGCAACATCCCGGACGGTCTTTGATGTTCAATTTTTACCTTTTGACAAGTTAAGCACTTTGAAACATATTCCGCCACATCACTCTTCATACCCGGCCACCAAAACATCGTCTTTAAATCATGGTACATCTTAGTACTTCCCGGGTGAATGGAGAATCCGCTTTTGTGTGCCTCCTTTAAAATATCTTGCCTCAAAGTGCCAACATCCGGCACAATGATCCTACCCTTGAATCTCCATAACCCATCTTTTTCTTCCAACACTCTCCACTATTTTCCTTGCTCAATAGCCAGTAACACCTTCCATAACGCTTCATCATTTTGATGAGCCTTTAGGAGTTCGAACTTAAAGTCACTTGAGATTTCTAATCGGCTCAAACATAAGGTTCCGGATACTTCTCGAGCATCAATTTTTAGACTCTCGAATCCCTTGAGCAACTTCTCCTCTTGAAGCATCATCCAAGCCGCATATAACGACTTACAACTTAACGCATCCGCCACTACATTCGCCTTTCCCGGATGGTAATTCAACTCAAAGTCGTAGTCCTTCAATAATTCCATCCACCATCTCTGCCTCATATTAAGCTCTTTTTGATCAAAGAGATATTTCAAACTCTTGTGATCGGAGAAAACTTGGAATTTAACCCCATAAAGATAATGCCTCCACACCTTCAAGGCAAACACAACCGCAGCGAGTTCCAAATCGTGCGTAGGGTAATTAACTTCATGAGGTCTCAACTGTCGTGAGGCTTACGCCACACATTATGATGCTGCATCATCACGCACCCTAGACCCTTTAATGAGGCATCACAGTACACCTCAAATGGCTCGTTCAGCTCAGGTAACACTAACACAGGTGCAGTGGTCAACTTTTTCTTCAATGTCTGAAAGCTCTCCTCGCACTCAGGAGTCCAAACAAACGGAGTGTCTTTGTGGGTTAACTTTATCATTGGCAAGACTATCTGTGAAAAGCCCTTGATAAACCTTCGGTAATAGCCAGCTAAGCCCAGAAAACTCCTTATCTCCGTTACGGTGGTTGGTTGCTTCCAATCCATCACAGCCTCCACCTTAGTTGGATCTACAGCTATTCCCTCCTTACTCACCACGTGACCCAAAAACTTCACCTCACTCTTCCAAAACTCACACTTAGACAGTTTTGCATAAAGTTTCTTCTCCTTTAGAATCTGCAACATGGTCCTCAGGTGTTCCGCATGCTCTTCTTCAGTCTTGGAGTAAATCAGTATGTCATCAATGAAGACAACAACAAATTTATCCAGAAATGGACGGAAAACTCTATTCATGTAATCCATGAATACTGCAGGAGCGTTCGTCAACCCAAAGGACATTACAGTGTACTCGTAATGACCATAACGAGTCCTGAAAGCGGTCTTAGGGATATCCTCACCCTTCACCCTTATCTGGTGATAACCGGATCACAAATCGATCTTGGAGAAAACTCCAGCTCCTTGCAACTGATCCATGAGATCGTCAATTCTCGGCCATGGGTACTTATTCTTTATTGTGACCTTGTTCAGCTGCCTGTAATCCACACAGAGCTGCATACTCCCATCTTTCTTCTTTACCAGTAACACTAGCGCACCCCACGGAGAGACACTTGGTCGTATAAAATTCTTTCCCAACAAATCTTCTAACTGAGACTTTAGCTCGTTCATCTCTAACGGTGACATCCTATAAGGAGCACTTGAAATTGGTCCCGCTCCAGGCACCAATTCAATAGCAAACTCAACCTCTCGGTTAGGTGGAAACTCATCAATATCATCGGGAAATACTTCCGGAAACTCACACACAACCGGAATTTGCTCCAACCTTTGATCATCACCCGAAACACCTGTGGTTAACAACAGGATACCCTGCCATTCGATTCCAGAACAGTTCACCATCATTGAATTCAAGTAATAATTATTTACCATGACCGGCCCTTCTGTATCTTCCGGCATAAAGTACACCGACTTTGTAGAACAATCTAGCAGAACATGGTTCTTAGATAACCAGTCCAATCCCAAGATAAGATCAAGACCGATCATCGGCAAGCAGATTAAATTATAAACAAAATCACGCTGCTTGAACCTAAAGGAAACTTTCGGGCATCCTAGCCTAGTTACCATGACTTCATGGGTAGCATTATACACTCTTAGATCATAACCTAAGGTTACGATCTTCAATCCTAACTCATGGGCTTTCTCAAATGCAATGAATGAATGTGATGCTCCCGAATCAAATAAAGCATTTAAAGTTTGACCAGCCATTTCACAGTTTCATCGAATAAGTGCCTCAGATCCCTCAGCACCTATAGCTGAAGTGGTGAACACCCGACCAGTCTGTTGTGCTTTCCCAGCTCTTTGTTTCTGCTTCTCCGGACAACTTGCGACTTTATGCCCCACCTTTCCACAATTGTAGCACAAACCCCATCCGGCCTTGCATGGTGCTCTCGGATGGTGACTCCCACATCTAGTACAAGCTTGATCATTCTGAGGCTGCTTCCCAAACTTCTTTCCTTGGGAGTTGTTGTTGTTGGGTGATGAATAGATTTTTGACGGTTTAGAATTTCACTAATGAAATCTCGTTGTAAAGTATAGTTTCTAAACCAAGCAATAATCCTTTGATACAAAAATTTGTTTGTCACAAGTACAAACCCCTAAAATTAATAACCGAAGTATTTAAACCTCGGGTCGTTCTCCCTAGGATTTACAATAAAGTGTCTTGTTATTGGTTGTGAGTTATATTTGGGGTTTTTAAGATTTTAGACAAGAAATATAAATGGCAAAGAAAATAAACTAACAACTAGCAAAGCTCTTGGCAAGATATGAGAACTAGAAGTCCTATCCTAGTTATCCTCCTCAATTGTGATGGCAAATTGTCCATTGTTCCCACTTAGTCAACCTCTAACCATGGAGGAAAGTCAAGTGGATGAATCAATTTGATTCCTCAAGTCCTAATCAACTCCTAAGGGAAAGACTAGCTTTAGAGGTATTCAAATCAATTAGCAACTTCTAATTATCAATCAACAAAAGGGATTAGATAACTCAAGAGTCACTAATTACTCTACCTAGGCCAAGAGGAACAAAAGCTACACTAAAACCCAACCAAGCATTTCATCAAACACTTGGAAGGCATAAAAGAAAAGCATAGTAAATTGATAACAAGAATAGAATATAACTACAATTATTGCAAAGAATTAACAACAACAATCAAGGAAATCACAACTATCATGAATTACCTCAAATTGCATTATTGGAAGAAAACAAAGGAACAACAATATATCCAAAACAAAATGAAGAATTACAATTATCAAAGCACATAACTAAAAAGGGAGAGATGAGAAGATTAAGAATTGATAAAAGAAAATTGAATCAAAGCATGAATTAAATCTAGATCTAAGAAGAAAGATTATCCTAAACCTAATCCTAATCCTAATTCTAGAGAGAAGTGAGAGCTTCTCTCTCTAGAAAACTACTCCTAAAACTAACTATCTATCTAATTCTCCTAATTAGTCTATGGATGTGAATGTGTGTGAATGTGTATCAATCCCCTTCAATCCTTGGCTCTTATATGCATTTTGGCGCCAAAGTTGGTTGCTGAAAACCTTCCAAAATCGCCAGGCACGTGTTACATTAATGAGGTCATGTGCCATCATCGGCGCGTGCGCGCACGGTGCGCGTGCGCGTCCCTGGCTAATTCTGCGATGTGCGCGCGAGCGCCTTGTGTGCGTACGCGTGCTTGGCCGAGATCAACTCTTTGGCTTTTTGTGCTTCTCTCCACTTGCATGCTTCCTTCCTTGCTTCCTTTGATCCATGCCTAGCCTATTTCAATCCTGTAATTACTAGCAAACACATCAAGGCATCTTATGGAATCAACGAGAAACTTAGAATTCATCAAAATAAGGTTTAAAAGCATGTTTTTACACTTAAGCACAAATATGGGAGAGACAACAAAACCATGCTAATTCATAGGCTAAATGTGACAAAAGGTTATCAAGACACTCTAAATTTAATACAAAACAAACCGTCAAATTGGGGTTTGTCAACCTCCCCACACTTAAACCTTAGCATGTCCTCATGCTAAAATAAGAAGGAACTAAGGGTTATGACATTTATTGAATGCAACTAAACTATATGAGTCCTATCTAAATGCAACTACCTAAAGTAAATGCAAATGCTTAATTCAAACACATCAAATTGCCAAGAGAGCATGTGTAAGCACAAGGGCTAGGCAATAGGAATTAATTCCAAACCACAATTGTATTGAATTGTCAAAAAGAATTTAAACTTGCAAGAATATAGATAATATGGGTGAACACATGTGATTGAACTTTTGAACCCTCACCGGATATGTGTATCCGCTCTATTCACTCAAGTGTTTAAGGGTCAATTCACTCAATTCTCTTCTAATCAAGCTTTCCAAAATTTGATTTTCTTCTAACAATCAACATTTATTCAATGCATGCATACATTCATCATGAGGTCTTTCATTTAGGTTGTAATGGGGTTAGGGTCAAGGTAGGATCATTTATGGTTAAGTGGACTAGGATTTGAATCTTTGATTAGCATAGACTTCCCCACCTAACTATATAATGACCTATACAAATTCAAACTATTCTAGCTACCCATTTTTCACTTTTTCTTACATATCCATGCATTTCCTATTTGATTCATGACACCTATGCATTGATTCCTTTTTATTGACTTTACTTTGGGGCAATTTGTCTCCTTTTTATTATTTTTTCCTCTTTTTTTTTTCATATACAAAATTTTTTTCTTTTTTTTTCTTTTTCTTTTGTTTTTCTCATTTTCACTTTTATTTCTCTCTTTTTTTTTCTTTTCATTTCTTTTTTTTGTCAAACTATATACAAGAACATCAATGCATAAGGTCTATTCATTTAATCAATACATGAGTATGTACCCAATTCCTAAACATGAAAGTGTACTACCCCTTTTATCCCATCCAATGTTCCCAAGCCTCACCAACTTTGAATAATAAACACTCTCACTAGCCTAGGCTAATCAAAGATCCAAACAAGGACTTTTATTGGTTTTCCGCCTTGGGCTTGTAATGTGCTAAAATGAGAATAAGTTGGTTAAGCATAGGCTCAAAATTGGCTAACAATGGAGAATAAAAGGTTGGCTATTTGGGTAAGTGAGCTAATGAAGTAATGGCCTCAATCATATAAATGCATAAATACAAGAAATAAATGGACATATAGAATCAAGCAAATCAAGGATTACAATCATAGAAAGAGAACAATTTCACACAAGAATGGAAAATAGGTGGTTATAAAATGTAACCACATCAATAGGCTCAAGTCTCACAAGCTTGTGTTCTTAGTTCAATACATGCTCCACAAGGTATGTAATTCAAGCAAGTTTTACCAAAAGGAAAAAAATTTCCTTTCAATCAATTGGGTCAATGCCCTACATTTAAACTCCTTGGAAAATTTCAATGTTTGGCTAAGCATTGTTGTGATTGAAAAATTCAAAAATTTTCTTAGTTCACCCTTTCCTTTTTCACTTAAAAACCAATATATTGTGCAAAAGAAAAGGTAACTCAATATTTGCAATTCAAGTATGATTTCTAATCACAACCACAAACTAAAAATAAAGATAAACAAAAATGTATAAAGAAAAATCCAACTAAAAGTACGGTATCTATCATCCAAAACATCTAAAAATATCCAAGAGCATTAAAATATCTAAAATCCAAAATAAGCAATAAAAGTGTCCAAAGCAAACTAGAAATGCATCAAAATATATACAAAGATGTGCAAAATAGGATAACTAGGCTGAAAAGTTCACCGGTTCCCAAATAATGCTACCGGTGCCCTCCCCACACTTAAAACCAAGCATCGTCCTCGATGCTAAACCGGAGGATCAGTGGGAGGTACAACGATAGGCTCTGGCTGTGGCTGTGGGACCGGCTCCTCCTGAGTCTGTGGTGGCTCTGTAGTGTCAGGGGCATCCTGCTGAACTGGTACCTCCGCCTCCTCCTCCTGATGATCCTGCTCATCGGAGGCCGGAGAATCGGGAAGTGGAGGTAGCTCAGCACCCAAGGAAATTAGTGCCTGGTCCATCCGATCCAAACGGCGTCTGACATGGCGTCGCTCACGCTCTAAGAATCGGAAAAAATGCTGGACCAGGAGATAAGTAGGCTCAGGGGCTGCTGGTGGATCTGTAGATGAGGAAGGAGCTGCAGCTGTAGAGGATGATGGGGCAGCTGTAGGGGCTGATGGTGAAGGTGTCCCCACGACAGCTCTGGCCCGAGAACGGCGTCTAGCAAGTGGCCTCTCGTGCACCCAACCACCCCAGGAAATAGTAATCTCCCTGTCATCTGCATCAGGGGGTGGTGGTCGCACATCATCATCTAGCCATGGGACCTCAGCTAGGGCCGCCATACTCGTGACCAATGTAGGAAATGGAAGTAGGCCACGAATATGCGCCCGCCACATACACTGTCTGATAAGCCTAGGGAAAGAGACATCCTTCCCCTCCATAACACACCCAATCAGCAGAAGCATCTCCATAGGAATCTCAGAGAAGTGGGTGGTGGGAAGGACATAGCAAGCAAATATCATCTGCCAAGTCTTGGCCTCCCTAGTCAGATGAGTAAACAACATCCCTTTCGGCTTGGTGTTGTTCGCATCCATAACCCATGTGGCTTCTGGTAACCCAATGACAGTCCTGAGTGCCTCATAGTCAAAAGTCATGCTGTGTATGGCTAACTCAGCCTGCTGATGGGCACACAGCTCATCAGGGACATGCCGGCACTGTAGCGCCTCCTCAATCGCAGTCTCAGTAATCATAATCGCTCTACCCCTCACCTGAACCGAATCCAATATCGGACGGAAGAAGTTGCAGTAGAATTCCTTCACCCAAGATACATTGATATCCCCCAAATCCCGGTCAACAAAGTTGATACCCAACTCAAGGATCCGATCGTCAATGGACCGTCTCATATCAGTAGGGAGAAGCAACTTTTTCTCAATGTTTAGCTTTGTAGTTCGATATTTGGAAAATCGAAGCTCACAGTAAAGGTTAGGGAATTTGTCAGGATTGGTAGAAGGTAACTGCTGATTTTCCTTGTCCACATCATTTAACGGGTTCTTGGCATAATTCTTGTAGATGGAAGGAATAGAAGGGGTAGAGTGTTTTCTCTTCTTGGAGGTAGTGGCTATGGCTTTGCCCTTATCTGACATCCTGAAAAATATGATAGAATATATAAGACATTTAGCATGTAACAAAGAAGGCATGTTCAGGGTACCATTATCAAAGAACAATCATGATGTTGCAATGAATATGCAAAAGTGAACAAGTAAACCAAGAAAGCAAGCTTCATTAAAATCGACAACTCATATTCAAAAGGCAATAATATCATCATATTTTTGAAAGAATTGTTAAAGGAGGTTAAAGGTGAGCGGAAGTTAGATGGTTAAAGAAATTAGTGAGTTAGAAAAGTGGATTAGTGATATGATGATATTTATGCGTAATGAAAAGAAAAGATATGGGTCATGTTCACAATGATTGTGCAAATCCGGGAAGTTAAAAGGAAATAGAAAGTTGCCCAAAGTTGAAATAAAGCTCAAAATGAAACTAATTTCCTTGAAAATCGGACAGCATTCCGGCTTAAAATTGGACGTTCCCGGATAGCAGATTAGCACAATTAGCATAGAAAACAACATCAAGTAAGTACAGCAACAATGGTATAGTATTCAGGCAACATGAAATGCACTAAAACAGTCCCAAACTCAGCATACAACATCCAAAGAGCAGACAACATATTATGCATGAACAGAGCACTTATCAGGCCTAGAATCCTCTATCCAGCCCTAGCTACCTAACCGCAATTATTTCTATCTAACCTAGCATACAAAGTTCTAAGTCTAACTAACTAACATGCAATTACAATGATTAACAGAAACGAATAATAAAAAGGAAAACAACAGAAAAAGATAACAGAAATAGAGCAGGAACCTGGGAGCAGAGAAGAACTAAGAATGGAAAGGAAACTGGGGAAAATAGGGTCACAGAATCGGAAATCGCGCCGTCGTCAACAGTGGTGGTTGCGGCAGAAGAACGGCGGCGAAAGTTGCTGTGGCGGCCGAGATGAAATGGATGGGTGAGAGGGAGAGAGAGGTTGGGAGGTGATGAGGGAGGGGGAGTCGCCGGCGGTGATGATGGTGCGGCGGAGATGGTGGCGCGGTGGAGGTTCGGCCGGGAGGAGGAAGAGAGAGAGTGAGTGGCTGGACGAGAGAGAGAATGTGGTGAATGGTGATGAAAGAGAGGGGAGCAAAAAGGAAAGGGGTGGTGGAGATGGTGGACCGACGGTGGTAGCTGTCGTTGCTGCCGCGACGGTATGGAGGTTGAGAGGAGGAAGAAGATGAGGGTTAGGGGTAGTGTGCGCGACTGCGCAGTGTGCGTCGCGCATTAGGGTTATCCCTATTTTTAAATCGACGCGAGCGCGCACCTCGTGCGTCCGCGTCCATTGATGAAGCCCGGGTGCGACGCGTGCGCGTACAACACGCTCGAACGTGGATAAGCACATTAGGAAGGGACGCGTGCGCGTACAGTGCGCGCACGCGTGCATGGAGTTGGGCTAGGGGCTTAGAGTTGGCCCAACTCAGGCCTAACTCTCTGGAGAATGGCCTGGAAGTCGCGCTATCCGATCGGCGCGCACGCGGCACGTACGCGTCCGCGCACAGTGAGAAAATTAGGAGGTCCACGAGTGAGCGTGCAGTGCGCTCTAGCGTGGGTGGCAGAATAGGTATGGGCGCGTGCGCGGCATGTACGCACCCGCGTGCATTAGATTGGGCCTGAGGCTTAGAGTGGGCTTGAGGCACGCCCAACTCTCGGGTCCGTGGCCTAGCTTGGTGGCAGCACACATGGACGCGCGCGCGGTCAGGGCGCGTCCGCGTACATGGGCGAGTCGTGAAATGGCGCGTTAGCGTGATGTGTGCACTCGTGCAGATCGAGTTGGGCCTGGGGCTTAAAGCTAGCCCAGAATTGGCTCAACTCTCTGGGGTTTGGCTCAATCAATTGCAGCAGCAAATCGGCGCGGACGCGGCATGTGCGCGTCCGCGTGAGCATCCATGTTCTTAAAAACGGCGCGCACGCACGTTGTGCGCGTCCGCGTGGATTGTGTTGGGCTCAAGGCATAATGTTTGCCCAAGGGAGGCCCAACTCTCGGGAATGTGGCTCGTGGTGCATCCACACAGGGACGCGTGCGCGTACATGGTGCGCTTGCGTCCACCCCTCTTTTTTTTTTATCAGAAACAAATTGCTGGATGCTCCCTTTAGTGTTCACAACTCTTATTCACTCAACTATCATACAATTCACAAAAATACAATTTTTGACATTATTCATCTACTACTAAACACAACATGCATGTGACTAAGCTACAATTAAGTTGTACAAACAATTTGTATGAAACATCTACCTACAATGGTAACTCAAATCACTTATTAAGTAAATGTAAAAGATTGGAAAGAGTTTACCATGGTGGGGTGTCTCCCACCTAGCACTTTTAGTTTAAGTCCTTAAGTTGGACATTTGAGAGGCTTGTTGTCATGGTGGCTTATGTTTGTATTCATCCTTGAATCTCCAAGGATCTTTGCTCCTCAATCGGTTGACAGAATTTCCAACCATTTTTATTAGGCTTGGGCAAAGTTCTACCCAAAATATGAGTTCCCATATTTGGTCTTCACATAGCGAACCGGGATCCCATATCTTATTTTCGCATCTATCCGCTAGTTGAGTTCCATGATTTTGTCGGATGGGTGGTTGACATAAATGTGGTGGACACACAGAATTCTCTTTACTCCACCAACACTTCCTTCTAGATCCATACAAGGTAATCCTTGTCCCAACATCATCCCTATACCTTGAGGCCTTGACCTTGATGAGCTTAACACCAACTTTCCAACCACTACACAACTCATTTCCACTTTTAATTCCACAAAGAGTTCTAAGTTGACCATCATTTTCAATCAAACCATATTCAAGTGAGAAATTAAAGCTTAGGAATAGAGATTTTACCCACTTGAATTTTGTGTTGGGTGGTAACTTGGGAAGGGAGGTTTCCCCATACTTAGACAATGCAAGGTCCACTTCCTTGTGCTCTTCGTTGATTGTCTCCACCTCTTCACAAGCTTCTTCAATTTCAACCTTTTCCCTTTTGTTACATGGCTTGGTGTTGACATATTGTTTAATGGGAGGTGATTCAACTTTGGATAGGAATTCATCGATGAGTGAATTCATCTCTTGATCAACCTCTTCGTATTCTTCAATTTCAATATACACCATGCCATTTCCGTTATCCTTGGGATGTTGTGCACACTCTTTTATAGTTTCAACTTCATGTCCAATGGGAGAGGATTCCATTGTAGAGAGGAATTCATCCATGATTGAATCCATCTTTTGATAGGCCTCTTCCAAGTCTTCAACTATGACATGTCTTGGAGGTTGCGCACCCTCTTCAACATCAATATCAAGCTTCTTGGAAGGGTGCTCCATGATGCTACATTCCCATGGACTTTCAGCATCTCCTAAATCCTCAACCACTTCTTCCTTTTCTTCAATAACCATAGGCTCCTCCAATTGCTCTAATACAAAATAGCATCCCTCATTTTCCACCGGGTTTTCCAATCTCTCCTTCATACTTTGCTCTTCTTTTGACCTTTCACATGTGGTCATGGAAGTACCTTGAGTGTTCAAACATTGGTGGGCTAAAGTGTGCATCACCTTGGTCAAATTGGTCACAAACTCAAGTGTATCTCGCTTCATGGCTTCTTGTCCTTGAAGTAACAAAGTGAGAGAATCGTCTATTGGGGCTTGGGGTGGATAGGGGGGTTCATTATTTTGGAGAGAGGATTCATGGTAGGAAGGTGGTTCTTCTTGGTAAGGGTATGTAGATGGTGAGTATTGAGGTGGTTCTTGGTTAGAATAATGATAAGGTTGTGGTGGTTCTATAGGTTCTTGCTCAAAATGGTCATAAAAATATGGTATAGATGATTGGTCATATGATGGATATGGATTATAGGAAGGTGCTTGGTATGGAAAGGCTTGTGAGTATAGTTGAGGTCCATGTTGAGGATGAGATTCATAGGCATATGATGGTGGTTGTTGAGTGTCACAAGAAGAGTCATCATAGCCGTTAAATTGACATGCATTAGGATGGAAATTATACCTATACGTGTCCGGAGGTTGTTGCCAATAGGAGTGATCAATTCTTGAGGCTCCTCCCATCTTTGATGGTTCCATCCATGGTACATGGTCCCATTAAAGTCCACATTTCCTACAACACAATTAGAACCAAACTCATAGCCATAGTGAGAATTCATTATGAAAAGAGAAAAGAAAACTAACAAAATCTAGTAAACTAGCAAAAGACAAGCTATTTACACTATTCACATATGTACAATAACCAATAACATAACACCATTGCAAATCCCCGGCAACGGCGCCATTTTGACGAATAGATTTTTGACGGTTTAGAATTTCACTAATGAAATCTCGTTGTAAAGTATAGTTTCTAAACCAAGCAATAATCCTTTCATACAAAAATTTGTTTGTCACAAGTACAAACCCCTAAAATTAATAACCGAAGTATTTAAACCTCGGGTCGTTCTCCCTAGGATTTACAATAAAGTGTCTTGTTATTGGTTGTGAGTTATATTTGGGGTTTTTAAGATTTTAGACAAGAAATATAAATGGCAAAGAAAATAAACTAACAACTAGCAAAGCTCTTGGCAAGATATGAGAACTAGAAGTCCTATCCTAGTTATCCTCCTCAATTGTGATGGTAAATTGTCCATTGCTCCCACTTAGTCAACCTCTAACCATGGAGGAAAGTCAAGTGGATGAATCAATTTGATTCCTCAAGTCCTAATCAACTCCTAAGGGAAAGACTAGCTTTAGAGGTATTCAAATCAATTAGCAACTTCTAATTATCAATCAACAAAAGGGATTAGATAACTCAAGAGTCACTAATTACTCTACCTAGGCCAAGAGGAACAAAAGCTACACTAAAACCCAACCAAGCATTTCATCAAACACTTGGAAGGCATAAAAGAAAAGCATAGTAAATTGATAACAAGAATAGAATATAACTACAATTATTGCAAAGAATTAACAACAACAATCAAGGAAATCACAACTATCATGAATTACCTCAAATTGCATTATTGGAAGAAAACAAAGGAACAACAATATATCCAAAACAAAATGAAGAATTACAATTATCAAAGCACATAACTAGAAAGGGAGAGATGAGAAGATTAAGAATTGATAAAAGAAAATTGAATCAAAGCATGAATTAAATCTAGATCTAAGAAGAAAGATTATCCTAAACCTAATCCTAATCCTAATTCTAGAGAGAAGTGAGAGCTTCTTTCTCTAGAAAACTACTCCTAAAACTAACTATCTATCTAATTCTCCTAATTAGTCTATGGATGTGAATGTGTGTGAATGTGTATCAATCCCCTTCAATCCTTGGCTCTTATATGCATTTTGGCGCCAAAGTTGGTTGCTGAAAACCTTCCAAAATCGCCAGGCACGTGTTACATTAATGAGGTCATGTGCCATCATCGGCGCGTGCGCGCACGGTGCGCGTGCGCGTCCCTGGCTAATTCTGCGATGTGCGCGCGAGCGCCTTGTGCGCGTACGCGTGCTTGGCCGAGATCAACTCTTTGGCTTTTTGTGCTTCTCTCCACTTGCATGCTTCCTTCCTTGCTTCCTTTGATCCATGCCTAGCCTATTTCAATCCTGTAATTACTAGCAAACACATCAAGGCATCTTATGGAATCAAAAAGAAACTTAGAATTCATCAAAATAAGGTTTAAAAGCATGTGTTTACACTTAAGCACAAATATGGGAGAGACAACAAAACCATGCTAATTCATAGGCTAAATGTGACAAAAGGTTATCAAGACACTCTAAATTTAATACAAAACAAACCGTCAAATTGGGGTTTGTCAACCTCCCCACACTTAAACCTTAGCATGTCCTCATGCTAAAATAAGAAGGAACTAAGGGTTATGACATTTATTGAATGCAACTAAACTATATGAGTCCTATCTAAATGCAACTACCTAAAGTAAATGCAAATGCTTAATTCAAACACATCAAATTGCCAAGAGAGCATGTGTAAGCACAAGGGCTAGGCAATAGGAATTAATTCCAAACCACAATTGTATTGAATTGTCAAAAAGAATTTAAACTTGCAAGAATATAGATAATATGGGTGAACACATGTGATTGAACTTTTGAACCCTCACCGGATATGTGTATCCGCTCTATTCACTCAAGTGTTTAAGGGTCAATTCACTCAATTCTCTTCTAATCAAGCTTTCCAAAATTTGATTTTCTTCTAACAATCAACATTTATTCAATGCATGCATACATTCATCATGAGGTCTTTCATTTAGGTTGTAATGGGGTTAGGGTCAAGGTAGGATCATTTATGGTTAAGTGGACTAGGATTTGAATCTTTGATTAGCATAGACTTCCCCACCAAACTATATAATGACCTATACAAATTCAAACTATTCTAACTACCCATTTTTCACTTTTTCTTACATATCCATGCATTTCCTATTTGATTCATGACACCTATGCATTGATTCCTTTTTATTGACTTTACTTTGGGGCAATTTGTCTCCTTTTTATTATTTTTTCCTCTTTTTTTTTTCTTATACAAAATTTTTTTCTTTTCTTTTCTTTTTCTTTTGTTTTTCTCATTTTCACTTTTATTTCTCTCTTTTTTTTTTCTTTTCATTTCTTTTTTTTTTGGCAAACTATATACAAGAACATCAATGCATAAGGTCTTTTCATTTAATCAAAACATGAGTATGTACCCAATTCCTAAACATGAAAGTGTACTACCCCTTTTATCCCATCCAATGTTCCCAAGCCTCACCAACTTTGAATAATAAACACTCTCACTAGCCTAGGCTAATCAAAGATCCAAACAAGGACTTTTATTGGTTTTCCGCCTTGGGCTTGTAATGTGCTAAAATGAGAATAAGTTGGTTAAGCATAGGCTCAAAATTGGCTAACAATGGAGAATAAAAGGTTGGCTATTTGGGTAAGTGAGCTAATGAAGTAATGGCCTCAATCATATAAATGCATAAATACAAGAAATAAATGGACATATAGAATCAAGCAAATCAAGGATTACAATCATAGAAAGAGAACAATTTCACACAAGAATGGAAAATAGGTGGTTATAAAATGTAACCACATCAATAGGCTCAAGTCTCACAAGCTTGTGTTCTTAGTTCAATACATGCTCCACAAGGAATGTAATTCAAGCAAGTTTTACCAAAAAGAAAAAAATTTCCTTTCAATCAATTGGGTCAATGCCCTACATTTAAACTCCTTGGAAAATTTCAATGTTTGGCTAAGCATTGTTGTGATTGAAAAATTCAAAAATTTTCTTAGTTCACCCTTTCCTTTTTCACTTAAAAACCAATATATTGTGCAAAAGAAAAGGTAACTCAATATTTGCAATTCAAGTATGATTTCTAATCACAACCACAAACTAAAAATAAAGATAAACAAAAATGTATAAAGAAAAATCCAACTAAAAGTACGGTATCTATCATCCAAAACATCTAAAAATATCCAAGAGCATCAAAATATCTAAAATCCAAAATAAGCAATAAAAGTATCCAAAGCAAACTAGAAATGCATCAAAATATATACAAAGATGTGCAAAATAGGATAACTAGGCTGAAAAGTTCACCGGTTCCCAAATAATGCTACCGGTGCCCTCCCCACACTTAAAACCAAGCATCGTCCTCGATGCTAAACCGGAGGATCAGTGGGAGGTACAACGATAGGCTCTGGCTGTGGCTGTGGGACCGGCTCCTCCTGAGTCTGTGGTGGCTCTGTAGTGTCAGGGGCATCCTGCTGAACTGGTACCTCCGCCTCCTCCTCCTGATGATCCTGCTCATCGGAGGCCAGAGAATCGGGAAGTGGAGGTAGCTCAGCACCCAAGGAAATCAGTGCCTGGTCCATCCGATCCAAACGGCGTCTGACATGGCGTCGCTCACGCTCTAAGAATCGGAAAAAACGCTGGACCAGGAGATAAGTAGGCTCAGGGGCTGCTGGTGGATCTGTAGATGAGGAAGGAGCTGCAGCTGTAGAGGATGATGGGGCAGCTGTAGGGGCTGATGGTGAAGGTGTCCCCACGACAGCTCTGGCCCGAGAACGGCGTCTAGCAAGTGGCCTCTCGTGTACCCAACCACCCCAGGAAATAGTAATCTCCCTGTCATCTGCATCAGGGGGTGGTGGTCGCACATCATCATCTAGCCATGGGACCTCAGCTAGGGCCGCCATACTCGTGACCAATGTAGGAAATGGAAGTAGGCCACGAATATGCGCCCGCCACATACACTGTCTGATAAGCCTAGGGAAAGAGACATCCTTCCCCTCCATAACACACCCAATCAGCAGAAGCATCTCTATAGGAATCTCAGAGAAGTGGGTGGTGGGAAGGACATAGCAAGCAAATATCATCTGCCAAGTCTTGGCCTCCCTAGTCAGATGAGTAAACAACATCCCTTTCGGCTTGGTGTTGTTCGCATCCATAACCCATGTGGCTTCTGGTAACCCAATGACAGTCCTGAGTGCCTCATAGTCAAAAGTCATGCTGTGTATGGCTAACTCAGCCTGCTGATGGGCACACAGCTCATCAGGGACATGCCGGCACTGTAGCGCCTCCTCAATCGCAGTCTCAGTAATCATAATCGCTCTACCCCTCACCTGAACCGAATCCAATGTCGGACGGAAGAAGTTGCAGTAGAATTCCTTCACCCAAGATACATTGATATCCCCCAAATCCCGGTCAACAAAGTTGATACCCAACTCAAGGATCCGACCGTCAATGGACCGTCTCACATCAGTAGGGAGAAGCAACTTTTTCTCAATGTTTAGCTTTGTAGTTCGATATTTGGAAAATCGAAGCTCACAGTAAAGGTTAGGGAAATTGTCAGGATTGGTAGAAGGTAACTGCTGATTTTCCTTGTCCACATCATTTAACGGGTTCTTGGCATAATTCTTGTAGATGGAAGGAATAGAAGGGGTAGAGTGTTTTCTCTTCTTGGAGGTAGTGGCTATGGCTTTGCCCTTATCCGACATCCTGAAAAATATGATAGAATATATAAGACATTTAGCATGTAACAAAGAAGGCATGTTCAGGGTACCAATATCAAAGAACAATCATGATGTTGCAATGAATATGCAAAAGTGAACAAGTAAACCAAGAAAGCAAGCTTCATTAAAATCGACAACTCATATTCAAAAGGCAATAATATCATCATATTTTTGAAAGAATTGTTAAAGGAGGTTAAAGGTGAGCGGAAGTTAGATGGTTAAAGAAATTAGTGAGTTAGAAAAGTGGATTAGTGATATGATGATATTTATGCGTAATGAAAAGAAAAGATATGGGTCATGTTCACAATGATTGTGCAAATCCGGGAAGTTAAAAGGAAATAGAAAGTTGCCCAAAGTTGAAATAAAGCTCAAAATGAAACTAATTTTCTTGAAAATCGGACAGCATTCCGGCTTAAAATTGGACGTTCCCGGATAGCAGATTAGCACAATTAGCATAGAAAACAACATCAAGTAAGTACAGCAACAATGGTATAGTATTCAGGCAACATGAAATGCACTAAAACAGTCCCAAACTCAGCATACAACATCCAAAGAGCAGACAACATATTATGCACGAACGAAGCACTTATCAGGCCTAGAATCCTCTATCCAGCCCTAGCTACCTAACCGCAATTATTTCTATCTAACCTAGCATACAAAGTTCTAAGTCTAACTAACTAACATGCAATTACAATGATTAACAGAAACGAATAATAAAAAGGAAAACAACAGAAAAAGATAATAGAAATAGAGCAGGAACCTGGGAGCAGAGAAGAACTAAGAATGGAAAGGAAACTGGGGAAAATAGGGTCACAGAATCGGAAATCGCGCCGTCGTCAACAGTGGTGGTTGCGGCAGAAGAACGGCGGCGAAAGTTGCTGTGGCGGCCGAGATGAAATGGATGGGTGAGAGGGAGAGAGAGGTTGGGAGGTGATGAGGGAGGGGGAGTCACCGGCGGTGATGATGGTGCGGCGGAGATGGTGGCGCGGTGGAGGTTCGGCCGGGAGGAGGAAGAGAGAGAGTGAGTGGCTGGATGAGAGAGAGAATGTGGTGAATGGTGATGAAAGAGAGGGGAGCAAAAAGGAAAGGGGTGGTGGAGATGGTGGACCGACGGTGGTAGCTGTCGTTGCTGCCGCGACGGTATGGAGGTTGAGAGGAGGAAGAAGATGAGGGTTGGGGGTAGTGTGCGCGACTGCGCAGTGTGCGTCGCGCATTAGGGTTATCCCTATTTTTAAATCGACGCGAGCGCGGACCTCGTGCGTCCGCGTCCATTGATGAAGCCCGGGTGCGACGCGTGCGTGTACAACACGCTCGAACGTGGATAAGCACATTAGGAAGGGACGCGTGCGCGTACAGTGCGCGCACGCGTGCATGAAGTTGGGCTAGGGGCTTAGAGTTGGCCCAACTCAGGCCTAACTCTCTGGAGAATGGCCTGGAAGTCGCGCTATCAGATCGGCGCGCACGCGGCACGTACGCGTCCGCGCACAGTGAGAAAATTAGGAGGTCCACGCGTGAGCGTGCAGTGCGCTCTAGCGTGGGTGGCAGAATAGGTATGGGCGCGTGCGCGGCATGTACGCGCCCGCGTGCATTAGATTGGGCCTGAGGCGTAGAGTGGGCTTGAGGCACGCCCAACTCTCGGGTCCGTGGCCTAGCTTGGTGGCAGCACACATGGACGCGCGCGCGGTCAGGGCGCGTCCGCGTACATGGGCGAGTCGTGAAATGGCGCGTTAGTGTGATGTGTGCGCTCGCGCAGATCGAGTTGGGCCTGGGGCTTAAAGCTAGCCCAGAATTGGCTCAACTCTCTGGGGTTTGGCTCAATCAATTGCAGCAGCAAATCGGCGCGGACGCGGCATGTGCGCGTCCGCGTGAGCATCCATGTTCTTAAAAACGGCGCGCACGCACGTTGTGCGCGTCCGCGTGGATTGTGTTGTGCTCAAGGCATAATGTTTGCCCAAGGGAGGCCCAACTCTCGGGAATGTGGCTCGTGGTGCATCCACACAGGGACGCGTGCGCGTACATGGTGCGCTCGCGTCCACCCCACTTTTTTTTTTATCAGAAACAAACTGCTGGATGCTCCCTTTAGTGTTCACAACTCTTATTCACTCAACTATCATACAATTTTTGACATTATTCATCTACTACTAAACACAACATGCATGTGACTAAGCTACAATTAAGTTGTACAAACAATTTGTATGAAACATCTACCTACAATGGTAACTCAAATCACTTATTAAGTAAATGTAAAAGATTGGAAAGAGTTTACCATGGTGGGGTGTCTCCCACCTAGCACTTTTAGTTTAAGTCCTTAAGTTGGACATTTGAGAGGCTTGTTGTCATGGTGGCTTATGTTTGTATTCATCCTTGAATCTCCAAGGATCTTTGCTCCTCAATCGGTTGACAGAATTTCCAACCATTTTTATTAGGCTTGGGCAAAGTTCTACCCAAAATACGAGTTCCCATATTTGGTCTTCACATAGCGAACCGGGATCCCATATCTTATTTTTGCATCTATCCGCTAGTTGAGTTCCATGATTTTGTCGGATGGGTGGTTGACATAAATGTGGTGGACACACAGAATTCTCTTTACTCCACCAACACTTCCTTCTAGATCCATACAAGGTAATCCTTGTCCCAACATCATCCCTATACCTTGAGGCCTTGACCTTGATGAGCTTAACACCAACTTTCCAACCACTACACAACTCATTTCCACTTTTAATTCCACAAAGAGTTCTAAGTTGACCATTTTCAATCAAACCATATTCAAGTGAGAAATTAAAGCTTAGGAATAGAGATTTTACCCACTTGAATGTTGTGTTGGGTGGTAACTTGGGAAGGGAGGTTTCCCCATACTTAGACAATGCAAGGTCCACTTCCTTGTGCTCTTCGTTGATTGTCTCCACCTCTTCACAAGCTTCTTCAATTTCAACCTTTTCCCTTTTGTTACATGGCTTGGTGTTGACATATTGTTTAATGGGAGGTGATTCAACTTTGGATAGGAATTCATCGATGAGTGAATTCATCTCTTGATCAACCTCTTCGTATTCTTCAATTTCAATATACACCATGCCATTTCCGTTATCCTTGGGATGTTGTGCACACTCTTTTATAGTTTCAACTTCATGTCCAATGGGAGAGGATTCCATTGTAGAGAGGAATTCATCCATGATTGAATCCATCTTTTGATAGGCCTCTTCCAAGTCTTCAACTATGACATGCCTTGGAGGTTGCGCACCCTCCTCAACATCAATATCAAGCTTCTTGGAAGGGTGCTCCATGATGCTACATTCCCATGGACTTTCAGCATCTCCTAAATCCTCAACCACTTCTTCCTTTTCTTCAATAACCATAGGCTCCTCCAATTGCTCTAATACAAAATAGCATCCCTCATTTTCCACCGGGTTTTCCAATCTCTCCTTCATACTTTGCTCTTCTTTTGACCTTTCACATGTGGTCATGGAAGTACCTTGAGTGTTCAAACATTGGTGGGCTAAAGTGTGCACCACCTTGGTCAAATTGGTCACAAACTCAAGTGTTTCCCGCTTCATGGCTTCTTGTCCTTGAAGTAACAAAGTGAGAGAATCGTCTATTGGGGCTTGGGGTGGATAGGGGGGTTCGTTATTTTGGAGAGAGAATTCATGGTAGGAAGGTGGTTCTTCTTGGTAAGGGTATGTAGATGGTGAGTATTGAGGTGGTTCTTGGTTAGAATAATGATAAGGTTGTGGTGGTTCTATAGGTTCTTGCTCAAAATGGTCATAAAAATATGGTATGGATGATTGGTCATATGATGGATATGGATTATAGGAAGGTGCTTGGTATGGAAAGGCTTGTGAGTATAGTTGAGGTCCATGTTGAGGATGAGATTCATAGGCATATGATGGTGGTTGTTGAGTGTCACAAGAAGAGTCATCATAGCCGTTAAATTGACATGCATTAGGATGGAAATTATACCTATACGTGTCCGGAGGTTGTTGCCAATAGGAGTGATCAATTCTTGAGGCTCCTCCCATCTTTGATGGTTCCATCCATGGTACATGGTCCCATTAAAGTCCACATTTCCTACAACACAATTAGAACCAAACTCATAGCCATAGTGAGAATTCATTATGAAAAGAGAAAAGAAAACTAACAAAATCTAGTAAACTAGCAAAAGACAAGCTATTTACACTATTCACATATGTACAATAACCAATAACATAACACCATTGCAAATCCCCGACAACGGCGCCATTTTGACGAATAGATTTTTGACGGTTTAGAATTTCACTAATGAAATCTCGTTGTAAAGTATAGTTTCTAAACCAAGCAATAATCCTTTCATACAAAAATTTGTTTGTCACAAGTACAAACCCCTAAAATTAATAACCGAAGTATTTAAACCTCGGGTCGTTCTCCCTAGGATTTACAATAAAGTGTCTTGTTATTGGTTGTGAGTTATATTTGGGGTTTTTAAGATTTTAGACAAGAAATATAAATGGCAAAGAAAATAAACTAACAACTAGCAAAGCTCTTGGCAAGATATGAGAACTAGAAGTCCTATCCTAGTTATCCTCCTCAATTGTGATGGCAAATTGTCCATTGCTCCCACTTAGTCAACCTCTAACCATGGAGGAAAGTCAAGTGGATGAATCAATTTGATTCCTCAAGTCCTAATCAACTCCTAAGGGAAAGACTAGCTTTAGAGGTATTCAAATCAATTAGCAACTTCTAATTATCAATCAACAAAAGGGATTAGATAACTCAAGAGTCACTAATTACTCTACCTAGGCCAAGAGGAACAAAAGCTACACTAAAACCCAACCAAGCATTTCATCAAACACTTGGAAGGCATAAAAGAAAAGCATAGTAAATTGATAACAAGAATAGAATATAACTACAATTATTGCAAAGAATTAACAACAACAATCAAGGAAATCACAACTATCATGAATTACCTCAAATTGCATTATTGGAAGAAAACAAAGGAACAACAATATATCCAAAACAAAATGAAGAATTACAATTATCAAAGCACATAACTAGAAAGGGAGAGATGAGAAGATTAAGAATTGATAAAAGAAAATTGAATCAAAGCATGAATTAAATCTAGATCTAAGAAGAAAGATTATCCTAAACCTAATCCTAATCCTAATTCTAGAGAGAAGTGAGAGCTTCTCTCTCTAGAAAACTACTCCTAAAACTAACTATCTATCTAATTCTCCTAATTAGTCTATGGATGTGAATGTGTGTGAATGTGTATCAATCCCCTTCAATCCTTGGCTCTTATATGCATTTTGGCGCCAAAATTGGTTGCTGAAAACCTTCCAAAATCGCCAGGCACGTGTTACATTAATGAGGTCATGTGCCAATTGCCATCATCGGCGCGTGCGCGCACGGTGCGCGTGCGCGTCCCTGGCTAATTCTGCGATGTGCGCGCGAGCGCCTTGTGCGCGTACGCGTGCTTGGCCGAGATCAACTCTTTGGCTTTTTGTGCTTCTCTCCACTTGCATGCTTCCTTCCTTGCTTCCTTTTATCCATGCCTAGCCTATTTCAATCATGTAATTACTAGCAAACACATCAAGGCATCTTATGGAATCAAAGAGAAACTTAGAATTCATCAAAATAAGGTTTAAAAGCATGTTTTTACACTTAAGCACAAATATGGGAGAGACAACAAAACCATGCTAATTCATAGGCTAAATGTGACAAAAGGTTATCAAGACACTCTAAATTTAATACAAAACAAACTGTCAAATTGGGGTTTGTCAACCTCCCCACACTTAAACCTTAGCATGTCCTCATGCTAAAATAAGAAGGAACTAAGGGTTATGACATTTATTGAATGCAACTAAACTATATGAGTCCTATCTAAATGCAACTACCTAAAGTAAATGCAAATGCTTAATTCAAACACATCAAATTGCCAAGAGAGCATGTGTAAGCACAAGGGCTAGGCAATAGGAATTAATTCCAAACCACAATTGTATTGAATTGTCAAAAAGAATTTAAACTTGCAAGAATATAGATAATATGGGTGAACACATGTGATTGAACTTTTGAACCCTCACCGGATATGTGTATCCGCTCTATTCACTCAAGTGTTTAAGGGTCAATTCACTCAATTCTCTTCTAATCAAGCTTTCCAAAATTTGATTTTCTTCTAACAATCAACATTTATTCAATGCATGCATACATTCATCATGAGGTCTTTCATTTAGGTTGTAATGGGGTTAGGGTCAAGGTAGGATCATTTATGGTTAAGTGGACTAGGATTTGAATCTTTGATTAGCATAGACTTCCCCACCTAACTATATAATGACCTATACAAATTCAAACTATTCTAACTACCCATTTTTCACTTTTTCTTACATATCCATGCATTTCCTATTTGATTCATGACACCTATGCATTGATTCCTTTTTATTGACTTTACTTTGGGGCAATTTGTCTCCTTTTTATTATTTTTTCCTCTTTTTTTTTCATATACAAAATTTTTTTCTTTTCTTTTCTTTTTCTTTTGTTTTTCTCATTTTCACTTTTATTTCTCTCTTTTTTTTTTCTTTTCATTTCTTTTTTTTTGTCAAACTATATACAAGAACATCAATGCATAAGGTCTATTCATTTAATCAATACATGAGTATGTACCCAATTCCTAAACATGAAAGTGTACTACCCTTTTTATCCCATCCAATGTTCCCAAACCTCACCAACTTTGAATAATAAACACTCTCACTAGCCTAGGCTAATCAAAGATCCAAACAAGGCTCTACATGAACGAACTGCTCTGATACCATAATGTAACACCCTACCATACGGAGTCTTATGCTTAAGTCATAATTCAGATATGGCAAGGCATTACGACCTCTAAAATAAAAATTTAGTACGTATAGTAGTATGAATGATTGATTATAACTAGGAGCCTTTATAGAAAAAGGGGTAAACAAAAATCGTAACTCGAAAGCGCAACACTCCGATCGATAACGTAACAAACAAGGATAACCAACGCGAGATTATATATATACAAATGAGGGTCAAAAACAGGAATACCAAGACTCAAAATCCGGCTGCGAAGATAGCCGGTCCGAGCATAGCAATATATACATATGATAAAATAAGGAAAACCCCAAAGGAAACCCAAAGGGACACAAATACATAAAACCTATTCTCCAAAATCTCCTATAAGAGGAGTCATCACAGTTTGTATTATTTAATAGAGATAAAAGTATCTAAGCAAAACATATAAACTAAAACATAGTCCCAAGAACAAAGGATCTTCGCAAATCTAGAAGTCTCCAGCATGCCTCAGCGGGAAACCTCACGTCCTGCATCTGAAAACTACAAAATTCGCATGGGTGAGAACCAGAGGTCCCCAGCATGGTAACAGCTTCCACATATATAATACATAATAATAGAGGAAAGCCGAAGGCAATCCTAGAACTTCCTCCAAATAATATCAAAGCTTATAAACAAGCTAGACCATATAAAGGCATCTGACTAAAGATTCTTCAGTCTAACTAATACTTCCCTTTCCAATTCCTTCAAACCTCCCAACCACCATCAGGAGTATAATGTAGCAAACACAGTTATATCAAACAAGAAATATACAAATAGGAACAATTAAGACATTTAGACAATTATCAAGTAATATGCAGTCAAATAGGCAATCTCAAACAATTCATATAGTATGCTTATGATGAATGCCTGTCCCTAGTGGCTGATGATATCATCTGTCGGTTATAGAGCCAACCCGACAAGTCCTGGTAGCTAACCATTGGACTGTTCCTCTGTCACGCATCCCCAACTTGAGTTATACTCATCATAAGCTTGATCATAATCATGATCTATATCCATCACCTTCACTGGTGAATATTTACAGGGGCGAGCTCATCCGGGTCTTTCACAGTGCCCGGCCACACTTATGACATAGGGTCAAAAGAGCTTCGAGTCTCAACCTGGAGCACGTGGTGGCTAGCCACTGCTTCCTCCCAGGGAAACTCTCATCTCCAACAGTGGAAGTGCAACATTCACAATTTATTCAACAGCATATATGCATTTATACATAGCCATAATCATGGCTCCGCTGTAACACGGCAATAATCTAGCCATCCGGCTCATGGTTAAATCCATAACCAGCCAATATTCATAGCATACACAGCTATTCTGGCTCACGGTTCAATCTAGAACCAGCCAATTCATAAACAATTACGGCCCTTCGGCCAATGGCATAACAAGCACTTCCACCACCATCCTCCACATCTCACATAATCATCAATGATCCTCATTGATTATTCATTTTCCCTTGCTTCACTCACAAGTTACCACATCCACTAGCTCCTTCTCTCATAGCTAGGCATATCATAATGATTCAAGACATAAATGATGAGATCGAAGGCTTAGAAGTATGAAATTTGGCTTTCAAAACTCAAAAATCAACTTTGGGATGAAAACAGGGCCACGCGTACGCGCACTCCACGCGCACGCGCGGATGGCCTCAAAAACTCATCGACGCGTATGCGTCATGCACGCTAACGCGTGGATTAAAGAATACCCAAGCGACGCGCACGCGTCAGCCACGCGTACGCGTGGGTGCTCTCGTGCCCCAGGCACAAAGCTGGCACAGTTCTGGCACAACTCTCTGGCAAAATGGCTGGGCATTGGGTGCAGCACATCGGCGCGCCCGTGCACACCACGCACGCGCGTGGATGCGTTTTCCGAAAGAACGGCGCGTACGCGCCAAGTGCGCCTATGCGCGAGGGGTCGTTCTGCTAAAAATTTTTCTAAGTTAAAAGCTACAAAATTCACAGATTCAACCCCCAAATCTTCCGACGGACATAACTTCCTCATTTTAAATCATTTTTCATCTGTTCTTCGAATGGCATGGACATCCCGGATCCAATTTCATTTCTAAATAGATTTGGCACAAAATAGAGATCCGTAGTCCAAGTTAAGTCCCGTCAAAGTATGCCTAAAAACCAAGTTTTTCATAAAAACCACAAAGTGCCATTTTCAAAACAAGCCATTTTTAACTCTTTTCAAAATCAATCAAAACATGCCAATTTCATCCCTTTTCTTTGAAATCAATCAAAATATATCAAATTCAACACCAAGCCTCCTCAACTCACACATAGACAATTTACCATAATTTACCAAAATCACTATCCCATCATTTTAACCCACTTCACCCAAGTGGCTCAAACCCAAACACATTGACATATCATATACTCTTCCTCATGCCAATTTCCAACAACACCAATTCCAATAAATCATCATTATACACAATCAATATCCTACTCACCATCAACGTGGTTCAATCCACATTTCAACCATAACCAATCATCAAGCATATATCACAACATGCATTTTTCTCATACATCATACCATCAAGGCATCAATAATCATCATCACATATATGACCACATCATATATATATCAACCATTCAACAACACCAACAATTCAATGCCTATCTTAGGGCCTCTAGCCTAAGTATTTCCTACCACATTACATATTAGATACGAGAAACCAAGACCATACCTTAGCCGATTTTCCAAGCTCAACCGGAGCACTTCCAAATCACTTATCCACAAGCTCTCAAGGCCTCAACACCTCCAAGAACAGATTTTTCACCACCAAAGGCCTTTTCAAGCTTTTCAATATCACCAATCAAGCTTCAACATCCACATATACACAACCTAAGCCACAACCATCATACCCATACACAACATCTCAAAACCCAAACATCATAGAACCATAAAATACACTAGGGTTGAGAATCTTACCACACCCAAGGTCCAAGGAGACAAGATTAACCTTCTCCTTCAAGAGAGTTGGGTCCTATAACATCAAAGAGCCCAAAATCTCAACATTTTTGCTCATAAAACTCGAAAACAAGGCTGGAATTTCAAAGAACAAAACGTGACTTACCTCAAGATTAATTGTATGGGTTTTGTAGAGCTCTTCGCGGTGAACGCGTAGCCGCAAACGGTGCGGCAATCGAAGCTCTAGATCAAAAGTTATGGTGGTTTGAAGATCAAATAAGAGAAAGAACTTGAGAGAGTGTTCTTCCCTCTTGTGCCTCCAATTTCAGCATGTGAGTGTGTTTAATAAGGAGAGAGAATACTGAAAACTAGGGTTTTAGTTTAGTTATGTTGGGCCAAGGACCCACTTTGGGTCCGGTTGGCCCGGTTTGGCCCGTTCGGTCCAATCTTGGTCCGAATTCTATAAAATTGGTACCGAAATTCTCGCCTCAATCTCCTCTATCATAATAAGCCATAAAAATCACATTTTAGGCTTTCTAGAATAAATTCTCATTTATGGGTTAATTAGCCGTTAATTAACCGGGTTTTACATTATGTACTTATAGAATATGCCATATTTGTATAGACCATTAGATTATATTACATAGAGATCAAATGTTAATATAAAAGAAGAATATTGATAGACTGTAATAGATACATAATATCTTAGTGCATAATTAAGTACTTTAAATAACAATACTATAACAATATCTAAAATCGTACAAAATTATTTTGAACCAAAACAAAATATTTAAAATATTAGACATCAAATTAGAATTTTTACTAAATATTAAAACCAAAATAATAAAAAAAATAGAGGACAAAAGCCACCAAGAATAATTGATACATACATTATAAAAAAGTTACTACTAATAAGATATTTTATCTAAATATATTTCTTAGAAATAACAAAATAAAATAAAATTGTATAGACCGAGTCTAATTACGATTAAAATAATTTTTTTTGTTTATAACATTAAAATGAAACTTACATTGGTATCATATGACCTTTCTTGCTATAAGAAGATAAATAATTATTTTTTATTAATAAGATGGAAATATTTTATTTTTATTAATAAATTAACAATATAATTTCTTTCTATTTTTTGGAAAAAATAATATCAGAATTAAAAAAGTAAATAATCAATTTTTTTAATAAAATTTAATATTTCCAAAAAGACACATAAGATATGGAATAACATCGTTATATGTGCAGAAGACATTTTTAGGAAAAGATAACAGAGGACCATGATGCCAACTTGGTGTCAAAACACCCATTCCTTTCTCAATGAAGCTATTAAACTCAGCGCAAACAACTTTATGTCTACAAAAAACTCTGCCAACCACATCACCGCTGAGGAAGTAGATTAGGTAGAAACCCGATACCTAAACAATGATTGACAAAACCAAACCATGATCAATAAATATAAGAAAATATAAGTAGAAATTTCATCTTTCTAATCATTATAAGAACCAAAATATTGATAAAATAGACAGACCACATACAAAAAAAACCTCAACATCTAACAAAAGCAAAAATGATAATGTAATTAACACGAAATTGCAGACAATGAAGATGAAGAAGATGAATCCAATTGATAGACCATATTCAAATTAACATAAACTTCCAAAAACCATAAAAAAGAACATGAACCCAGAAACATACGAATCGAAATAGACAATTCACAAATTAGCAGATTCACAAAACCTAGACAGTAAAACCTGGATTAACAGTGTAAGAGATATGAAATTTGATCACAAGGATATACACAACGAACAAAAAGCAAAACAGTGAAGACGAAAACAGGTTTGGAAGTAAAGGGACCAGAAGAGTGTACCTAATTGATTGCTTGCAGATCTTCTATTTGAGACTCTATGGGAAAATCATTAACCTGCAATGAATGACAAGGAACCAAAGACCGAAGAAATAGAGGCTGTACACAACATTTGGTAGGGCAGAGGGTAGTAGATTAAGAGATGAAAACAAAGGGGCTTGGGTTCAATTTGATGATTACCTGATCAACTAAATCCGCGAAAAAAGGGGCTTGCGTTAAGGAATTGCAAGAAAAAATAGCTAACGGCGAAAGCAAAGAGGAGAACATGCATCCTTCCTGAGGAGAAGCCACAGTGGAGAAGAACGTCCAGTTTGGATGTCTGCGGGCCTGAAACACGGATAGCTCTCCACATCGGAGATGAAACCATGAGTATGCTAATATACAGTAATATATTCTATATTTATAAATCATATGAATACTCTTCTTTCATAAGATCCTTTAATTTTCATTTAATAGAATCTAACAGTTCATAAAAATTGGTGCATCTAATGCACACAAAATAGTTGAGATGATTTTACACATACCCCAAAAAAACTATCCCTCTAAAGAAAACATAGACCAAAACAAAACTATAAATTACACAGATAAGATTGGAATGTATAAGAAGAAACTACATTATATCTTATCAAAAACTTCTGTAAATACAACGTTTTCGGTCCTGATAGGATCAACTAATCCATCATCACAAAGTAAAATCTTAAGACCATTTCTATTCCTAACTCGAGAAATAGCTACATAAAGTTGACCGTGACAAAACACAGGACGACGCAAGAACAACCCGACTGTTGATAATGTCTGACCCTGGCTTTTGTTTATTGTCATCGCAAACGACAGAGAAACTGGGAACTGACGGCGTTGGAATTTAAACGGTATAACCGTATCTCTGGGAATCATATTCATTCTACTGATAAAAACTTTATCCCCAACATTGCTACCAGAAATAATATCTGCACCGATCATATTTCTCCCTAAATCTCGCACAACAAGTCGGGTCCCATTACACAAACCCCCAGCTGGATCAATATTCCTCAACAAAATAATAGGCACGCCTATTTTCAACTTCAACGAATGATTAGGTAGACCAGAACACCTATCTGATTCAAGAATTCAACATTTATCCAATCAACATCAACATCAGAATAGACATCACTACCACATATCGAATCAGCACTGAGATAATTTTTCTCCTCCCCGGGCAACAAGTCAACAATATAATTGTTTATCTCTTCAACATTGTCGATAGTCGGAGCCAAAATTGCCCTATCCTGGAAAAAACTTGGATCATGAAAATTCTGAACCAAATTCGGATAGATTGTATTTACAATATATTACATTGGATTTTCCAAGATAGGAATGATTAGATCAAAGGAATATCAACAAAAGTTTATCATTGACCACTGTTCCACATCGACCTTCACCGATTTGAAGTATCCAATCTGAAAATAACCTTAGCTCCTGAGGAGTTGATTGTTCCGATCCCATTGTTAACCTCATATTTTTTGTCAAACACAAAACTTTGCAATATTTCCAGAGGACAGAAGAATTTATCAAAGCCATGACAATCTCAGCACGAGAACCTTCAAGAATAACTGGCAAGACCTGCCTGAAATCACCACCGAGAACAACCACCTTCCCACCAAAAGGTAAATCTTTATTCCTATCAGAGACCGAAACCATTATATCACGTAACGTCCTATCGAGTGCTTCAAATGCCAATTTGTTAGTCATCGGTGCCTCATCTCAAATAATCAAATCGGCCAATCGAACTACCTCAGCTTTTGCACTATCCTTCTTAATCCGACAAACAGTATCTTCAGTCAGCTCAACAGGAATATTAAACATAGAGTGAGTCGTCTTACCACCAGGTAACAATAGAGAAGCAATACCACTAGAAGCAATGTTTATAACAATCCTTTTCTCAGATCGCAATTTAGCCGACAAAACCCTGTATAAAAAAGTTTTTCCAGTGCCACAAAACCCATACACAAAAAAGAATCTGTGCCTCTTATTCGAGATGCAATCAATAATTTTATGATAGACCACCCTCTGTTCTTCATTTAACTTTAAGACATTTGCATCATGCTCACGAGTCAAAGAAACAATGTCATATTGCAACTCACGCAGCAGCATCAAGTTGCTAAATTGATAGACTAAACAGTTATTAGGAACCGGCATGCCAGCATAATTTCTCAATGATTTTCCATTACTCTGCAATAGTTTCTCAATCTCCAACAAACAAAATGTTTGCAACTCATCCTAACTCATTGTTAGATCTATGTTTAACGATAATTAATAAATATTAGCACGATAATATAATTTCTGCAGTGTCTGTGTCCGTGTGTGCCTACTTGTCATATAATAAAATCACAATGAACAAAATTCTTACCAGGATATTGCAGCTCATGCCTTCTGTGATAAATAATATCATCAGACAAATAAGCCCAAGTTTGTTCCCAAACTGACAGAGGCCTTCCCATGGAACCAGACAGCAATAACATCACAAAAAACCTCCTTAGCTATGCAGCAGATGCTATCTCGGCGACTTCCTTAATAGCAGAAACATACTCCTTATCATCTATCAAGAATCCCATGGCAGAACATGCCTCCTGGAATGTACCATAAGTAACACTATTCACGGTTCTTATACTTCGAAAACTGGTACAACCTCTCTGCACATTCAAAAGTATCCGTATATAAAAAAGTTCACCAGCTGCGGGATGAGCGAAACTCAATCTTCCAATTGAGAATCCCCTCTGTCTCGGCTTCCACTCCCTACTGTTCGAACAGTAGACAAATTTTTTTGGATATTCCATATATGTTAAAGACTGCCCATCCGGGAACCTCCTGTTGGCCATCATTCAAGCCGTAAACATCGTCAGCAAATCTTTGTTGCGCAAATAAACATGAGAGTGATATCAGCATCATCGAATACAACATGCTGCTGGTTCGGCAAGTGAAAAGTCAACCTCTGTACTGACGGCCATCTATGATGAATATCATAAGCAAAAATTCTCCACATGGATTCAAACGGTGATAAATAACGACAATCATAATACTGCTTGATCTCATCAACCACCTGAGAAGATTCACCAACATTATATGTTTCTCCAACAGTTGCAGTGACCCGATCCGGACCCTTATTGATATACTTAAAAAGATACTTGATGACGTTTGACTTGTTACAGAACTCAAGATTTATGTGAGCTTGATATTTCATTAACAGCAGTGGATTATAAGGCACAACAAATCTGTTGTCAATATCAACATCGTTAATATTCACTGTCACACCCATATTACGACGTCTATATATTGGATAGCCATCTTCATCAAAACTCGTTTGATCAACGAATCTTTTTGGATAAAATTTTGAGCACTTACCATCTTTCATGCAAGGAGAACTTGGTCTAATTCGACCGCAGGGACCATGGATCATGTACTTGGTGACGATATTATAAAGAGCCAGAAATTTGAGGGGATTGGGTAGCTCAGCACAGATAAATTCATCAACAATTTCAACACTTTGTAAGTTACTTTTCCCGTTAAGCCATAGTAACATGTGTGCATGTGGTAGACCTCTTTTTTGGAACTCAATAGTATACATACCTAAAAAATACAAAAGCATCATTAAGAAGCTAGACAACAACATGTCCGAGCACACTAGACAAAAATTGAAATGCCAAGCGAGAAATAACATACCTGCACTAAGTGGACCAAAAAACACACCCTCTTTGAGATCACTTAGAAGGCATTTCAACTTAGCATGAAAAACACAGCAAGAGATATCAAGACGATCAGCGATGAAAATTCGCTCTCGCTCTGTGAATCGCTGAAATTCAGGCCAATTTGGATTACACGTAATAGTACGGAATAAATCTGGATAGCCAAAATGTTTACAGATTGCCATCGCATCCTGACAATGATTAAACATATAACGTCTACCACCAGTGAAAGAAGAAGGCAAGATGACTCGTGTCCCAATTGAAGAAGCTTCGTCATCACCACGACGCATAGCCTTTTCTATTCCTTGAAGCACTTCCCCTCTAATTGTACTTTGCTTCATTCTAATTTCATACAACCTCTATGACTCAATCATGGTGAAACAGTCAACAACAAATTGTTGAAATAATCACCTACACTTGTGAATAATTCCATCTTCTTGCTTCCTAATCTGCAAACGAAAACATATGAATTCCCTGAGAGAAATCCTTGTTCTCCTTCTAGGGACATATCCCTCCTGTTAACCTTGATAAGGAATATTCAACTGGTAACCATCCTCGCCATATGGAAACAACAACGGATACTGTAAAGGCCAATACAGAGCATGAGTTTCATAGATACGTTGCAACTGACCAGCAGTATACCAAACAATAATGTCACGACCATGATCCGACGAATCAAAATCTCCAACAATCAAAGCAGCAACTTCGTCACAAGAGGGAGTATTGTAAGTTCTTCGATCAACCTTCCTATGCGAATACAACTTCAAAGAGAAGATCTCGGATGGATGACACTGATAGAATTCTCTGACTCTTTGAAATGACTGTGCTATGACATTATGAATATCGATCATTTGCAATAACTCAGTTATCAATTCTTTATCTATCTCAGATGTTTGCCTAAAACAAATATAAATTAACCACAAAAATATATTTAAAAACCACACAGAATACAATTTCGATGTTTTGATAAATCATTATCAATCAGAAATGATTAATAACGCATTATAACGGGAATAAAACACAATATAACTATGCAATGCCAGATATAAACATGTTTTTCAATGCAAATAACATTAAAACATCAGGGAAATAAAATAAAAAAAACTTAACAACAAAATTTCAAACACACATACCGAAAGATTCCCTGCCTATGCATTATCTCATGCTGAGTGTCGTATATATATAATTACGCAAATTTAGGCTTCTGACCAGGATCCAGGAGCAAACTTCTAATCCGATGATAATTTTGACCAGCTATTATAAACTGCGGTGGACCACTCCCATCATTCACTGAATCCAAAACCTTACCACCAAGAGATGTGAAGGCAAACATACTGTTATAAGATCGAATATTTTTTTGAAAATACAAACTCTTCCTATCATGTCCATTAATCAAATTATATAGCAAATCTGGGGGATTTCGGAGATAAAGTAACTGAAATTTTTCCTTTTGAGCAACAAATAGTAAAAACAGGACGATTAATTGTAGAGTCTCTTTCAACACGTTCTGATAACCAAAAACACGCCCCACAGATTGAACATTCATAGTTAGGATCACCAACATCAAGACAACCTGGTAAAGATAGGACAAAAAAACATGCATAATAATAAAAAAAAGTTTTATCTCAATTAGATGGCATGAAATAGATTCAACATAAAATGAATAAACCATTAGCTTATTAATATAATATATAATAAATAATTGAGTCGTTTAATTTTTGTCAATAGAATATATCACAAAACACTATTTTTATTTTACACTGCCTGAATAATATCTCATCACAGAAGCACAATAGAATCTTGTAAAAGTAAGTTAATAAAATTTCTATTTGACTATTCTTGAATAATATATGATTTAAGAAAGAGAGCGTACCTTGTATCTCATTTTGCAAGAATAGAGGATGATCAATAACAGAACCAACTTGACTGAATGAATTTATCAAAGGATCATATATTTCTGATTGGTCTATATCACCCATTTTAATTAAAGATAAGAACACAAATTTATGTAAATATATACTATACAACCAAACATAAAAAAAATAATTATGAAATAAAAAATCAATTAATTATTTAATAATCAGCATGCAGATTGAACATTAAAAATGTAATAAACTACAAAAACCAATCTGAATTAGCATTGATTTATTAAATAACTAAATATAAATAAAGCTTAATGCACATTTAAAAACAGTTTGATTTTTTTAATGGTAGAATAGACTTTGTTTCATTATTTTAATCACTCATACTAATTGTCTAAGTTGCAATTAAATAAGCTAAATCACTATTAGAATGATTTTGTATTTTTTTAGACTTTAATAAGCCTATTGCTCCATAGAATCCTGTAAAATTTTTAACCAAGTACGTTTATTTTTTTTCACTATCAAGGGAGGCATAATTAAAAACACTAAAAGAAAAAAATTCACGGACAGAACTAAAACAAAAAATATTTATATCGAACTAATAGGAGATTTCAAAAAAATAGAGGAACCGACAGAAGAAATAAACTTTTCTTTAATATACAACTATTGATTATGACATCAAATTAAGAGAGTTTCAAGAAACACACCTCGTCTATTATTTAGCTAGAAAAGTTAATTAATTAACTAATCACATGAATCCAATTACATAACAAAAAAACTCTTCATATTGTCCAAGACAAGAATAAACACTAATTAAACAATTTATTAACCTATAGTACTTATGTATCTTTGAAACAACAATATAAATTAAACCTATATACTGATCTAAATCATTCCATAGAGAATTTTATAACAATGTAAAAAAATAATAATAAATCAAGAAACCAATCTATTATTAGATATAAATCCAAAGAACTTAAAATATAACTTAACAAAAACAAATTTGGACAGGGATAAAATACTTAAAGATATTATTATACCTGAGAAGATAATATTTGAACTCTGATTAATATTCTGGGACACTTCAACTAAATTTTCTTAAAAATAAAAATAAAGAAAAACATTGGAAATATATAAAGTAAACAGATAAATTTTTATAAACACAAAGATTAACTAAAAAATATAGGCAGAGCAAAAAAAAATTACCCATATAATCATTAAAAGAGAGAGCAGGTATCGAGGAATCGAGGACCTCTAAAACATTAAAAAACAAAAGAAAATTACAGAACATTCCCATAGATATAAAATCACTGAGAAATGGAACATAAAACACTAAAAATATCACGAAGGTCAATTCAGTACTGACCTCTTTCATTTCGATTGTGACTTTGTGTTCACTTTCTTTTCAAAGAATTTCACCTATATTCTCTAGCACGAACAGAATTATGAGACATCTTTGTTACTCGTACTAAAGAAAACAAGAGGTTGAAACAAAAAAGCACAAAAACTACTCCTAATTCATTGCTCAAAACACATCCACATTGTTTAGTTCCTATAAGCAAGAGGTAAAAAAAGAGCGGGGGGTGATTGGGAAAAGAACTTGTGAAACACACCAACAAATAACTTATATAACCATGCACACCTTTGATAACACAGAACATAAAAAAAATAAAATATTATAATCAACACCAATAACTAATTGACATAAAAAGATAAAGTTGTACAACAATAAAGAAATAAACATAAGAACTGCCGCATTTCATTAAAATACTAATAGTGATAGACACAATTACATATGGGTATCTCTCCTATGATAAGGAGGATCCCAAGATCTGATACATATCCTAGTATGTAACCTAAAGAGGGTACAACATTGAAAATGTGTCCAATCCCTAGCAAAGTCACTATTACAAAAGGAGGAGTTTACAATAGACATAGTTGGCAGATGACACGAGTCAACAGAAAAGAAAAACCCCTATATCTGACAATCCTATTTGTTGGACACAATCCAAAAAAATCAAATCAAAATACCATCCAGCCAGCATGATTACATTTCGATGTATTTGGAATCAAAGGCCTTCCTAAACACTTGTAGATATACCATATAAACTATCTACACCTAGACACAGCAGCTCAATTCCACACCTTAGATCAAACTCCATTAACCTTGGTAACCTTAAACCCATGCCCATCTGCATCAACAGCCGCCTCTTCAAATTGGGGATTCAGATTACTCTTGCCTTTGGAGGTGACAACATCATTTTCATGAATAAGCTTCTCTCCATATTTAGAAGGTGCATCAATAACATGGGACAACACCTCCTATCACAAAAAAATTAACAAAAGGTATAAAAGTTAGCCAAGAAATGCAAAATCTATCTAGAAATAACACACATAGGAAGGAGGAAGAAAATATTATATAACAGCACCTGAGTTTCTTTTTCTGGTGAGCTAAGCAATATATCTATTTCAGCAGAAAGATCATCACTAACAGTATCATTGTTGGGTATTTTCTCATCTTTTTCATGTTCACCATTAATTAAGGAAGCAAACTCAGTGCTTCCGGAAACAGCAGGCTGTTTTCCAGCCAGAAAATTTATAAGAGCTGGGAATTTAGATAAAATCCCAGAAGACTCACCAGAAACTTTCTCACTCTTGATAAAATTCTTTGATGAATCCTTCTTAACACCAATATCACCTTCTCCAGAGGGAACAGATTTCTGTAAATCAGCCTCTTATTCATATGCCACAGGAGTTTAATAATACATAAGACCGTAAGGAAAATTCAACACAGCACAATAAATAAAAAAGGAACAAAACATGAATTTACACAATCTAAAAATAATTATATTTATATCTAACCTTTTTTGGGGTAGACTCATCATCAGCATCATAATCGAGAAGCTCAAACATGGCAATAATCGTGGGATCATCACATATTCTCCTAACTCGAAAAGTGCCATAAAATGTATCATGTGGCACACCTTTGGTATCAACCTTCAGCAGTAACTTCTTTCCAATGAGCCATTGGAATATGGGAGGATAAGTATCCCCACATATAAGTTATTCTGAAAATAATACATAACAAATACAGAGTTTAAATAACACATATAACATCCCATAAAGTGAATAATACACTAAAGAAAACTTAGAACATACACTTGCATCTCTTTGAACCTCGGTAAATAAGTCAGCACATGATTTCTTAAGCAAATAAGATGCCTCACGATCAAAGAGAAGGAAAATACCTTCCCCACTATGATCTTCAACTGTTATTTTAATTTTAAATCTACGGAGAAAAAAAGAAAGGAACACAATGATTCAGAATAAAAAATACCAAGAAACATTATTTTCATAAACAATCCACAAGACAGAATGAAAATACATTTTGAAAAAAATTTCTGACCTTGGAGTCACATTAGTTATGTGCTTCAAACAAAAATCACAGTAATATGCACCATTTTGAGGATAGATACCCTTTCCACACACACAAGCAGAATACCACCAACCTCCATCCTCAATAATACCTTGGATTGTACCAAAAGTGATAAAAGAACCCTCCTATGCAATTAGCATTTCAAAATTTGTTAAGAATACGAATGGAAAAACAGATCTGGAAATTGTTCTTTAATTTTTCTTTTCAGTTCATTTCTGTATAAAATAAACATAAACACAACTAACTCAAAAGAAGACAACCTCATTGTTATCTTGAAGCTCTTCAATAGTGCATTTTCTAGTTAAACGCATGAAATCATCTTCCAAGGAGACAACTTTACCCTCATTTGCAATAAACAGTGGCTGGGTACCGTTGATACCTTGCTCAACCATACTATTAAAAAAATGCAAATACTTGTACTTGTTATTCCATATTGGTTGTAAATAAAGAATACAATAAAAATCAACAAAATAAGACATCCTAACCTCTGCCTAAATTCAACAACTTCAGGAAGATCAGGATTAAATAACATTTGAGTGGCATACATTACATTTTGAAGCCCTACTTGACCTACACAGCAACAGAGAAATAGTCTAAAAAAGTTTATTGCAGACAACACCTAGAGTAGTAATGAGATGTACATAAAAGAAATAGTTTACCCCTAAAGAACTTGACTTTAGCAAGTTGAATCACTACAACAGGCTGCTCCACATACCCAGAGGCAAGGAAATGATTTACTTGATTAACATAGTCCCCAAACAATGCACATCGCACTGTAAGACTGAAACTCAAAACATGACAAAGGATCAAACAGAAAATAAGCAAAAAAGATTATCAAAACATAAAGAGAAAGCAGCAGAAATGACTCAATCAACATACTCTTTTGAACTTAATTCAAGCACAATCATTTTCACAATTTTTTCCTCTTTTGCATACTCTTTCTCTTCTCCCACTGAAGTTAAAAGGCCAATGACATCTATTCCAAATAAACAGAACCTATTAAATATTGAAACAATTTGTTAAAAAAACTTGAATAACAGCAAACCAAGAAGATAAACACACCAACTAAAAAATCATAATCTTGGGTCATGTTCAGCAGCTCAGAAAAAGGAAGCATATTGAAACAAGTCTTAGGGATAACATCTTCATCAACAGCTACAACAGTAGTTCGGTGAAGGAAAACCAATTTGAATTCATGAGAAGTTGCTCTATAACTACCATGATTTGACACAACAGTAAAGTATGCCATTCTATAAACTTGACCTTTAACTATATGATCCCTAACTTATTAAGGAGTGGTTTCTTAACTGTAGCTTGAATTTTTCCACACTGGAAATCCAACAAAAGAACAAAATCAGATCACTGAAACACATCATTTAAAATTGAAAACTTAAAAAACAACAAGTAATACCATATTTAAAAGAGAAACTAATAGGGTCTAACATGCTCATCAAGGAGAATCATCTCCATTGAGTTAGGAACATCATGATTCCCAAAAGAGGGTACAACCCAAAGCCTTAGAACCCTAACTTTCAGCCTCCAAGCCTCTCTAGAAGGATGCATCTTAGAAATCATATCAAATGGAGGAGGCATTGCAGAAAAAAAAGAAACAAAGGAGGTAAATAGAGTTGATGAAATAGATCAAATGTAAACAGAAAAATTCTAATGTCGACAGAGCTTAGGAGAAAATAGAACAAAGCAGAATGTTTGTGCATTGAATGTGCATCACCAACCATCCTTTTATAGAAAAAATTAAGGGCTTTAGGCTCACCTTTTTGAATTCAAATTGAATTGAATATGGAAAATGGAGGAAAAATAAAACATGAGTCCATACCCATCTCCATTCAATGGCATAGACACAACTAATGAGAGGGGCAAAACCTGAACCAACACAAAAACAGCAAAAACAAGTAAAAGTTTCAAGAAATCAACAATTAGGGACCAAAAAATGAGATATCACACCATACCTGCTACAGTGCACCTACATGTCATCACACCATAGGGAAGGCAGTCATCAACTACCCCAAACAATCATTATACTCGTGGGAATGAGAGTTGGTAAATGTCTTAGGTAGGGATACATTGGAAACAGCAAAATGAATGGGAAAAAAAGAGTATACAAAAACATCAATAAAAATCTATCAATCACATCAACATTTAGGAAATGGGTCAAAATGAAACCTCATACCTTGATAATGATTGTCAAATTTCCAATGAAGAATAAATAACACAACCGTATTATGTGTGCAGAAGAGATTTTCATGCGAACAGCAGCTGCTGGATAGATTTTTCTTTGGATAAAGAGATGTGCTAGTTAGATAAAAAATACAATAGAGACATTTTACTCGCACAAGGCCATTCTTTTCTCAATGAACCTCTTAAATTCAGATCGAAGAGCTTTATGTTTATCCAACAGCTGATATATAAAATAATGTTAACACAAAGAAAAAAAATATGTAATGCAATTCAGTTGAACTCAAAAAATAAATAAATGACCAGCAGGCTATACAACAATCTCTGTCAATCACATAACCAAGGATAGAAAACATTAACCACCAAACCAATTCATTGATAATGATTCTCACAACCCACAGGCAACCAGCAATTCATTTTAGGTAAAGTTAATGGATTTGATGGACATAGCTTAAAAAAAAGAAAGATTCATCACTGGCATTATTGAATCAGAATTGAAATGGGAATGCACGACTTGAACAGCAGAGAATCGAATTGGGACGGAAAAACTTGAATGGGAGTGGCAAAAGTATATTCCTTTAAAATAGAAGCACAAAAATTCATGACAATCAGTTCTACTTCTATGCAACAGGCAAAATATAGAGCACTCTTTGCATAACCACTAAAGAATTCAGATCCAAGTGAGTTGACTAACAAAAGTTTTCATCAAAATACAAATCAAAATGCAAAAAAAAAAATAGCAAAAAGCTATCAATCAATTCCTATCAATCACATCACTACCAATAGAACAGATTAGGTACAAAACTCATTCTCTCATCATGATTCACACAACCCACATGTAACTACCAATTCACGTGATCTAAACTTGATGGATTTGTTGAATATACAGAAAATTAAAAAATAAAAATAGATTCATGAAATTTTAATATTGCATTCAATGGGTCTACTCTCAATATAATTATGAGACTGCTTCATAAAATTTGAAATCAAATATAAAATGAAACAACATGATCCTGAATACAGAAAACAGTATAAAAACTAAACGGATTTGTTGAATATATACAGAGTAAGAGATTAAAAATAGATTCGTGAGTTGATATATAGGATTTAATGGCTCTACTTTGGATATAATTAAATGAAGCACACAAATGCATCACAATTAGTTCTAATTGTATGAAAGAGGCTCACCTTTTTTAATTCAAATTGGATATAGAAATGCAGGGAAAACAAAATATGAGTCCATATCCATCTCCATTTAATGCCATAGAGACAATTAATGAGAGGGGCAAAACCTGAACAAACACAAAAACAACAAGAACAAGTGAAACTTTTAAGAAATCAAGAGATAGGGACCAAATCAAACCATACCTGCTACAGTGCACCTACATGTCATTTTACCATAGTGAAGGCAGTCATCAACTACCCAAAAAATCATTGTACTCATGGCATTCAGAGTTGGTAAATGTCTTAGGTAGCCATACATTGGAAATAGCAAATGAATTGGAAAAAAAGTATATAAATAAATTGGAAAAAATATACACAAGCATGAATAAAAATCTGTCAATGACATAACCACCAATAGATACATTAGCTACAAAACCAATTCCTTGATAATGATTCTCACAACCCACATGCAACCACCAATTCACAATAGGTAAACTTAATGGATTTGATGGACGTAGCTTAAAAAAACAAAAAAGGAAATTAGAATCAAAATGGAAATAAAATTAAAAATTGCTAGATTCAGCCCAAAAAATCCAAATAGATTACCGAATCAAAATGGAAATTGGAATGCAAAAGTAGAATAGGAAAGAATGAAATTAGGAATGAATTGACCTAAAATCAAATCAAACTATATAAAGGAACAACTAGCAAGATATACATCAATTCTTGTCAATCACATCACCACCAATAGAACAGATTAGGTAAAAAACCCATTCCCTTATCATGATTCACACAGCCCACATGTAACCACCAAATCACATGATCTAAACTTGATGGATTTGTTGAATATACAGAAAATAAAAAAATAAAATAGATTCATAAACTTTTAATATTAAATTCAACAGGTCTACTCTCAATATAATTATGAGACTGTTTCATAAAATTTGAAATCAAACATAAAATGAAACAACATGATCCTGAATACAGAAAACAGTATAAAAACTAAATGGATTTGTTGAATATATACTGAGTAAGAGATTAAAAATAGATTCATGAGTTGATATATAGGATTTAATGGCTCTACTTTGGATATAATTAAATGAAGCACACAAATGCATCACAATTAGTTCTAATTGTATGAAAGAGGCTCACCTTTTTGAATTCAAATTGGATATGAAAATGCAGGAAAAACAAAATATGAGTCCATATCCATCTCCATTCAATGCCATAGAGACAACTAATGAGAGGGGCAAAATCTGAACAAACACAAAAACAGCAAGAACAAGTGAAACTTTCAAGAAATCAAGAGATACGGACCAAATCAAACCATACCTGCTACAGTGTACCTACATGTCATTTCACCATAGCGAAGGCAGTCATCAACTACCCAAAAAAATCATTGTACTAATGGCATTTAGAGTTGGTAGATGTCTTAGGTAGCCATACATTGGAAACAACAAATGAATTGGAAAAAATATATATATAGATAAACTGGAAAAAAAATATACACAAGCATGAATAAAAATTTGTCAATCACATAACCACCAATAAAAATCTGTCAATCACATAACCACCAATAGAATACATTAGCTACAAAACCAATTCCTTGATAATGATTCTCACAACCCACATGCAACCACCAATTTACAATAGGTAAACTTAATGGATTTGATGGACATAGCTTAAAAAAACAAAAAAGGAAATTAGAATCAAAATGGAAATAAAATTAGAAATTGCTAGATTCAGCCCAAAAAATCCAAATAGATTACCGAATCAAAATGGAAATTGGAATGCAAAAGTGGAATATGAGAGAATGAAATTAGGAATGAATTGACCTAAAATCAAATCAAACTATATAAAGGAACAACTAATGAGAGGGGCAAAACCTGAACAAACACAAAAACAGCAAGAACAACTGAAACTTTCAAGAAAACAAGAAATAGGGACCAAATCAAACCATATCTGCTACAGTGCACCTACATGTCATTTCACCATAAGGAAGGCAGTCATCAACTACCCCAAAAAATCATTGTACTCATGGCATTCAGAGTTGGTAAATGTCTTAGGTAGGCATACATTGAAAACAGCAAATGAATTGGGAAAAAAAGTATATAGATAAACTGGAAAAAAAATATACACAAACATGAATAAAAATCTGTGAATCACATAACCACCAATAGAATTGATAATCACATAAAATTCTAAATAAGGAAATAAAGAAGATGAAATAGATTTATAGACCATACTCAACGTTAACAATAATTGGGAAAGAATGTAACCAACAACATGAACCCACACACAAATCAAGTCACATACACAATTTTCAAATTACAATTTTCAGAAACCCTATACAATAAGATCTGGAATAAAAGTAGAACAGATACCAAAAAGGATCCAAATTTGCAAAATTAGGAATTTCACAAACCCTACATAATAAAATTTCGCCTAACCATCAAACAGATACCAAACATGATCACAATTTGCACAATTAGAAATTTCTAAAACCCTAGACAATACAATCTCGCTTAAGCATGGAACAGATACAAAAAATGATCACATTTTGCACAATTTAGAATTTCTCAAACCCTAGACAATTGAATCTGCGTTAACCCTGCAACAGTAACCAAGATTGATCAGAAAAAAATACACAATGGATGAAGAGGAAAATAGGGTTGAACGCACCTGATTGATTGATAGGAGATCTTCCATTTGAGGCTCGGCTGGAAAATGGCTAAGAGGTATGAACGGCGACGAACCAAAGTCGCAGGAAAACAGGGCTCCTGAACAGAGCTTCCTAGGGCAGAGTAAGGAGAAGATAGAAAACCTCATAGGGTTTCATGTAATCATTAGTTGTTCAAAGAAATGGATCGAGAATGGAGCTTGCGTGAAAGAGTCGCCGAAAGGGAAGGTAGGTTGCGTGAGTGAGGAGATGAAACGGATGACTGACAGCGATTTGACAGAGGAGCACATGCACCCCCTGAAGATCAGAAGCCACGCTGGAGGGGATGCCACCGTGGAGGAGAGGCGCCACCTGGGAGTGGAACCGGCGTGAAACGCGGAGAGATGGCCATGTCGGTGATGAAACCACGGCTATCTATTGTTTGATAGATTTCTTTGGTCCTGGTTCTAACCAGCAAGCCGGCCCAAATTGAGCCAAGATTCATCCTTTCTTTCAACGGCCTCCACCTCCTCCAAATCCCTAATCTGCTCCGACAGATCACTTTGTCAAACACACTTCTTTCTCCAACATCACTCCCACAATGTTCTGAAAATTGGACCAGATCGGTCGGTCGGACCGGTTCAACCACGACCGGCAACATTAACGATCCGGTCAGGCCGTTGTTTAGAAAACCGGTGAAAAACGGAAGCTCCTTCGTTTCTTTCTCCCTTTCTTTCTTTCATTCAGAAAAAAATCACACAAACCCAGCCAAAAAACCCTAGCACTGTGAGCCTACACCACCGCCGCAAGGAGTGGCATACTGCCGCCGTCCGTCTTCAACCCCTGTTCCCTGTCACCGATCGCGGCTGCTTCCTCGAGCTCGGCGTCCGTCGTCTTTGTCTGCTCAGCCGCGCTTCCGTCGCCGTTTGTTTGCCGTTCACGTTCGCGTCTTCGTTCAGCTGTCGTCTTCGTTCGCGTTCTTCGCCGTTCACCGTCGAGTTCGCATTCGTGTTTGGAAGCCACGTTGCTCTGCTTCAAACTCTGCGACCAACCCGCGCGCTCCACCTAGCCGTCGAACTGTTCTCTTTTATCGCCGCCGTGAGTTCCCTAAACCCGCCACCAGACAATACACTCACACAACACCAATACTCTGCTTCAAACTCTGCAACTTCTGATTTCTATTACAATAAGTAACTATTTGATTTGGTAGTGGTTTGGATTTTTTCATAGACTGAATTAAAGTTACAATAGTTATGTTCTCTTCTCTATCACATTGATATTAAGCTTTGAATTCTCTTATTTCGTTTTAATTTTACCGCACTCAACATGTTTGATGAAATCCTTTAACCATATCTCTGGTTGGTTTTATAATTTATAGCTTTTAGAAACTTAGTAAGTGATTGCATGTGAAATAAGAATAATTGGATCTTAGTAATTAGGAAATTTTAGCTGCACAAATAGCATCTTTGCAGAAAACATATTAGCATGATGATTCCACTTGCATTATTGTGAACTTGTTAATTTGCTAATTGTTCTTGTGTTGTTGTTCTGTTGTTCTTCTGTTACTTTTAATTTTTTTTGTTTTTGTTGTGATTTTCTGTTCTTGATTTAAGCTGTGATTGAAGGTTCTTTGATTTGGGTATTCTTCACTTTCCTTTAAGCTTAGCTTTTAATTCTTTGGGCATACACGTATCAAATCATTGTTTTCAGCAATGGTGATTTTTAGATTTTATTTTTAGGTTGCTTTGTTTTAAATGTTCCTATTGTTGTTGTATTTTTGCTGTGATTTAAATGTTCTTTTGATTTTTTTTTTTCTGAATGCCCAGTCAGTACTTGGTTGATTGGTTTTGCTTGCTGATTGTATTTGATAATAAATTTTAAATTGATAACTCTATAGTCTGTAGTTAAATTTTATTAAAGTTTCTTGAATCTGCACTGCCTATGTTACTGATTCACTGTTCCTTCATTGCTTTTTTTTTGTTATTAATCATTGTGATGAGCTTTGTTAAAATTGGGTTGAAATCTGTTAATCTTTCTTCATTTTTCACTGTTCTAATTTCTATTCTTATTAAAAAATTTGCAATTGGTGATCTTTTGATTTATTATATGCTTCATGTTTTCATTGTTCTGTTCTTATGAAGAAAAAATTTGCAATTAGTGATTGTATGATTCATGTTTTGATTGTTCTGTTATGTAAAAAAAATTCTGTTTTCATTGTTTTGTTCATTGTTTGGTTGCTATTTTATAACAATTCTTGATCTCTGCCGACTTGCTATCCCTCCTCCGTGTTGGATTCTTTTTGTTTCAGGCTTTGTTGTGTTTTTGTTTCAGCCTCTGTTGTGTGTTTGTTTCAGGCTCTGTTGTGTGTTTATTGTGCGACACTATCATTTTTTGTTTTACTTTTTGACTTAGCTACATTCATTTTTTGTTTTACTTTTTGACTTAGCTACATTAAGACAATATTCTCTATCTTTAACTTGTGCATTGTAATTCAATCCAAGCTATTTTTAATGGAAGTATAATTATGTTAATTATCAACAAATTTGCAGCAAGTTATTGCATATTTTGATGATTAATTACATTTAGTTTGTGATATTTTATGTAGGGTTTTAAATTTGAAAGATATTTAGGATGCTTATTTATAATTTATTTATTATTTTATTATGGAACGGTTTTTCTAGTTGAACCACGGTTAGACCGGTTGGATCAGTAAACCAGTGAACCAGTGACTAGAGCGGTTTGATGACCGGTCCGGTTTTCAGAACCTTGCGTCCTCTCTCTTCTCTGCTGCTGCTGCTATGTCTTCTCTTTCTCGTCGCCTTTGTCAGTTCTCTCCATATCTTGATTTCTTATTCAATACTGATGAGTCGATCTCTTAAGAATATGCATTAGTTCAAGTTTTTATATTTTTATTTTATTAGATTAGTTCTGGTTTTCCCTCTTTATTGGGTGAAAATACATTGTGTGAGTAAGCTTCATTAAATTCAGGGAGATCTCTTTAATAGCCGTAATTTGCTTGTGTATGATTAAACCTTGTTACTTTATGAAAAATGAACCAATTAACATTCTGGACCGTTAATTTGCTTTTGTTTTGCTTGTAATTTGAATTTAATTAAAGACAAATGGAAGGAGATAGGACTTAGTTTGCTTCTATTTTGCTTGCTATTTAGGTTCACTAATCCATCCTCATCAAACACAATGTAGTAAGTGCCTTGCATATGATTGTTCAAAGTTAAATTGCAATGACTAACACCACCTACTGCTACTATGAATTCAAACCAAGAAAGGAATTAGAGTAATTATAGGCCCATGAAAGCATGGTTTAGGGAACTTGGAATTAATGTGAGTTGAATTTTCTGATAAAGAATAATGAGAGTTGAAATTGTTAACAGCAGAGCTACTGTTAGATTAATTACGGGCACATGAAAGCATGGATTAGGGAGCATGGTTGAATTCAATGTTCTAGATGAATTCAAACCATAAAGTCTGGAACTTTTATTTTGCAAACCTCAACTTCCTATGGATGAGCTTGAGGTTTTCATGCCTTTTTCATCACTGACAAATATGATGGATCTTATATCAGGATGAACTTGATGACTTAACATCTGGTTTTGTGCAGGAAAAATAAAGATTGGTAACTGCATGAGAAAAGACTGGCCAAATGAAATAGTAAGGCATGTTTAAAGTTGACTCTGCGGACAGACCCTAAGGTAAATTATATAATTTCTAATAATATGTGTGCGCTCATTGAATTTGCTGTAGTTGGAACTGTAATAATTGGTTCATATGGAGCTCCCTTGTCTGTCATGGACACATTATAGTTCCCTAAGCTAATCCTTAGCATTCCTTTAAGCCTTTAGATAGTAATGCTATTGGCTTTGGATATTGTTATTACATTTTTTCTGAGTTATCCTTGTTAAAATTTTTGACATAATCATTCAAGTTAGTGGTTCCTTTGACATTCATGGTTTTTTGAAAAATAAACAAATAACAAATAAATTAAGGAAAAGAAGGGAGTGTGCTGCATTGTTGTTTTGGACTATTGTAGTGGGCTTGTTTTGTTTTAGTCATGCTTGCCCAACCCAAGTAAGAAAAAACATATATCAAAGGGTATGCGTGCTCTTGGTTTTAGTTTAAGTCACATATATATCACCAACAACTTGGGGAGAGAGAGTTTGATAATGAGACGAATGTGGGCTTCTGACACAGAGGGATAGCGAAGGGAGATGGAGAGAGGAGACTGGGGAGAGAGAGAGGAAAGGTGGCTCCATGAAACTTGCGACCACCATGGTTTGTTCATTTAGATTTTTCGGCGACTCACCAACTATGGAAGACAGCAACCTCATGTCCGGTGGCGGCTCAGATGAAGTAGCCATTGGTGAAGTTGTGCCTCCCTTCTCTTCCCTTCTCTTTGCTCCTATTATCTTCTTCCACTGTTTTTTCAGTTTTCTTCTTTCTTCTTTATTCTTGCTTTTAAGATGGTGTGATATTGTGCAAGTCACACAGAATTGGTTTTCAGTTCTCTCTTATTGTATTTATTTTCTGTAATGTTTGTGAATTGAAACGTTGCAGAGACGACTGTGTATACCCAATATATGTTGTGACTGTGTAAATGACAATGGAGTGGTTGTGTGTGATAATTGTGATGGTTGGGTAAATGAAAGTGTGTAAATGACAATGAAGTGTTTGCATGTGATAATGGTGATGCTTTGGTACATGTAAAATATTTGATGTAGAAAAAATAGGTAACAGTAAAGGAGGAGTGAATTGGATTCTTTTCCTCAAAAGAAAGTTTTGCTCTTCTGTTGAGTGATCACTGTTTTTTATAGGTAAAGTTTGCATCAATGATGCATATGTAGGGGATAAGATTTTCAACAATAGATTGTCCAAATTTCAAACACACTTCTTCATTCTTTGAATTTACATTTATTCTCTTTGAACTAGGTGCTTTAATTAACTTTTGAAATTTCCATATGTCACCAGCCACGTGGTAAGACTTTGGGGACTTCCACCTTTTATCACATTTGGTGACTTTCCAACGCCAATATTTGAAGCACATGCAGACAAATGAGACCAATTCCTATAGATATAGCTAGCAAACAAAAGCATCAGGAAGAAGGATATAGTGACATGTGGAGCTATATGCTGGATTTATAGGAAATAAAAATAAAAATAAAAATGATCAAAAAGAAAAAGAAAAGTGACACTAGATGGCCCAAACAGCGGGAACTTTTGGGCCCAGATACTATTAGTTTTCTAATCCAACTCTGCTTCCACTTGTTCTCTGTCTCACCCCACCGAAGATCTCGTCACTCCTTCATCTCTCAGCCTTGAGCAATTGAGCCTTCAGGCCTTCACCATCGCTGTTGTCGTTAGTTCTGCAGGTGGCATTTGTCCCTCAGCCATCACAGCCTCACTTTCTTCCTGTATATTTTATTTTATTTTATTTTTGGCAGTATGAGGCTTAGCTGCCTAATTCTAATTGTGTATAATGAGAATAATGGATTATGTAGTTGTTGCTTCTAAAATTGTTATTTATTTAATTGATAATATCTCTTTTATTTTGTAACTTCTTACTCTCTTGGCACTGCAGTCGTGCAGTCGTGTATGCATCAAGCTCATTAGGTACAGGCATCCTGGAATGGTTCTTCCTTTCACAAGATACATTCCATTGCACAACTGTTTGGTCAGAAAGGCTTCAACTTTGCAGAGATTTTTTCCTGGGCATTTCAATCCCATTTTGCAAAAAATTTCCACTTCTAGTAGTAGTGACTGTGAAAGATTACCATGGGAACGTTCTACCCAAGCAATTCTACTAGGGAAGCTCAAAACTGCTTTGAGAAACCATCAGATGCATGAAGGATGGGAATCCTTTCAGGATTTTAGGACACTGTATGGGTACCCTGAGGTTCGGTTGCTAAACCAGCTCATTGTTCAGCTGTCTTATTCATCTAATCATTCTTGGACGAGAAAAGCTTTTGATTTGGTTTTGCAGGTGGTTGAAGAGGAGAATAATTCTGGTTTGGTTCATGTTGATACGTTAACCAAACTTGCACTTTCTTTGGCAAGGTTGCAAATGTCAACCTCTGCAGCGGTGATTCTTAGATTGATGCTGGATAAGGGGTGTGTGCCCCCTATGCATTTGTTGTGCTTGGTCTTCTTGCACCTTGTGAAGACAGAGATTGGAGCATATATTGCATGTAATTATTTGTCTCAGGTTTGTGACTTTTACATTTGCTTGAAGGATAAAAAGGCTCAATCTGCGGATGTGGTTAAGCCAGATGCATCAATCTTTTGCCTTGTTCTTGATGCTTGTGTGAGGTTTAATTTACCCTTGAAGGGCTTGTTGCTGATTGAATTAGTGGCACTAACTGGGACAGTGGTTGATGCACACACTGTTGTAATAGTTTCACAGATTCTAGAGATGAATGGTTTAAGAGATGAAATAAGGGAATTAAAAGATCACATTGATAGTGTGTCAGCTGCTTTCATTCGCCTCTATCGACAATTCTATGATAGTTTGTTGAGCTTGCACTTCAAGTTTAATGACATTGATGCTGCTGCTAAGCTTGTTTTTGATATGAATAGTTCACATAATCGTCATGATCATAAAGAAAATAGGAAAGATCTTAAAAACCCTTGCTCTATTGCAATTGGATCGCGTAACCTTAGGACTGGACTAAAGATACATATTGAGCTTGAGCTGCTGCAGAATGATTCTGTCGTTAAACCTGAAGGTAGACAAGACCTGATCTTTTATAGGGGTCAAAAACTTGTTCTCAGCAACAGAGCACTGGCAAAATTCATTACCGGTTACAAGAAAGATGGGAGGATTAGTGAACTTTCAAAGCTTTTACTTAGCGTTCAAGAGGAACTATATTCAGTAGCAGGATCTCGTTTGTGTTCTGATGCAATTGGTGCTTGCATTCACTTTGGATGGCTTGAATCTGCTCATGACATTTTGGATGATGCAGAGGCTGCTGGATCTCCATTGGACTGGGATACATATATGTTACTCTTGTCAGCATATCGTAGGCGCAGAATGCAAAGAGTAGCAAAGGCACTGCTAAAACAAATGACAAGGGTTCATTTGGATAATGAATTGGCTGATGATACTATCCACGAACACTTTCACTGTGTGGAAACATCAGATTCACTTGGTAAATCGAATTTGGTTGTCACCTTGGTTCAAATATTGAAAGATGAAGATCAGATTTTCCCTTTGGTGTACGAGTTTAATTCTTCCATCCACTTCTTTTGCATGGCTAGAATGATGGAAGATGCACTAAAGGTGTATAGAAGAATGGTTGAAATGAACATTCAGCCCACTATTCAGACTTTTGCTTATCTGCTACGTGGATATTCATCTCTTGGTATGTATCGCGAGATCACAATCTTGTGGGGAGAGATTAAGAGATTCATGAAGGGTTGTGGTTTTCCGGCAAATAGAGATTTATACGAGTTACTACTAATAAACTTTCTTCGCGGTGGATACTTTGAGCGAGTGATGGAAGTCATTGGCCATATGAGAGACCAAAACATGTATGCTGATAAGTTGATGTATAAAGTTGAGTTCTTAAGACTTCACAAAAATCTTTATAAGAGTTTAAAAGCATCAGATGCAAGAACAGAAGCACAACTCAAAAGGCTTGAGCATGTTCAGGAGTTTAGGAAATGGGTGGGTATAGTTTGAGTTTTCCAATATATCCATCTGTCATGGTGTACTTTTTGTGGTATTATTCATTAATCCTATCAATCATCAAATGGATCCATCATTTGATCTTTGCTCATTAATCATAGAATCATAGCTGCTGTTCTTTGCCGAGAAATGCAATTATGTTGCCAGTTGCAACCTTTGTAGATGAAATCATTTTCATGGTTGATGATGTTTGAACTATTATTGCACTACCATTGGGGATTTTCCTTGAGGGTAAAGCTTATATCGAAGGGATTTATGAACACATGCAATAGAACTTTAGTGATTTAATGCATGTAAATTGATTTAATTATGTAACTACATCATGTGGAGTATCAATGAAAAATTTTCAGTGGTCTTTATTTGCTAACCAGAATCCAAAGCTTTTTTTTTTTTTTGGTCAAGTGGATTGGACAGTCCAAATTTTAAGCATTACATCCATGCATTATACACACACACTGCATGGGTACACACTATTAGCATGGTTTTATATTCCTCTAAGAGGATTTGAATCCGGTGCAGCTCTATGTGAAGCAAACAAAGTATCATTTTTTTGGGTCATGAAGACCGAAGTATCTTCAATCCAACCCAACTAAACTACATGAGGAAGCCCATAACATAAAGATAAGTGTATAAGACCCAAAAAAAGGAAAAGAAAATGTATGTGAGAGATTAAGGCCCAAGAAAACGGGCCAAGTTAAGGTGGCCCATGAGCATGAGAAGATGGCAGACGCAACAAACATTCAGTTCCAATGCAAAAATAAAACATTGTTTTTCTTTTGTCATCAGCATTCAAGATTCATCCACCGAGCAAGGAGACAGAGAGAAACAGAGATGGAAGAGCAGAGAGAGAAGCAGGTGATGAGTTCGGAAGCGATGGAGAAAATATCGGAGAGGCTATCGTGTTTGGAGAACCTGTACTTCCCACGCGCCCTCCAATCCTCCGCCACTCTCCCTTCCCAGCGCAAGCAAATCTTCCGCGACCTTCTCTCCAGAGACGTTCCTCTCTTCTTAGGTATCTAATTCTAAACCCTTACTCTTCTCCATCAACGAAGTTCAGCATCAAAGGTGTTGTAATGTCTTGTTATTTATTTATTTTGATTGGACACTTTCTTGCAACTTTAGGTATATATCGAGAGTGAATATAGAAATGAATTCAAAGTTGATTGTGCTTGCTTTTGAGAAAACAATGGAGTTAGGGTTTTCTTGTTAACTTATTACTGTATCCTTAGTAAGGTTATAATCTGTTTTTGTACTAGAACGATATGGTTCTGAGCTTATTAGCGATGAGCTGGGACAGTTTGATTCCATGAAAGACGACTATGAGGTTAATTGGCATCTAAAGAGGCTTAGGAGCATAATGAGCCCAACTTCGGAGGAGTTGAGGATGCGGTCAGTGACTGTGAAGAACCGAAGGCGGGCTTACTTGGATAAATTGGTGTATGATGGGCATTACTTCTCCGAAGACGCCATGAGGGAAAGGGAGCCTTACCTGCACCATGAATATGTTGGGAAGTTTCAGGACCAGAGCAGCAGGGGCATGGCTAGGCCCGGGGAGCGCTGGTCTGAGACTTTAATGAGACGATGTGAGGAAGCTGAGCTGGTTGCCAAGATTAGAGGGGAGCAGCAGAGGATGGGTGTGCCCGAAAGGGATTGGGTCGGTAATGAGGGGTTTCAAGAAGAGGAAGAGGAAGAGGAAGAGGAAGAGGAAGAGGAAGAAGAAGAAGAGGAGGAGGAGGAGGAGAAGGAGCGGAATGAAGAAAGGAAAAAGGATGGAAGCAACACACAGTCTGCTGTGGTACTTTTCTTTAAACTTTCTTAACCTGTTTCAATGCAAGTTTGTTTTGTTTAATTCTATTTTTGGTGTTGTGTCTATCAGGATAATCTTGCAACACCTTGCTTATGATATTGTTAGGTTTTAATTTGTAAGCTTATTATATAGTCTTTATGCTCAGCTTGGTTAAGGAGTTATGTGTTGTATTTGATCTAGAAGCATGAGCATTCTGGTACTTTGGTGACAATGTTTCTTAATGTGTACTTTACTTGTATTTGGATATTCTGCTAAATAACTGTATTTGAATTGGGACACTCATCGTTATTCATGGTCAAGGGTTCAGGACAGTCTTTGTTTGGCTGTTCTCTCTAAATAAGAGAGGGATATGATATGTATTAATGTATGCCTGTGGCAAGCAGCAATCACATATGCATCATATATTTGCATGCCGAGATTTAATTGACCAAGAACAAGAAATTGTGTGGGGCAAAGAAATGGCAAATTAAATGTTATTATGTTAGGATACCATCTAGTTCAACCATGTTCTCCAGCTTCTTCAAGTTGGTTTTCGACCATGTATGTTGATGAATTAGATTCAACAGATGAGTTTGAAGTGATTAGTTACATAATCTTATCCAATTCTTATACGCAATCTCAACTATTTATAATTGAGTCTATGAACTTTCTACTAAATTTGACTGACTTTGTCTTGCATAATCTACTCTTGTAGCTTACACATGCAAAATCACTGTACGCATGTTAATATCTAAAACTTTGGTTGTAGAAAACTATGTCTATGTTTTTGGACTTAAAATAATTTCATTTGTTTTTGCTCTGGCAGAGACACTTAAATCAACCCGATATAAGTGATGATGGTGGTGCTTCCGATCCAGCCAGAGAGAGTCAGGAATCATCTCTATCTGCAGAAGAGCTGGAAGACCGCATGAACCAATTTACGTACATTATGCAGCAGAAGTTCTTATTAGGGGAAGATCATGAACATCTAGATTACACTAAGATAGATAATGATGAGACCCTTGATGATCACTGGATGAGGGAAGCCAATATTGATGCAGAGGAGAGATACTTTGCTGATGATTAAACACTAAGCATCTTAACTTTGTATCAGGGAATCAGATGCGTAGATATTGCATAATCTTTGGTAGAGATTTTGTTTTCTGGTAAGAACATCTCACCTTGGTGTCTATGTGTATATAAGTATATTTAACTAGATGTGTGTTTTCAATATTATAGCTGAGACAGTTCTACACATATCAAAGTTCCTTTGCTATTTTAATGCAAGGATTTTGTAGTTTACTCGTGGAATATGAATCATCTGCAACATGTTTTGTTCATTGTGTTGAATCATCGTGGAGTTTTTAAATTATATTTGTTATTTGTCAATCATTAATCACAGTATAAGATATGGAGTTAACAGTGACATCTGTCACTTCATATCAACAATGAATTCTTCGAAAAACATTTTGAATATTGAACTACATCCGTAACAAACTATTGTGTCTATTCCAAAACATTATGTATAAGATATTATATATTTAACAAATTAATGTGATTTGTAGTTGTGAAAAATGATATTTTAATTTGGTTCAATTACTCTGTTAGTCTTTATAGTTCTACTAAATTTTTTATTAGATTTCTATATGTATATTTTTTTTCAATTGGGTTTTTACACTGCTTTTAATTTTGTAACTAAGTCATTTTTATATCAAAAACGTTAAAATTAACAGAATTTTTCTTTTTTTCAAAATGCATGCGGTCAAAAATTTAGTGAGGTTTTTAATTGTGAATATCTTCAATTTGTAAAACACTAGGAAGGATTTAATTATAAAATTAAAAGCAATATAGGGATCCAATTGAAAGAGAAAAAAGTATAGAAATTTAGTTGAAATTATGGTGAAATTATAAAGATCAACTGAGTAATTAAACCTTTTAATTTTAATATAATCTCTCGCATAAGATATGGAGAATAAGGCTAGTTTATACTATAAAAATGAGACTATACTGTAGTAAGTTTAAATAATGAATATATAATTTGAAAAAAAAAGGTTTTTGGCATTACATACTCATAAATCTTAATTTCTTTCCAATTCATTGTGTTTATCTTAGGTTAATAATTGTAGAGAATTATATACTTACATTTTTTTCACCTTCTTGGGTAACATTTTCTGTATTTGAATTCTTGAACAAGGTAAAAAAAAAAAAGTCGATTTACTCTCTACACTTGGCCATTACATTTCTCCTAAAGATCATATTAAGGCAATCTGTGAGAGCTTTTCCGGATGAGTTTTGCAAAACTAGAAATTTACACAGTTGGAGAAGTTGAAGCTCTTCTCATACCACATGAGGATATGCTTGAAAAGTTTAAAAACACTTACGCTTGGTGTAGCTCAATACATTATGTCCAGTAGAATTCGATGCAATCTTCTTTTTCAAATCGTGGATTCAATGGTAGAAGAGGTCGTGGAGCAAGATTTGGCCGTGCAGGTCGAAGTTCATGGCAACCGAATTCAAGATAACAGTGGCACTTGTGTAATCATCTTGGTCATAGATCAAAACTTTCAGGGATCTTCTAGTTCTTCCTATATTGCTTTTTCTCAAACATACAATTCTGCCTCAGCCCAAAATCCACCCACCACCATCTTCATTTTTTCATCAATCCAAGGCGATTGTAATCAATTAATAGTCGTCACACTATTATCATCTACAATTTATATTATGTGAAAAATAACAAATACTCTTCATATTCAAATTGTTATAGTTATATTCATAGAATTATGATCATTATTATAAAGTGTAAATATTAGAAAAATTGTAGCTGGCTAAATAAATATAACCAATGAAACATAGTCACCAAAAAATATATATATAAACAATGAAATATGAATATATTTAAGATAATGAACTTGAACCTAGCACCATGATAACTAGATAATATTGGTTCAAATGACACACAATTTCTTAGATTTTTCGGAAGTCTGGTTTTATAAGAAATTTAAAGAAATAAAGTCCAAACAATAAGAAATTATTTATTATATTGGTTTATTTTAAGAAACTATACTTATATATGAGATATGTGTTTAAAAAATAAAAATATATAACGTAATTTAATAGTTTTATATGTATTATTTTTTACTATGTAATGGATTTATGTCTTAATTGTTTAATTCACTAATATTTTTTACTTAACTAATTTAATATCATACTCTCAAGTCTTTGTACCTTTTAAATTAGTTTTTATATAATAATCTCTATATTTATTTTTATATTAATATATTTAATATTTATATTATTATATTAATAATGACTTATGTAGTTATATTTAGTAATTACGTTAGGTACTTTAGATATTATTTTCTTATAAAAAATACTCATTTTTTTTAAATTTACGTTGTTAAAAGAAAAATTTTTATAAAGATATCTTTCATCTTGTATTCTATAAGGGTACTGTGTCTTTCAAATAATTAATAATTTATAATTTATTTTCAAATTTTTTAAAATTTTTGAAAGAATTAATTTTAATTAATAAGATATGTGATAATTTTTAACTAAACACGCTATAAATTATTGGCATTTTATAATTTTATAATGTACTATTGATATTGTTATATTTCTTTTATGTAATTATCATTTTAAAAATAAAATTGTGAAAAAAATTATAATTATAATTTTATATATATTTTTTGATAAATCTTTTAAAAAACTAACTCTAATAACTATATGTTAATTATTTTTATGGAATGAAAAAAATTATCTAAAATTTGACTTCTCCATATTAAAATTTTTGGATCCATCCCTGATTGGTGATGAATATATGAGTAGTACAATGAAAATTGAACAGGGTATGATAAGGGTTGTTAACATTGTTGTTAGAGAATTATTAGAATCGATTTAGATAAATTAGTATCGTTTATATTTATATAGCATATCTGTATATTAATTATAGGATTCTATACCTTTATTACTTTGATTCATTTAGCACCTATGAATACCCCTTGTATATTGTACTTTTGATAAGAGTGAATATACACAAAACACTTTCTTTAGTTTGGTCTCTTGTTTCTAACATGGTATCAAGAGTTTAGATTATTTTTTTCAGAAACAATTGGTTTCTACCTCCGTTATCTTGTTTCACCGGCAGTACTTTATCCTCCGTTTTCGACTTCTTCCCGACGCCTTAGTTCGTCACCGCCGCCAGCTTCGTCTTCTACTCGTTGCAAGCTTTCGAACGCCGCCGACCTCGCCGCCTACCGCCGCCGGACGCGCCCTCACGCGGCGCCAGAAGTCCGATCACCGCTTCAGGTTTCTCTCCCCGGACGCCATCCAGAACCGTTGAATCCACGTCCAGGATCAACGGTCCCAGACAGCGCCACGTGTCGTCGCCAGCACCCACACAGATCCGCCCCGCTCGCGTCTGACCTGACCCGGACCGACCCACATTCTCCGACCCGTTGCCAGCTCCGTGCTCGCGTCAGCCCTGATGCGTCTCCTTCCTCTTGTCGCGTGTTGCCACGTGTCTTGCTCTGCTGACGAAGCAGCTGACGTGCCATCTGACGTGGCCGCTGACGTGTCTGACAGTGGGACCCTCCCTAAGGTTTTTTGGTGAGCTCTTTTCGATTTTGCCATCTGTTTCCTCATTTTCTGCTCCAAAATTACAGTTTCTCTCCTCTTCTTGATCCCTGTGACTACTATTATTGAAAAGTCAGATGTTTTTGCTGCCACAGACAGAAAGGGTAAATTCTGTTGAAACTGTAACCGTTCTGGGCACCTCTTCTCCGACTGTCCTTCTGTTGAATGTCGCACATGCCACCAGAAACTTCATATTAGCTACCATTGTTCACAGCTATTCTGCCATTTCTGCAAGCTCTTGGGACATTTAATTACTGCCTACCTTACTCACCCACCACGTCCTGATCCACTCAACCCGTCTCCTGTCTCTCTATCTGATATTGCATCTCTTCTTCAGCATCTTCTCTATGTTTCTGATAATACCCCTGCTCCTTTTTCGACCCCTCCAGGTAATTCTAAATGGTACTTTGACTCGGGTTGCTTTAATTACATGTCTCTATTGTGTAATATTTTCTCGTCCCTGTCTACCACTACAAATGGACCTTCTGTCAATACTGCAAATGGCTTCCTCTTGCACGTAACACACAAGGGTTCTATATCACAGTCAACTCTTTATCTCCCTGATACTTATTATATTCCCAAATTAAACTTTAATCTTATTTCTGTTGGTCAACTTGTTGATATGGGTTTTGAAGTCACTTTTTCTGTTTCTGGTTGTCGTGTACAGGATCCTCGGACGGGACAAATCAACGGGACTGGACGTAAGGTCGGAAGGTTGTCTGAACTCGAGAATCTTCATATTCCTCTTGTACCAAATCCCTGTGCTTCTTCTTCTCCCTCTACCCTTCACTTATGGCATCAATGTCTTCCCCGCACCTCCTTAGAAAAACTGCGTCCTCTAGTGTCTCAGGGTGTTTAAGGTCAAGTTCCAAATGAATCTTTTGATTGCATTTCTTGTCAAATTGCCAAACAACCTGCTCTATCTTTTCACAATAATTCATCTCTTGCTTGCTCTCCTTTTGATCTCAATCACTTTGATGTTTGGGGCCCCGCTCCCACTGCCTCTATGGGCGGAGCTCGATACTTTGTCATTTTCATTGATGTTTATTCTCGTTTTACTTGGGTTTACTTGATGACTAATCGCCATGAGTTACCTCAGATCTATATCAACTTTGCTACTATGATTAAAACTCAGTTTTCCAAGGTCATTAAGGTTTTTCGACGTGATAATATTATGGAATACTGTGATTCCAAACTCGTAACCTTTCTTGCAGAACATGGTACTTTGTCTGAGTTTTCTTGTCCTGGTACATCTCAACAAAATGGTAGACCTCAATGCAAACACCGTCACATTCTTGACTCTGTCCGTGCAATGCTCATTTCTTCTTCGTGTCCTGAGTGTACTTGGTGTGAAGCTGTTCTTACTGTTGTTCATGTTATCAATAGACTCCCTTCTTCTGTTCTTGGTAATGTTACTCCCTTTGAGCGTCTTTATCATACCTCCCCAGATTATAGTTCTCTTTGAATTTTTGGTTGTGTATGTTTTGTTCTTCTTCATCCTCACGAACATAGTAAACTTGAACCTCGGGCTCGTATGTGTTGTTTCCTTGGTTATGGCACTGAACACAAGGGTTATCGTTGTTGGGATCCTCTCTCTAAACGTATTCGTATATCTCGTCATGTTGTTTTCTGGGAGCATCACATGTTTTCTCGATTCTCATCCTTTGAGTCAATTCCTAATGTTGATCTTTTTTCTAGAGATGATTCTATAGATTCTATCTCGAGTGACCCTCCACAGCCTCCTGTTCTTCCGCCTTTTCCATCTCCCGATGATTCCAGACCGGACGATGATCCTGCTCCTACCGTCATGCCTCCTCCTCCCACTCGTTCTTCTAGGGTAAGGAATCCTCCTCTTCATCTTCTTGATTATCATTATTTTTCTACTATCCTTCATCAAAATGAACCTAAGTCATTTAGAGAAGCCTTCACAAATCCAAATTGGCAACAAGAAATGCAAGAAGAAATACAGGTACTTGAAAAAACACACACTTGGAATTTGGTCTATCCTCCTTATGATCAGGAAGTTTTGGACAGTAGATGGGTATACAAGATCAAGACTCGCTCTGATGGCTTTATTGACCATTATAAGGCCCGCCTAGTTGCTCAAGGTTGTACGCAAGAATTTGGTATTGATTATGAAGAGACTTTTGCTCCTGTCGCTCGTCTTACATTTGTTAGAGCTCTTCTTGCCATTGCCGCAGTTAAAAAATGGTCTCTCAGTCAGATGGATGTGAAGAATGCATTTCTTAATGGGGATTTGGAAAAGAAAATTTATATGAAACCATCTCTGGGATATCCTTGTCCTGCTAGTAAGGTTTGTCTCCTTCACAAGGCACTTTATGGACTTAAGCAAGCTCCTCGTGAATGGTTTGACAAGTTCAGCACTACCATATGTAGTCTTGGTTTTACTCCTAGCCTTCATGAGAATGTCCTCTTTATTCGTAAAAGCGAACGTGAAGTTGTTCTTCTACTTTTGTATGTTGATGACATGATCATTACTAGAGATAATGTTGATGGTATCTCTGATCTCAAGACCTCACTTCACCGTACCTTTGAGATGAAAGATCTTGGTTCTCTCAGCTATTTTCTTGGCCTCGAGGTCATCTCCACCGATAATGGCATCTATCTATCTCAGGCTAAGTATGCTTCAAATCTTCTTGCTCACGCTGGGATTACAGATAGTCGCACTGAGTCTACTCCTCTTGAGCCTAATGTTCAATTTACCCCCTATGGATGACACTGTTTTGGATAATCTGACTCTCTATCGACAGTTAGTTGGGGGTCTCGTCTACTTGGCTGTCACCCGACCAGACATCGCCTATCCGGTTCATGTATTTAGCCAGTTCTTGTCAGCTCCTCGTACTACTCACTATGCGGCAGTTCTTCGCATTCTTCGCTACATCAAAGGCACTCTATTTCATGGCCTTTATTTTTCTGCCCATTCCTCTTTGTCTCTTCAGGCTTACTCCAATGCTGATTGGGCTGGTGATCCCACTGATCATCGTTCTACTACTGGTTACTATTTGTTTCTTGGCGACACTCTCATTTCTTGGCACGCTAAGAAGCAAACATTCACTGCTCACTTAAGCACAGAAGTTGAATAACGTGCCCTCGCTGACACCACTGCTGAGGTTATCTCGATTCGTTGGCTTCTCGAAGATTTAGGTGCTCCTCAATCGTCTCTTACTGATATTTTTTGTGATAATCACAATGCTATTCAGATTGTACATAATGATGTGTTTCATGAATGCACCAAACACATTGAAATTGATTGTCACTTTATTCGGCAACGTATCCTTATTGATGGTGTTTGTCTCATTGCTATTGGAACACTGGATCAGACTGCTGATATCTTCACGAAAGCTCATCACCGGACTCATTTCTGGACTTTGTTATCCAAATTCAAACTGGTATCCTTAGCTCCCACTTGAGTTTGAGGGAGGATGTTAGAGAATCATTAGAATCAATTTAAATCAATTAGTATTGTTTATATTTATATAGCATATCTGTATATTAATTATAGGATTCTATGCCTTTATTACTTTGATTCATTTAGCACCTATAAATACCCCTTGTATATTGTACTTTTGATCAGACTGAATATACACAAAATAATTTCTTTAGTTTGGTCTCTTGTTTCTAACAATTGTCTTTCCACTTATAACGAGATGCTGGTGAGTTGCCACATGTTGGAACTCTACACCTATGTTCTGCGACGCTGACGAGAGTGCATCTCTTGAGTTGATGAGAGTGTTTATACAAATTTTAATATTTATTTGTGTGTAACTAGCATTTGTTAATTTTTTTAAAATTGTTTATTGTTATCTATATCATGTGTAATAATCTTAAAATTATATATTGTTATTAACTTTAAAAATATGACATTTTTATGTTTAATAATCTGTAAATTATATATTAATATTCATATTTTTAATTGTAGCAAATTATTATCGAATATGAAAGTTATTATATGTATTAATATTAAATTATTTTATATAGAAAAATATTAGGAGGTCATTAAAATTTATTATTTTGGTCATTATTTAACCATCAATTCAATTTTTTTAGTCTAATTTCTTTGGTTTAGTAATCTAATAATATAATTTATCTCATACTTTTAAACATTGATGACTAATTGATAACAAAAACAATAAATTCTTATGACCGTATATCATTCTTCTTTTATATATTCATGTTAATAAAATGTATTTGTACTAATATATTTATGCTAAATATATTGTTAAATAAAATATACAACATACATAATTACATAAATAGTTTTGTTATTTAAAAAAAAACTCACACACTATGAGATGAAGAGATTAAGAGATTCAATTTTTAAATTTTCTAATAAAGCTGCTAGCATATAACAAGAAGCTTTCTCATCAAATTAAAAAAAATAAAAATAAAAATAAAAAACGTATCTCGTTTATGGTAAGAAAGTAAAATCTACTACTTTAAAATACATTACACGTTTCCATATTCGAGAATAACACCAGAAGAATATTTGTATCCAAATTTTTTAGCCCCAAATAATTCGATGGACTTTTATTATCATAGACAATTTTTTGTATGTTTTGGGAATAAATAAATGTTGCGTTCTGTGGTAGGTGGCCATAGTTTTGCTGTGGTTACAGTGGCTACAAGGAGTCATCCAATTACTTGCTGACACTTTGATATCATGAGGGTTTTTGACATTCAATTAGTTGTTAATCAAGGGTAAAAAACTAATTAAGATTGAAGGTAAATATTTCGATGGTCGTTAGATACGAAATCAAGTTTTTTTTTAGAAAATAAGAAAAAAAACAAATGTTAGTACAAAATCAATGGACGATGAGGTATAATTGAGTTAGGGTTTTCTGGGTTTGGGAGGACCGCACATTACAATAGGCCTTGGGCATTTAGATTGTATTGTTTGTAGCAAAAGGGAAGAGCAAGAGTGAAAAATCGCTGAAAATCAGTCGTGGAGGTTGCACGAAGCTGTCATAGTGCTAATCATGAGCGGCTGCTCGTCGTCAGAGAAGATAATTGTCTGGTGGACTAGCAGGGACCGACGAAGACAAATCAGACCAGATTATACAGGTAAGAGGCAATAATCATTTTAATATTTTTGTTATGTTTTTCTTTACTACATTTTGTTTCACAAGAAAGATTGTGGGAAGTTGAGGATGGTATGCTAGTATTTGGAAACCAATTAGTAAAATTACGGTGAGTAATATTTGTGTTTGATAGTTATAGTCTGTTTAGATATTAAGTGGTGTGAGATGGAGAGCAATTCGAAAGGTAGTTCATAATTTAAATGGGCTTAACATGTCAAACAAAACTTAATAACCCCAGCCTCTGTTACCACTTGTCTTCTATTCATTGGCTGGTCAACGCGTAGTCACTGTTAGTCACCACAGGCACGCCACTAGATACACCACCTAAACAAATATTCTTATTTTTACATTATTTATTTTGTTAGTTTAATATAAATTCTTATTGTATAAAGATTTTTAAGGCTAAAGAATTTTAATATGGATTTTAGAGGTGAGCTTTACCTGGAAATGGAGGTTTTTAGTGTATATACAAGTGTATGGACGTTGCAGACATGCAGGCACAACACGCAGATAACGTGTTGACTCAACACACAACTCACGTGGCACAATCTCACGCAACATGCAGGTAACGTGTTGCCACCTGGTGCCCATCCATTCAACACGCGTGTAACGTGTTGCCACGTGGCGCCCATCCATTCAACATTCGCAGAAGTACAATACGTGCTCTGTTAATGCATATAGGCTGATATTTTAAAGAGGGTGACCAACATTCTCTACAGGAGTTCGATTGTTGTATTTGGCCGCCTAATACAGTTTGAGGTTATGCTAATCATCGATGAAACTAGTATTCAGCGGATGTTTCATATTCACCAGCAAACTCAGGTGCAACACCCGAGGATTGAGTTATACATTGATTTTGAGCATATTGTTGCAGATGAGGTTCAACATGACACAGATGGCCAAGATGACAAAGCTGAGGTGTACTCGAGAATGAACGATTATAGCGATGAGGAGTTCAAAGCTACGTATGAAGCCGATGATGAGGACGACGACGGCGATGGGGGAGGTGAGGTAGTGGCGGAAACTTTAGTGGTTCCAGCCGCAGTTAGTCAACTGATGGACATTCCACTTTTTATGCGTAGCTTGGATCTTGATGCCATGAATACACCGGAGTTTCTCGAATATGCAAACATAGGTACATGAGCAGTGGGTAGTATGTTTACTTGATTTTGTTTTCCCAGAATAATGAACGACAAATTTGTTTTCTTATAGGTGTTGTTGATTCTGAGGATGGGGAGTTTAGAATCGGAATGGAATACGACTCAAGAAAATCAGTCATTATGGCAATTCAAAGTTACACTATCTCCAGAGGAGTCGATTACGTTGTTTATGAATCCAATCCACAGACGTTCTATGCAAAGTACAAGAATTACGGACGTGGGTGCAACTGGCTTATCCAAGGCAGCTTGATACAGAAGAAAGCCTATTGGGAGATTCGGATATACAATGGGAGGTATACGTGTTCCATGGGAACGATCTCACAGGATCATTCCAAGTTAGACTCAGACACGATTGCTGAGGCTATGAAACCATTGGTTGAATGCGACCCATCTATAAAGGTCAAATCTATAATTGCAGAAGTCCAGGAAAGATTCAACTACACTATTAGTTACCAGAAGGCTTGGCTGGTGATGAGCGGATAATTTATACGCTTTTTGTCACTGTTTTTAGTATGTTTTTAGTACATTTAGTTAGTTTTTAGTATATTTTTATTAGTTTTTATTTAAAATTCACTTTTCTAGGCTTTACTATGAGTTTGTGTGTTTTTCTATGATTTCAGGTAATTTCTGGCTGAAATTGAGGGACCTGAGCAAAAATCTGATTCAGAGGCTGAAAAAGGACTACAGATGCTGTTGGATTCTGACCTCCTGCACTCGAAGTGGATTTTCTAGAGCTATAGAAGCTTAATTGGCGTGCTCTCAATTGCGTTAGAAAGTAGACATCCTGGGCTTTCCAGCAATGTATAATAGTCTATACTTTGCCCGAGATTTGATGGCCCAAATCGGCGTTGCAAATCAGCTTCAGAATTCCCGGCGTTTAACGCCGGAACTGGCACAAAAATTGGAGTTAAACGCCCAAACTGGCATAAAAGCTGACGTTTAACTCCAGAAAAAGTCTCTACACATGAAAGCTTCAATGCTCAGCCCAAGCACACACTCAGTGGACCCCGGAAGTGGATTTTTACGTCATTTACTCATTTCTGTATAGCCTAGGTTTCTAGTTCACTATAAATAGGATATTTTGATATTGTATCTGTACCTCATGACACATTACACGTTTCTTATTGTATCTTCTACGGCATGAGTCTCTAAACCCCATGGTTGGGGGTGAGGAGCTCTGCTGTGTCTTGATGCATTAATGCAATTACTACGGTTTTTCATTCAATCATGCCTGCTTCTATTCTAAGATATCACTTGTTCCTCAACTTGATGAATGTGATGATCCGTGACACTCATCATCATTCTCACCTATGATTGTGTGCCTAACAACCACCTCCGTTCTACCTTAGACTGAGTGGACATCTCTTAGATTCCTTAATCAGAATCTTCGTGGTATAAGCTAGAATTGATGGCGGCATTCAAGAGAATCCGGAAGGTCTAAACCTTGTCTGTGGTATTCTGAGTAGGATTCAAGGATTGATTGATTGTGACGAGCTTCAAACTCCTGAGGGCTGAGCATTAGTGACAGACGCAAAAGAATCACTGGATTCTATTCCAACCTGATTGAGAACCGACAGATGATTAGCCGTGCTGTGACAGAGCGCGTTGAACATTTTCACTGAGAGAATGGGAGGTAGCCATTGACAACGGTGAAACCCTACATACAGCTTGCCATGGAAGGAGCCTTGCGTGCATGAAGAAGAAGAGAGTAGGAAAGCAGAGATTCAGAAGATAGAGCATCTCCAAAACCTCAACCTGTTCTCTATTACTGCAAAACAAGTATCTATTTCATGTTCTTTTATTTTTCACAATCAAACCTGAGAATTATTGATATCCTGACTAAGAGTTACAAGATAACCATAGATTGCTTCAAGCCGACAATCTCCGTGGGATCGACCCTTACTCACGTAAGGTATTACTTGGACGACCCAGTGCACTTGCTGGTTAGTTGTGCGGGATTGCAAAAGTGTGATTGCAATTTCGTGCACCAAGTTTTTGGCGCCGTTGCCGGGGATTGTTCGAGTTTGGACAACTGACGGTTTATCTTGTTGCTTAGATTAGGACTGTTTTATTTTTGTTGGTTTAGAGTCTTTTATTTGAGTTTATTTTCATATTTTAAGTTTGGTGTCAATTGCATGCTTTTGTTTTCTTTTAATTTTTCGAATTTGCATGTTCTTAGTCCTTTCCTGATCTTTAAAAATTCTAAGTTTGGTGTCTTCTTTGTGTTTTTCTTTAAGTTTTCGAAAATTTGAGTGTGATTTTCTAAAAAATTTCTAAGTTAAGTGTCTTCTTTGTGTTTTCCTTTAAATCTTCGAAATTTTGCATTAATTTTTAAATCATATCTTTTCAATCATATCTTTTTTAATTGCTAATTCCAAAGTCTTTTTAATTAATTGATTGATTTAGTTTTCAATTTGCTTTGATTTTATTTTCTTTTAATTTTTGAAATTTTATTTTATTTTCTTTTCCATTTATTTTATTATTTTCAGTCATTCTTAATTAAAAAAAAACAAAAAATGGGTATTTTATACTTTACTTGTGAATCCACATCATTTCCCTTTCTCCATCATGGACCTAAGTGGAATTGAGCATTCCAGAAGGACTTTGGGGTCATATGCTAACCCGATTACAGCTGCATATGGGAGTAGCATCTGTATACCTCCCATTAAAGCAAGCAGCTTTGAGCTAAACCCTCAACTCATTATCATGGTGCAGCAAAATTGCCAGTATTCTGGTCTTCTACAGGAAGAACCTACTGAGTTTCTGGCACAGTTCTTACAAATTGCTGACACAGTACGTGATAAAGAGGTGGATCAGGATATCTACAGATTATTACTGTTTCCATTTGCTGTAAAAGATCAAGCTAAGAGGTGGTTGAATAACCAACCCACAGCAAGCATAAAAACATAGAGACAATTATCAGACAAATTCCTGAATCAATTTTACCCTCCAAAAAGGATGACACAGCTAACGCTGGACATCTAAGGCTTTAAACAAGAGGATAATAAATCTCTTTATAATGCCTGGGAAAGGTACAGAGGTATGCTAAGAAAATGCCCCTCTGAAATGTTTTCAGAGTGGGTACAGTTAGACATCTTCTACTATGGGCTTACAGAAAAAGCTCAGATGTCTCTAGACCACTCAGCTGGTAGATCTATACATATGAGGAAAACGATTGAAGAGGCTCAAGAGCTCAAAGATACTGTTGCTAAAAATCAACATCTATACTCAAGCAGTGAGTCCTCTACAAAAGAAGAAGCTATGGCAATAACTACTGATCCTAATCCTCAAGAACAGATTGTTGAGCTTAATCAGCAATTACTCTTGATGACAAAACAGTTAGCAGAATTCAAAGAGATGCTCCAAGAAACCAAAATTGCTAACAAGAATATAGAATCACAGTTGAATCAGACAAAACAGCAGTTATCTAAACAAATAACAGAAGAATGCCAAGCAGTTCAACTGAGGAGTGGGAAGACATTGAATAACACTGCTCAAAGTAGCAAAAAGCCAAGAAAGGAACAGCTGACAGAGGATAACCAAACCACTGCCCAAAATCCCTCTGAGGACAGTAAGAGCCCAGAGAGGAATACTCCTGGCATTCAAACGCCAGAAAGGGGGAAAGCTGGCATTAAACGCCCATTCCTTGCCTAGTTCTGGCGTTCAAATGCCATAAAAAGGGGAAAAGTTGGCGTTAAACGCCCATTCCTCACCCATTCCTGGCGTTCAAACGCCAATGAGGAATCAGACACCTGAGAGTGCTGATAGTAACCCCTCTAAAAAGGCTTCTCCAACCACCTCTGTAGGGAACCTGCAGTAACTAAGTTTGAAGAATACAAAGCCAAGATGCCTTATCCTCAGAAACTCCGCCAAGCGGAACAGGATAAGCAATTTGCCCGCTTTGCAGACTATCTAAGGACTCTTGAAATAAAGATTCCGTTTGCAGAGGCACTTGAGCAAATACCTTCTTATGCTAAGTTCATGAAAGAGATCTTAAGTCATAAGAAGGATTGGAGAGAAACTGAAAAGGTGTTTCTCACTGAAGAATGCAGTGCAGTCATTCTAAAAAGCTTACCAGAAAAGCTTCAAGATCCAAGAAGCTTTATGATACCATGCACATTAGAAGGTGCTTGTACCAAGATAGCCCTATGTGACCTTGGAGCAAGTATCAACCTAATACCTACATCCACTATCAGAAAGCTTGGGTTGACTGAAGAAGTCAAACCAACCTGGATATGTCTCCAACTTGCTGATGGCTCTATTAAATATCCATCAGGCATAATTGAGGATATGATTGTCAAAGTTGGGCCATTTGCCTTTCCAACTGACTTTGTAGTGTTGGAAATGGAGGAGCACAAGAGTGAAACTCTCATCCTAGGAAGACCCTTTCTAGCAACTGGACGAACTCTCATTGATGTACAAAAAGGGGAAGTGACCCTGAGAGTCAATGAGGATGAGTTTAAGTTGAATGCTGTCAAAGCTATGCAGCATCCAGACACATCAAATGACTGCATGAACGCTGATATTATCGACTCCTTGGTGGAAGAGATCTATATGACTGAGAGTCTCAAATCAGAGCTAGAGGATATCTTTAAAGATGCTCAGCCTGACATGGAAGAACCAGAGGAAATAAAAGAACCTCTGAAAATTCCTCAGGAAGAGGATAAGCCTCCTAAACCCGAGCTCAAGCCACTACCACCATCCCTGAAGTATGCATTTCTGGGAGAAGGTGACACTTTTCCAGTGATCATAAGCTCTGCTTTAAATTCACAGGAAGAGGAAGCACTAATTCAAGTGCTAAGGACACACAAGACAGCTCTTGGGTGGTCCATAAGTGATCTTAAGGGCATTAGCCCAGCAAGATGCATGCACAAGATCCTCTTGGAAGATAATGCCAAGCCAGTGGTTCAACCACAGAGGCGGCTAAATCCAGTCATGAAGGAGGTGGTGCAGAAAGAGGTCACTAAATTACTAGAGACTGGGATTATTTATCCAATTTCTGATATCCCCTGGGTGAGCCCTGTCCAAGTTGTCCCCAAAAAGGGAGGCATGACAGTGGTTCATAATGAAAAGAATGAACTGGTTCCTACAAGAACAGTTACAGGGTGGCGTATGTGTATTGACTACAGAAGGCTCAATACAGCCACCAGAAAGGATCATTTTCCTTTACTATTCATAGACCAGATGCTGGAAAGACTAGCGGGACATGATTATTACTGCCTTTTGGATGGCTATTCAGGCTATAATCAAATTGCAGTGGACCCTCAAGATCAAGAGAAAACAGCATTCACCTGTCCTTCTGGCGTGTTTGCTTACAGAAGAATGCCTTTTGGTCTATGCAATGCACCTGCTACCTTTCAGAGGTGCATGCTCTCCATCTTCTCTGATATGGTAAAGAAGTTTCTGGAAGTCTTCATGGATGACTTCTCAATATTTGGAGACTCATTCAACTCCTATCTTGATCATCTAGCCCTTGTCCTGAAAAGATGCCAAGAGACTAACCTGGTCTTAAACTGGGAGAAATGTCACTTTATGGTGACTGAAGGAATTGTCCTTGGGCATAAAATTTCAAGCAAGGGAATAGAGGTGGATCAAGCAAAGGTAGAGGTAATTGAAAAATTACCACCACTTGCCAATGTTAAGGCAATCAGAAGCTTTCTAGGACATGCAGGATTCTACAGGAGGTTTATAAAGGATTTTTCTAAAATTGCAAAACCTCTGAGCAACTTGCTGGCTGCTGACACACCATTCGTGTTTGACACACAGTGTCTGCAGGCGTTTGAGACCCTGAAAGCCAAACTGGTCACAGCACTAGTCATCTCTGCACCAGACTGGACACTACCATTCGAACTAATGTGTGATGCAAGTGACCATGCTATTGGTGCAGTTTTGGGACAGAGACATAACAAGCTTCTGCACATCATTTATTATGCTAGCCGTGTTCTAAATGATGCACAGAAGAATTACACAACCACAGAAAAAGAGTTACTTGCAGTGGTTTATGCCATTGACAAGTTTAGATCCTATTTAGTAGGGTCAAAAGTGATTGTGTGCACTGACCATGCTGCTCTTAAATACTTACTCACAAAGCAGGATTCAAAACCCAGGCTCTTAAGGTGGGTGTTGCTTCTGCAAGAGTTTGATATAGAAATAAGAGACAGAAAAGGGACAGAAAACCAGGTAGCTGATCATCTGTCCCGAATAGAACCAGTAGCAGAGGCGTCCCTCCCTTCTACTGAAATCTCTGAGACCTTTCCAGATGAGCAACTCTTTGCCATTCAGGAAGCTCCATGGTTTGCAGACATTGCAAATTATAAAGCTGTGAGGTTCATACCACAGGAGTACAGCAGGGTACAAAGAAAAAAATTAATTTCAGATGCCAAGTACTACCTATGGGATGAACCATATCTCTTTAAGAGATGTGCAGACGGAATAATTCGCAGATGTGTACCTAGAGAGGAAGCACAAAGGATGCTATGGCATTACCATGGATCACAATATGGGGGACATTTCGGAGGTGAGCGAACAGCCACTAAGGTCCTCCAATGTGGATTCTACTGGCCTACTCTCTATAGGGATGCCCGAGAGTTTGTGCGTAACTGTGACAGTTGCCAAAGAGCTGGTAACTTGCCTCATGGTTTCGCCATGCCTCAACAAGGGATCTTAGAGATTGAATTGTTTGATGTATAGGGTATTAACTTCATGGGTCCCTTCCCACCATCCTACTCAAACACTTATATTCTGGTGGCAGTAGACTATGTATCTAAATGGGTAGAAGCAATTGCCACACCCAATAATGATACCAAGACCGTGCTGAAATTCCTCCAGAAACACATCTTCAGCAGGTTTGGTGTTCCAAGAGTACTAATCAGTGATGGGGGCACTCATTTCTGCAATAAACAGCTGTACTCTTCTATGGTTCGATATGGAATTAGCCACAAGGTAGCAACTCTGTATCATCCACAGACAAATGGGCAAGCTGAAGTCTCTAATAGAGAGCTAAAAAGAATCCTGGAATGGACTGTTATTGCCCGTAGAAAGGATTGGGCAAAGAGCTTGGATGATGCTCTGTGGGCATACAGAACAGCATTCAAGACTCCTATAGGAACCTCTCCATACCAACTTGTGTATGGGAAGGCCTGTCATCTGCCCATGGAACTGGAACATAAAGCCTACTGGGCTACCAGATTCATAAACATGGATGCTAAGTTAGCTGGTGAAAAAAGACTGCTCCAGCTAAATGAGCTAGAGGAGTTCAGACTCAGTGCCTTTGAAAATGCAAAAATCTATAAGGAAAAGGCAAAGAAGTGGCATGACAAAAAGTTGTCATCCAGAGTCTTTGAACTGGGACAGAAAGTTTTGCTCTTCAACTCTAGGCTCAGATTATTCCCATGAAAACTTAAATCCCGCTGGAGGGGTCCGTATGTGATTACAGGAGTGTCACCATATGGATATGTTGAGCTTCAGGATATTGATTCTGACAAAAAGTTCATTGTTAATGGACAGAGGATCAAACATTACCTTGAAAGTAATTTTGAGCAGGAATGCTCAAAATTGAGGCTTGAATAAGTCTCAGTAAAGGTCCAGCTAAAGACAATAAAGAAGCACTTGCTGGGAGGCAACCCAGTCGTTAGCAGGTTATGTGTTTTATAAAAGTTTGATATACATTCTTCAAGGTTGATCATTGAAATTAAAGGAATTCACAGAGTTACAGAAGGATTCAGTGCAAAAAGCAGAGAAAAAGAGTTTGCTGGCAAGAAAACGCCAGTAAAGGGCCCTCTGGGCGTTAAACGCCAGAATGGATACCATTCTGGGAGTTTAACGCCAGTAAAGGTACCATTTTGGGCATTAAACGCCAGAATGGGCACCATTCTGGGCGTTTAATGCCAGATTGGTAGCATCCTGGGCGTTCAGCAAAATGCCCAGTGATAAAGGGGATTTCTGGCGTTTAACGCCAGCCAGGGCACCTGGCTGGGCGTTAAACGCCCATATTGGCCACCAAGTGGGTGTTAAACGCCAGAATGGATACCATTCTGGGCGTTTAACGCCAGAAAGGTAGGGGACAGAGATTTTGTTTTCCACTTCAAATTTTTTTCAAACTTTCTTGTTCTGATCCATAATTTTCTGAATAAATACATTACAAACTTTCATCATTCACTCTCAATTTTCAAAAAAATCAAATAATTTTCTAAATCACCCTTCAAATCCTTTCCAAATCTTCTTCAAAAACTCAAATATCTTCTCAATTTCTTTCCATATCTTCTCAAATCTCCTTCAAAGTTTTCGAAATCTCTCCCCCTCCCTTATAAATACACATTCGGCCATCCCACTCTCCCCACCATTCGAATTTGCTTTCCTCTTCTCTCTCCCCCTTCCTTTCTTTTGCTTGAGGGCAAGCAAACCACTAAGTTTGGTGTGTTTTTCCGTGATCACTAAGCCAAGATCTATCAATATCATGGCTCCTAAGGGAAAACAAACCAATTCAAGAGGCAAGAAAGAGAATACTCCAAAGAATCTTTGGAATCAAGAGAAGTTTTTAACCAAAGAACATGCAGACCATTACCACAAAATAATGGGTCTGAGGTCAGTGATCCCGGAAGTCAGTTTCGATCTGAAAGAAGATGAATATCCGAAGATCCAAGAACAAATTCGAAACAGAGGATGGGAAGTTCTAACCAACCCTGAGACAAAGGTTGGAAGGAACATGGTTCAGGAATTCTACTCAAATCTGTGGCTGACAGATAAGCAGAGAATGACTGGAACTGCTTTACCTATAGAACCATGGTCAGAGGAAGAATTATTTACTTCCATCTGGATAAAATAAGAGAGGTCTTCAAATTTCCTCAACTGCAAGATGATCATGAATCCTTTAATAGGAGAATAGTGAGAGCAGATAAGGGGTTGGATCAAGTTCTAGAGGACATATGCCTCCCTGGAACTAAGTGGACAACCAATTTAAAAGGTGTCCCAAACCAACTCAAGAGAGGAGATCTCAAACCAATTGCAAGAGATTGGCCAGACTTCATTGGGCGTTCTATATTGCCCACTAGCAACCGTTCTGAGGTTACTATCAAGAGAGCAGTGATGATTCATTGCATTATGCTGGAAAAAGAAGTGGAGGTTCATCATCTGATTGCTTGTGAGATTTACACAATTGCAAACAAAAATTCCACTGAGGCCAAACTGGCTTACCCAAGCTTAATCTCTTTGCTATGTAAAGATGCTGGGGTGAGGATGGGAGTAGATGAATTCATCCCAATTGAACATCCAATCACCAAGAAGTCAATAGAAGGACAAATTCAAGATAACTCTATCAAAAGGAGGGCGCAGGAGTTCCTCCCTGAACTTCCTGAAATTGACTACTGGGCCAGCCTAGAAGCATCTATTGCCAAGCTGCAACAAACTATGGAACAAATTAAGGAAGAACAGCAAAATCAAAACTGCATGCTCTGCAAATTGCTGAAGGAACAAAAGAAGCAGGGGCGTGAGCTACAGGAGCTGAAGCGCCAGAAGCTCTCCCTTGAAGGGTCAAATACCCCACAAGTTGAGGGAGCATCCACTTCTCAAAATCAAGGTTGTTGAGTCCTAACTCTGTGATAACCTCTATCATTAGGAGTCATTTAATTTTTTGTTTTCTATTACTATTAGTCTTATCTTATATTTATTTTTGAGTCTTGTTCTTAATTCATGATTAATAAAATTTAAGGTTCATGTCTTAAAGCTATGAATATCCTATGAATCCATCACCTCTCTTAAATGAAAAATGCTTTAATCACAAAAGAACAAGAAGTACAGGATTTCGAATTTATCTCTGAAACTAGTTGAATTAGTTTGATGTGGTGACAATACTTTTTGTTTTCTGAATGAATGCTTGAACAGTGCATATGTCTTTTGAATTTTTTGATTAAAGAATGTTAAACTTGTTGGCTCTTGAAAGAATGATGAAAAAGGAGAAATGTTATTGAGGATCTGAAAAATTATCAAATTGATTCTTGAAGCAAGAAAAAGCAGTGAATTAAAAAAAATTAAATATAAAAAGTGATCCAAGAGTGTGCGTAAGAACCCTGGACACCTCTAATTGGGGACTCTAGCAAAGCTGAGTCACAATCTAAAAAGGTTCACCCAGTTATGTGTCTGTGGCATGTATGTATCCGGTGGTAATACTGGAAGACAGAGTGCTTTGGGCCACAGCCAAGACTCATAAAGTAGCTATGTTCAAGAATCATCATACTTAACTAGGAGAATCAATAACACTATCTGAATTCTGAGTTCCTATAGATGCCAATCATTCTAAACTTCAAAGGATAAAGTGAGATGCCAAAACTGTTCAGAAGCAAAAAGCTACTAGTCCCGCTCATCTAATTGGAGCTAAGTTTCATTGATATTTTGGAGTCTATAGTATGTTCTCTTCTTTTATCCTATTTGATTTTCAGTTGCTTGGGGACAAGCAACAATTTAAGTTTGGTGTTGTGATGAGCGGATAATTTATATGCTTTTTGGCACTATTTTTAGTATGTTTTTAGTACATTTAGTTAGTTTTTAGTATGTTTTTATTAGTTTTTATTTAAAATTCACTTTTCTGAGCTTTACTATGAGTTTGTGTTTTTCTGTGATTTCAGGTAATTTCTGGCTGAAATTGAGGGACCTGAGCAAAAATCTGATCCAGAGACTGAAAAATGACTGCAGATGCTATTGGATTCTGACCTCCCTGCACTCGAAGTGGATTTTCTGGAGCTACAGAAACCCAATTGGTGCTTTCTTAATTGCGTTGGAAAGTAGACATCCTGGGCTTTCCAGCAATGTATAATAGTCTATACTTTGCCCGAGATTTGATGGCCCAAACCGGCGTTGCAAATCAGCTTCAGAATTCCCGGCGTTTAACGACGGAACTGGCACAAAAATTGGAGTTAAACACCCAAACTGGTATAAAAGATGGCGTTTAACTCCAGGAAAAGTCTCTACACATGAAAGCTTCAATGCTCAGCCCAAGCACACACTCAGTGGACCCCGAAAGTGGATTTTTACGTCATTTACTCATTTCTGTATAGCCTAGGTTACTAGTTCACTATAAATAGGATATTTTGACATTGTATCTGTACCTCATGACACATTACACATTTCTTATTGTATCTTCTATGGCATGAGTCTCTAAACCCCATGGTTGGGGGTGAGGAGCTCTGCTGTGTCTTGATGGATTAATGCAATTACTACTATTTTTCATTCAATCACACCTGCTTCTATTCTAAGATATCACTTGTTCCTCAACTTGATGAATGTGATGATCCGTGACACTCATCATCATTCTCACCTATGAACGTGTGCCTGACAACCACCTCCGTTCTACCTTAGACTGAGTGGATATCTCTTAGATTCCTTAATCAGAATCTTCATGGTATAAGCTAGAATTGATGGCGGCATTCAAGAGAATCCGGAAGGTCTAAACCTTGTCTGTGGTATTCTGAGTAGGATTCAAGGATTGAATGACTGTGACGAGCTTCAAACTCCTGAGGGCTGGGCGTTAGTGACAGATGCAAAAGAATCACTTGATTCTATTCCAACCTGATTGAGAACCGACAGATGATTAGCCGTGCTGTGACAGAGCGCGTTGAACATTTTCACTGAGAGGATGGGAGGTAGACATTGACAACGGTGAAACCCTACATACAGCTTGCCATGGACGGAGCCTTGCGTGCATGAAGAAGAAGAGAGTAGGAAAGCAGAGATTCAGAAGATAGAGCATCTCCAAAACCTCAACCTGTTCTCCATTACTACAAAACAAGTATCTATTTCATGTTCTTTTATTTTTCACAATCAAACCTGAGAATTATTGATATCCTGACTAAGTTACAAGATAACCATAGATTGCTTCAAGCCGACAATCTCCGTGGGATCGACCCTTACTCACGTAAGGTATTACTTGGACGACCCAGTGCACTTGCTGGTTAGTTGTGCGGGATTGCAGAAGTATGATTGCAATTTTGTGCACCAGCTGGGAAAGCAGAAGTCGATAGCCAAGGTTTTCGGTGGATGGGAAGAATCTTACCAAGCTTTGCCATTGTGGTTCTTGGCAATGGTTCAGAAGATGCATAGTTCACAAGTCCAAATAGAAACATGACCCCTGTATAACAGGAGTCAAGAGGTGGACGATGTTAGGATACTTCATCGGGTATTCTAGAGTTTTAATCCATGCATAAGAGCTTTCCAATATTGCAAGCCGCTGGTTCAGGTTGACAGGACCCACCTATACGGAAAATATAAAGGTTGCCTTTTCGTTGCAGTTGCGCAAGATGGGAATCAAAACATTGTATCGATTGCTTTTGCCATTGTAGAGGGTGAGACTGCTGATGCATGACACTTTTTTCTCAGTAATTTACGAACACATGTTATAAGAAGAGACATCGTGGGTATAATCTCCAATCATCATGAGTCAATTTGGGCCCCAGTAAATCGTAGCGGAGGTGATTGGAAATCTCCGAGAGCATGGTAGATGTTTTATATTTGGCACATTAGTAGTAACTTCTTGAGGGAATTCAAAGTTATGTACTTGCCAAAGCTTATGGTCAACATTGGGTATTCAAGGATAGTGGAGGAATACAACGTCAACTACAGGAGGTTGCAAGAACGAGGCGTGGCATATGTTCGTTGGTGCGACAACATTGAACGTCCCCAGTAGGTGTTGGCATTTGACGAGGGACATTGATGGGGTCACATGACGATGAAACTTGTCGAGTGCATTAATTCAGTGTTGAAGGGTGCTCGAAATCTTTCTATCTTGGCACTAGTCCGAGCAACATATTATCGGTTGAATGAGTTGTTCATGTGTAAGAGTATTAAGGCTTACGAGTGCAAGCGTGCTGGATTTACTTTCTCAGAGTTTGCCACTTAGGGGATAGAGGCAAACATGCAGTGTGCATGTAACATCGTTGTGCACCGGTTTGATAGAAGAAACGAGGTGTTTGAGGTGCGCAAAATACCTAGTAGAAAAGTGTTAGTTGTTGATCTTGTGTGACAGAGGTGTGACTGTAGGTATTTTCAGGTGGAGCAAATTCCACGTCGCCATATTATTGCGTGCTGTGCTAACCAGCGGCTGGATTGGCAGGTGTATATCAGTGATGGTGTCGATGAGACAAACCGTCGACTGATGCCCTGTGGGATTGCGAGGACTGATGTGATGGGATAGTTGGGAAGTAAGCATCATCAAGAACAAGACCACCTGTATCAAGGAATTGACGGATGATATCGTAGTCCCTAAATATTTGTGGTGAGAACGGAGAAATGCTTGCCAGCTCAAATCCAAGTTTGCTGTGATGGCTGTGCTGGCTGTGCTAGCTATGATGTGATCTGCGATGAGATTGATGTCTATGCTGCATGCTGTGATGGCTGGACTGCCCATGATATGCTCTGTCATGCTGAGATAGTTATGGGTGATGATAAGGAAACGACTGAAATATGACATAAGGTTGTGCTGGTTGCTAGAGTGGATGCTGGGGTGGATATTGGGGTGGATGCTAAGGAATGACATCTGAAAGCCTTAGGTACATCTCGTATGATCCAATGTACCAACTCCGGTAATCGGCAGACGGGGTAAAGTCGACAATTGGTTGCAGACTCCGATCTTGTAGATGACTGTTGCGGCGGTTACCCTATTGTTGTATCCATTCGTCATGAATCACGCTCCAGTCATAGTACTATACTCCCCGAAGAGTATAGCAATGCGTGTCAACTGGTATGGCTTATGTTTCCAGAGGGGGGAATGTGCATATCCGTACTATCGAACCACTCGGTCCACAGGAATCCATTCGACACACTCGAATGACACCAATGGCCTCACCGTGTCACAGATATCAAGGTGTGCATGTAGTTCAGCAGGAATGATGATGCCGACATACGGCCTCCAGACAAACTGCAAAATGTTCCAAGGAGCATTAGATTATTAATAATACCGTAAATTATAACATAAAACCTTAAAACACATACTCACCTTTTCCATAAGTCAATTGCGTGCCTAATGTTCACCTACGTAATAGACATCCATTTTCGGGACCGCGGATGATGACTCCATCTGCAACAGAGAACATTATTCACATAGTTTGAATTACATCTTGCCAGTAAACCATAAATAACATATAAGTCAAATTCCAATAATATAATGACAGTTACCTGGGTGCCACCGGTATCTCAGCCGACGCAAGCTGGTGTCGGGGAATGGGTACCAGCTAGAGGGTAGTACCCAGCAGACAGCAGATGTGACACCTCACATAGCGCATAATAGACTCTCATGTGTTCAAAGGCTATGTGTCTCTAATATGGCGAACCCATGAAAGATTTATGTAGCTCTTGGAGAAACTTCTCACTTGGGGTTCGTTGCCGAATATTGCGAGGCTCTAGGTGATCAAGAAATCATGACTGCTATCGGTCCAACCAATCACAACCTCTCCATCGATCGGTAGGCCGAATAAGTGTAACACGTCCTTCAGTGTCACTGTAACCTCACCCACTGGCATGAAAAACGTGTGTATCTCCGGCCCCCACCTTTCCACAAGAGCAGCTAGCATCGCAGAATGCCCTCTGATCACTCCAACTCTTGAGAGCTGATAGAATCCGGTGGTTCATAAGGCATCGTCAACCGCCGGATACCACGTCTCTGGCTGGTCAAACTTACGGAGCAGAAGATTCCTATTAGCCTGGTAAAGTTCAACCACAAAAGGAATTAATTTAATAAATAGCAAAAAGAATAAATTAATAACTTCTTTTAACAGCAAATAAAATAAATAATAATTAAACAAATTCGAATATCTTATTATTCACATTTATAACATCATTTTATTAATTAAAACAAAAAATAAATAAAAATAATATTAATTAGAATTCATTAATTAAACATTTATAATCCTAATATGTTGAAACAAAAAATAAAATAAAATGTTATACCAAAAATATTTTTTAAAATAAAAATAATATTAAATCAAATTCATTAATTAAACATTTATAAATATTTTTATTATTTTTCAATTTAATCATTAAAATTGACATAACATAACAATAACTACAATATTATATCAAAAAATTTAAAAAAATACGTGTCTTATTTATTAATTTAAAAATTAACAAAAATATCATATTCTAATAAAGAATAAAAAGAATAATATTCATTAATATTTAACATACATTTAGAATAATATTATCCAAATAAATAATAACAAACTATTAAACTTATATTAACGAAATAAATACTAATAAATTAATCAAAATAACAAACTTATATAATTAGGATGTCTCAAATAATTGATAACAGGATCTTCAGGAGACGTATAATTATGTACCATTTTAAATGTTCTAATATCACTCTCAACCTTAAACTAATTCAAAACATACAACCCAATGAATGAAACCACTCAGCCCCAACACTCCATTACCCCACCACTCTCAATAATAGAATGAAAGCAAGCCCTAGTCCCACCACTATTTTATACACCTGCGGCACCAACACTCAACCCTCACCATCAATGATTGCTATTCTCAGAGCTGGACCTGTCGTTTGCAAGGAGACATGGGGCAACATGAATGTTGCATGCTGCTGCAGCAGCATTAACACACAGATAACGTGCTGTGTGGATGAACGTCACATGCCGCAGCGAGGCTAACACGTAGCCTACGTGCTGCGTGGATGGACGACACGTGCCTCAGTTAGGTTATCACGCAACCTGCATGCTGCTTGGATGGAGACACATGGCATTCGCGTGTTTGGAGCCACTGATCAATGCACCTTGGCTTGACGAGCTAAGAATGTATGGTTTATGGTAATGGTGAAGGGGAACGAAAATGATATGCAGCCTAACCCCACTCTTCCTTTATTTTTATACACTAGGGGTGGGTCTAAAGCCATAAATGTCACCTGTTCCTGGAGCAAGGGTGCCTCTTGCATGGACACAACAGGATAACTCAGGGACTGCTCCCATAGGAGAACTCAGGACGCTGATCAGGCATAATCACCAAGTGAAGGTAATCATGAAATTGATAATCTAAATTTAATTTCTTATTATGATATTGGGATGCCGTAATTATTTTATCTTATGAGGAAGATGAGTACTTCGGGTTAAAGGTGCCAGGCTTTACTGATGACTTGAATGTGCAAATCCTAATTTCTTAACTTGTAGCGATTAAACTTGAAATTCCTTTTTTTTGCCGTGAGATGGTTTGTACTGGCTACCAACATACCACGTATCATTGGATAGTTACAAATGTTCAAATCAAATTTTTACAACATGCTTTGTGTCAATAAATCTTCGTGACTCCACCCATCTTTTCTTTTAGAAGTTGTGTCAGGGTGCTATCTCGGATTTATTCCTAAACGACGGTTTGAATCATGCTCTGAATTCCATTCTTAATGCACATGAATCTGTCCCTTCCAAGGCGAGCTTGACCCTGATGCGATATGAATAAATGATCCATGAATTTTGAAAACTTATTGAGGGTGGAGTGCTCTCCTTCGTATCCTTAATAGATTTGATCACCCTGCAACACATCCTTCCACTTTCTAGTAAACGCCATTGTGTTGTTGATCACTTTTAAGCTTAAAATCCTTTCGAAATCAACTCAAACTTAGTTAACACCTCATACAATTCCTTGATATAATCATCATGATGCTAGTTCCTTAAAAGTAAGAATTAAAGATGCGGGAGATGAGGAGTGTAAGTATGCGACATCAAGAGGAGTTTTGGAGTCTTAGTTCTTACCGACCGTATTACCCGAGATTAAAAATTGACACGCTAGGATGTACCGTGTATGTAGACACCTGAATGGTAAAGAAATCCTTCGAACCTCAAGAAGAAGTTCAGCCTTAATGCTAGTATTCATGATACTTGAACCTAGTGAACCATTCGAAAACACTGTAAAGTATTGTCGAAGGACTCAGGGGGCACGTAGAGTAAACATCGTTGTGTGGTGATGGACGCTCTCAGCAGAAAGTATCCGAGTATTGTATGGAGGACGATTAAAGAGAAGTAAATGTTAAGTAAGTTTATAGTCTAAAGTGGGGGTGTTGAGGTAATAGCTGGAGGTATTAGATTGAATCGATTGTGAATTTCAAGAAATTGTAAGGCCTTGAGAGTTTGGGAAGTACAGAAAGAGGATAAGAAACTACTAAGAATGTTGAAGTCCGTTGACCAATGGAGTCAAGAAAAGAACAAGAAAGATAGCGGAAGAGTGTGGAGGTTTAAAGAGAGGACGTATACACCAAATATAAGAAGTTTGGGATGTGAACTACTGTCTGAAGCCCATAAAGGCAGACTTTCGAGTTCATCCTGTAGTCACTAAGGTGTACCATGAACTAAAGAGATGATGCAGCATCACTTGTAATCTAGTGTCTGACGAATTGAAAAGTGAAGATAGAACATTATAGACTACACATTAAGGAGAGAGTAAGGGGGCACAGGATGCTAGTCGTTTCTGTATTGAGGTAGATCCGGAGAAATTAAGTGTTTTAGATTTTGGACTGATAGCCGAAACAATAAAGGAGGACTAAATGAAATTTGAGTTAAGAGTTCTAATTATGCAAAGCTGGTAGAATAATTCTGCCGACCAGAGAGGGAACCTATAGAGTGAAAAAGGGGGAGAAGCTATGTATTCTTGGAAACTACTTCGACAACTGATAACAGATGAGCAATCAACCTAAAAACATTTTGATGAAACACTATTTTATGACTCAATTTGTATCGAATCATGTGGATTTTGTCAACTATCCTCACACTTATTCATGTAAATTGCATGTTTTTAAGTTTTCTGCCGAATTTTGTGCTATGATTGAAAACATGATTCCTAGGCCTTTAAATTACTAATTTCTATTCCTTTCATATTACCATTCGAGTTGTAATGCGTTTGTTGAGTGATTACAAGATTTATAGAGCAGTAATGGCATAGAGGATGAAGAGGAAGCATTCTAAAGTGGAAGAAACACAAGCATTTGAAGATTTGAGAAGGTGGAACTGATGCGCGTGCATGGCTGAAGCGTACGCGTGATCAAGCCATCTTTCAAGTGATGCGTACGCGTGACTGATGCGTACACGTGGTTAGTGTAGAGCCCACCGACGCGTACACGTGGCTGACGCGTATGCGTGACGAGCGTCATGTGCCTCAGTAAAGGGAATATGCTGATGGCAATTTCTGGGCTAATTTTGGCCCAGTTTCAAGTCCGAAAATGAAGACAATACGCAGGGAATGGAGCTGGAACAGAGACACTTACACTTTAGCTTAGTTTTTGAGTTTTGAATTTTAGTGAGAGAAACTCCTACTTCTCTCTAGGGTTTTGGTATTCTTAGTTTACTTTCAATTGGATCTTGAGAGAAACTACTACTACCTTCATTTCTAGTTATTTTCCTTTTGGGTTTTCTTCTTTAATTCCCTTATTACTCTTTTCAATTTGGTTATCTTGAATTCACATTTGGATCTTGTTACTCTTGGCTTTTGTTAATGCATTGAGTTATTTCCATATCCATTGTTATTGCTTGTTTTCTTATTCTTGATTATTGTTAGTAGTAATTTGAATTTGAATTATTTTTCTAGTTTTTATCATGTCTTTTATCTTTGCTCACCAAGTGTTTGAAGAAATGTCACCCACTATCATGGAGTATATTTTCTTTCTTGGTTTGGGTTGAGTAATTGGAGCCACTTAAATTGTTATATTCAAGTGTTGATTGGTAATTGAAGATTGCTAATTAGCTTGAACCTCACCAACTCTAGTTCTTCTTTATGAAGTGACTAGGACTTGTGAGCTAAAGTTAATTGTGTTCACTTGATTTTTCTTCAGTTGTTAGAGGATAACTAAGTGAGAGCAATGAGCCTTTACCATAACACTTGGGAAAGACAATGAGGATAGAATTTCTGATTCTCACCCCTTACCAAGACCTTTTATATTGATTAATTATCAACTCTTGCTAGTTTTCTATTGCTCTAATTTCTAGTTATTTATTTTTTGTGTTCTTAACTTTGAAAATCTCTAGGAAATCCTAACCAATAATTTTCATCTTGTGTTAACTCCTAGGAAAAACAACCTGGGATTCTACTCCCGGTTATTGATTTTATTTATAACAAACATTTTAACTTTGGTCAGCGAAAATCTTGTCAGTTGAGACTATACTTTGCAACGTTAACCCGAGGTACGTTGTGCCAGCTGATGTGTTAGAACAAATTGAACCGGTGGTATATCGAGTATTTTTATTACCTTATCTTTCAAACATGCGCAACGTATTCCTTGCCTCGTAGCTTTGGAAGTGTATTTTCCTATACAAATTATCTCCTAGAACTTGAACCAGTTCCATTCAAAAAGTTTCAAGTGACTCCAATTAAGGTTGACAGTGTCAACATTAAGGAACTTCGAAAATAAAAGGTCTCATTAGTAAAGGTGACATGGAAGTCAAGTTCGAATGGAGGAGCATACCGAAGAATTTGAATTAGGATGAGGAAGGACTAATCGTGCTTATTCGTAAGTAGTTGAATCTTGGAGACAAAATTCCAAATTAGGTGGGTAGGATGTAAAACCCGCAAAATTAGTAAATAATTAGGTAATAAATTAATTATTAATCAAGAAAATTAGAAAATAAAAATTTATAGTTTAATGAGGGAGAGCTAATTAAAATAGGAATTTTGACACTAATTTTAAAGAATTTGGCCCAAAATTAAGCCGAACCGGGTGAAACGGGCCTATAATAGGCCCAAGGCCCAACCCAACTTAATGAAACAAAAGAGCTTCGGCTCTCTCTTTTTCCCTCTTGTAAGACCCAGAAATTTCGGAAAATCTTATTATGAGCTAATTTCAATTTATTTATTCATTAAAAAATTTATTTTCATAAACTATTTTATTAAAAGTAATTAAATCAAGTTCAAATAATTAAAATAGAAATTTTACTTAATTTTTCAATTATTGAATAATTTTCTATATTTAAACTATAAAGTTGAGTAGTTATAAAAGAATAAGAATTTTATATGATTTAGTTTAAATAATTGAGATTTTAGGATTTAATACTTAATTTTATAAACAAAAAAATTAATTATATTATTTTTAATTTTAAATTAGAATACTTAATTAAAAGCCAATTAGCAATTTGATAAATAAATAATATTTTTTAAATAATTTTAAAAAATTAAATTAAATTTTAAATTTATGCATTATATCCTAATTTTATTAGAAATCATGTGTAGCTTTCGAAATGAACTTCATTAACGGTCTTCTTGCATCATTGACGTAATTATTATTATTATTATTATTATTATTATTATTATTATTATTATTATTATTATTTGTAAATATAGGAGTACTCCATCCAGTCACATACACACACAAACACAAACACACCCACACTTGACACATACACGGAAAGGGATTAAGAAAGAAAAGAAAGAAATGGGAGAAGGGAGCGGGGAGAAAGAAAGAAGAGAGAACGGTGAGAGCAGAGGGAAATGAAAGAGAGAGAAAGAGAGAGAGAGCCGTCGCACCTACCACCGTCCAGCATGCCCCACCGCCGCCAAGCCACTATCAACACTGTTGCTGAGGAAAAAGAATGATGCGACGCGAGGGGAGGGAGAGAACTCGTGCCGCCTCGCTTGTGGGAGCCCGAGGAGAGACACGATTGAGAAGACGCATCTTGTAGCCGCCGTCGAAGAAATCATTGCCACTGAACCCCAGTTGTGCCGTCGCCATTGAATGAGGTAGAGAGGAAGAAAGTAACGTCGTTGCCGTTGTTGGAAGGGAGGTCGATCATCCTTGCCGCTGGAGCTTGTCGCTGGAAGAGACGAGGTGACGGCGATGGAAGTTGCCGCCGCTGTTCTGCCTCACTGAATGGCACTGAAAAATCACTGCTGCAGCCACTAGAGGACTCCCTTGCAGCTGCCAAATCCTATCCCACTCCAGTTTGGGTTCCGACCATGGTTCATTTTTGTCGGGTTTTGTTCTTCCAAGTGTCAGAGCTGCTGCCATTGCTTTGTCTCCATGTTTCTCATTTGTTAAGTAAGTATATCTTTTTCGAAACCTTCACCGTTAGTGCATGTCTGCTCTGTTATGAATTTGATAAAGATTCTGAGATATTGGTAATGTAAGATCGAGTTCCGATTGTTGTGTGTCGCGCTTAGAGTTACGGTTGCTGCTACAGATAGTGGATAAAGCTGAAGTTACGATTGCTGCTGTCGCTGGCCGAGGAAAGAGTTTTTGACGCATTTTGGTTTTGCGAGTTTCGACTTTGTGGTAGCGGCATTTTTATTAAACTCATTTTTATTCTTAAGAATTGTTATAAATCGATATTAATGAAAATAAATGTTTTTGGTGATTATGGAGTCTTATGAGTTGAACTGAGTTGTCTTGAATAAAGGTGATTACTTACTTGACTATGGCTATTTCTGAATATTGAGTTGGCATTGTGATTGTGAATGAAAGATTGATTTGAAAATCTAATTCGTATGTTTTATCAAAGATGATTTGGGAATTGGAAAATGACTTGATGTTAGAATTAGTTTGATTTTAGAAAATGATTTGAGATTTGTGAATGACTTGGGTTTGACACCGTTAGAAAGAATTTGAGAAAATGTCGGTTGATTTTGTTGAAAATGAATTGAGATTTGGAAAGGATTTTAATATTGAAAATGAGCTTAATTTATTGAAAAATGAATTTAAATTGAAAATGGTTTGAGATATTGAAATTGGTCTGATTTTGGAATTGAGTTGAAAGGAGTTTGAGAAATGGTTTGGTTGGGACCCGAAAGGTGGCAGAATCTAAGTTTTAGAGGAGATGATGCCCAAATTTTTATAAAATTGGAGATTTTGTTTGAAGTGCTTGTTAAAATACTTTGGATATTTTTAAAAGATTTTATAATTTGAAAAGGGTTATATTTTAAGTTTTACTTTATTTAGAAACGAATGAATTGGGGTTGAGGAAGTGCAGAAATGATGATTTGTAAATGAATGAGACATGTGACCCCGGGTAAGAGGCAGTGGCGTTGTCTACTTGCTCCGGAAAAGAGATGAGGAATAAGAATGATGAAAATTGAGTTTGAATTATGAAATTGAATTTTAATCGAGATATACGTGACCGGTAAGATGAAGTGGTGTTATTCACTTGCTCCAGATAAGAGTTCTAGGCTTCGAGTAAGATGCAAGGCCGAGTTTTATTGCCGCTTGCTCCGGGTTGAGAACTGTAACACCACCTGGGTAAGAAGCAGGGTGAAGTTGTCCCCTGCTCCGGGTACACGGGTAAGATGCAAGGGTTGCGGCGTTGTCCCACTTGCTCTGTGTTTGGTGTTTTTTCCAATGGTTAGCTACCAGGACAGGTCGGGTTGGCTGTATAACCAACAGATGAGCTCATTAGCCATAGGATAGGCATGTATCATGTCCATTTGTATGCTTTGTTTGGTTTTGAATTTGTTTTGGTTGGTCTAATTGTTAAACTGTTACTAACTGCTATTTGATCTATTTGCTGTAACTGTTATCTATACTTGTGTTTTTCATGTCTGTTTTATCTGTGTTTATTTCTGATGTGGTACTTTTGAGATTGAGTACTAATGATGAGATGATGATTGTGTTAATTGATTATGTGATGGGTTGAAGGCCGTGATTGGTTTCTGATTGAGATATTAGTAAAGTATGAAAAATCAAGCTGGTTCAGCATAGACTTAATGAACCTATGCTTGGAACATGTTACTTATTCATACCGTCTAGAAAACTGATTAAGATTTTCTTATAAGAAAAGAAAGGTTTTAGATTTCTGAAAAATTAAATATTGTTTCTTTAAAAAGGTTTTGAGTGATTAGCCGTTGGTTTTTTAAAAGATTCATAAGACAACGATAATCACAGAGTTTGAAAATAGTTTTCTTATTAAATATCTTCTTATGACAATTCTGAAACTTCGTTGTGAGACCGTATGGTTAGGTTCTCACCCCCTACAGCTTTACCTTTTCAGGAATCGGATAAAGGAGCATTATGAAGAGTTTTACTGCGTTTTGGTTCATATGATGTTGTATTAGTTAAATAATTTTTCTTCCCTCGTCTTTGTTATTATAATTTTGTAAGAGGGATAAAAGTTGTATGTTTTATATGTATATTACATTATAATCTATTATGTAAAGAGTCTTGTATATGAATCTATGCTTGTTTGTTTTTTTTAAGATAAAGTATTTATTTCCGGTTTTCAAAGAAATCAGCGATACGGTGTCGAGTCAAAGACTCCTATTTTAATGTTAAGTATATAAAGTAGTCATAATACTTCTTGCTATCATAGTGGCGCAGCCAGGAGCTTGACATTCTGATAGTGAGGGTGTTACATTATGGTATCAGAGCAGTCCTTCCTATAGAGCCCGAGGAATGGACTGATTGTGCTTCATTGCATACTTTGAGTGTTTGTCATGTTATAGGTCTTATTCGGATGACGAGAAATAGAGCTTTATGCACATGACTGTCTATTGATTAATGTTGTTAGCTTATCGTTACATAACTGCTGATGTTAAGTCTGGCCAACTTAATGTTGATGGTTTATGTGTACGAAAAAGTTAACGGGTTATCATAGGCAAAATAGAAGTAATAGGAGCACATATCACGAGGTTTGGGAAACTTTAGAGGTTACATTTCACAAGTTAATACCATTTTAAAGTGTAATCTTTATTTATGTCACGTGATTTGGTATGTCTTTCCTTTTATCGTTCGCATTAGAATTCTCTGCTTCGAATTTCTTCCTTAAGACATGATTTGATAATCTTTCTGTCATTCTCCATTGTTTATATATATCTTTGGTCGATTGTAAATAATCATCCTTGCAATTCCTTATATTTCTCTTTATGAATCTTATACCCTTTGATTCAAGTTTGAATTTTTTTCAGTATAAGGAATGATCTTTAAACTTTTGAAAATATTGTCATTGACCTGAGCTGTCTTTATTTGTGGACTTTGTATTTTAATTCAATTGGAACTTGTTTCCATCAATATATCATCTTTTCTTTTATTCTTTCTATAAAAATTTTCTGATTTAGATTCTTTCTTAAAGCACGATTTGACTCTTTAGTTTCATATTCTACATCATATGCGTATTCTGCTTTAATCATACTCTTAGCTATCTTGTAGATTCTTGACATCACAGGTTTCGATTTTGCCTTTCTCTACATGGGAAACATAATCCCTCGATAAGCTCCGAACTCATTTTGCTAAACATATCTTATGGCATTCTTTCAAAATTTTGTTGGGATCTTTTTGAAGAAGTTTTGATTGATTCGTCCTTTGCTTGATTTTAGGTTTAATTACTCTGCAAGTCCCTATAGTTTCACCGAATTTTCAATTAGGTACCCATACTTTTTTTTCTTTTTAATTGAGTCCATATATGTTAATTTTTTTAATTTAGTCCCTACTGTCACAAATCTGTTTAAAATAACATAATATTTTGTTAAAAAATCGAATATTCTTATAATTGGATTAAAATAATTAATTAAGATCTCCTCCATTTTTTTAAAATACCAATAATACCCTTTGCATTTTGTCCCCAAATTAAAAAACCCTAACCAGCCCTAAGTTAGTTTCTTAAGATCCGAATTGAGTTTCTCCTCCGTCGCACTCTGCTGCCGTCTTCCGTGGCGTCGTCCTTGTCCATTGCTGGGTGGGCGTCGTCCGTCTACGTCGTCCACGAGTCCACGGTCCACGAGTGCTCTGCTTCGCTCGTCTGCCTTGCCCATTTCATCGCCTCGCCTTGTCTCACCGCGGCTCACCTCGAATCACAGCTGTTAAACTCCATCTTGCTTCCTGGATTGGCTCTGCAACAACGTGTGGCTACTAAGACAGAAGAAAAAAGATTAGAGTTGCTATTTCTTCAATGGAGTGAGCATCATAAAAGACTAAGCGATTTTATAAAGTTATTTTTTATTTTTAGATATTTTATGACAAATCTTGAAGTAACACTAACCATTAAAGACGTGAAGCTTCTCATGACAAATCTTTTTTGTTACTTCATGCCTTAATATCTGATTTCATATCATGTTATGTGATGCTTTGCACCCACAATTTGAGCTAGGATTAGTGGATTACTCATTGATTCCTTTATTGGGTCTGGTATGCAAGCTTCAATTAGTTTTTCTTAACCACGTTTGCTGGTTTTATGGAGTAGGAAAGAGGCAAAATCTTTGTAGTAATGAGTAATGTGTGTTACTGCTTGAATTCTTCTCTTCATTTAATGTATTCTTCTTTCATAAAAAGTAAATAAATAAATAAGACAAATAAAAAAGAACTTTTAATACTAGAAGCAGCATATATTAGTTTGAGTTATATATTAGTTTTGTTAAGTTTATAATAGTTATTTAAACTCATTGCTGCACTGACTGGTATCCCTACATCAATTCTCTGGTATGAGTTTAATAGTGGATCCATTGCACATATTTTGCAGTTTCTTCAAAGCAGTGGTGCTGATATTTTGAATTAAAGACAGGATACCAAATATGTAAAATTCTTGATTCTTGCATTGAGTTTAGTTTTAGAGCTTCATAAAGCAAAGGAAAGAGCTGTTGAATATGGTAATAAAGCCAGAACTGATGTAGCAAATGCCTTTTCTGGAATAGTTGATAGTCTTAGTCTAATAGTTGATGGTCTTAGTTTATGTGAAAAATCGGTGACTGTTTTGTACCTGCTGTGCTGAGCATTTTTTGTGAGAATTCACATTTCAAAGATATGCTCACGAAAAGTGAATTAAGGGGAAGAAGAGAAATGATTTATCCTCCTAATGATTCCTTTTAAGCATCTTAACTAAATGATAGAAGAATCTATTGGCTTTTAAAGTTTTCAAAACATTGAAATCATATACTTCTTATTTCATTTAGCATTTAGAAAGGAATTAAAAGTTGGTAACCCAGGAATGGAAAAGGTAGGTACATGGATATTTTCTTTTTCCTCACCCACCTTTGTTTTTTTATGGTTTACTTATATTTTTCCAATTTCATGGTCCTCCTATTATTCCAAATTATACATCATGCGACAAAAACTAACTTGTATTGCTGCTTGTTTAGGATTCTTCTTTACAACATCAGGAGGTTTGAGCAGTTTTGAGCATCCACTTAATGAGGTGAAGCCTGTCCCAAGAGTTGACAGTTCTGGTCAGATGTGTGGTGCAAATTTCAAGGTGGACGAGGCTAAAAAGGAATCAATTAGCATGTCAAAGGTTGAGAGTGCTACTAATTGTTCGAATAATATCTAAATATGAATTCTTTTTGAACTAAGGCTTTTATTATATGCTAGACTCGGTTGAATTTTCATGTTCTAGTACTCAAAAATATATTGATGCTAGAGCCAAATCATATAATTGTCAAGCCTATACCAAACTTAGCTAGAGATGGTCTTGGAGCTGCATTTCTTTCTTTTATATTAAGCCAAATGTAAAATATTACATGATGATAATGAATAATTGAATAATAGAAATTGAATTTTATATATACTTATTACTACTATTTCTGTTTTATTCTATCCATTCTTTTTTTTTATGTTCTTAAGATAAGGTATTTTAAAATAAAAAAAGAAAAGAAAAGGTATTTTTGGTACAATTTGTATATAAATAAGCAAAAGAATGATAGTGACAAAATAAAAGGGATTATGAGAATATTTTTCATGCCATAGAATCATTGAATAGGGATTATAAGAATATATTTCATTGAATATTTATAGTTTTACTAAATTTTCAATTAGGTCCCTATACTTTTTTTCTTTTTAATTAGGTCCCTAAGGGTATACAAGTAATGTTAACAGGGACTAAATTGAAAAAAAAAGAATAATGTATAAGGACCTAATTGAAAAGAAAAAAATATAGGGACCTAATTGAAAATTTGGTAAAACTATAGGGACCTGCAGAGTAATTAAACCATACTCTTAGCTAAAACCATACGTTTAATTTAGTCGGAACTTGTTTAATTCGGTAAAACCATACGTTTAATTCAGTCGGAACTTGTTTCCATCAATATATCATCTTTTCTTTTATTCTTTCTATTAAAATTTTTTGAATTAGATTCTTTCTTAAAGTACGATTTGACTCTTTAGTTTCATATTCTACATCATATGTGTATTCTGCTTTAACCATACTCTTAGCTATCTTGTAGATTCTTGACATCACGGATTTCGATTTTACGTTTCTCTACATGGGAACATAATCCCTCGATAAACTCCAAACTCGTTTTGCTACAACATATCTTATGGCATTCTTTCAAAATTTTGTTGGGATCTTTTTGAAGAAGTTTTGATTGATTCATCCTTTGCTTGATTTTATCCACAACCAATTTTTAAAATTTTTTTATGAAAATTGTTTTTCTACTTTGACATGCACTTCCTTACATGAACTTTAAAATTTTGTTATATGGTTTAAACCTATATGTTTGTAATGTACGCCTATTCTTTTACTGATTTATAGAAATTTTACTTTTGATTCTTTATTTATATGCAACTGGATGCTTACCAATTTTGTTGCCATTTTTATGCATGTCTTTGTTTGGTTATATACCTAAATGTACTCTGGGATTCTTGAAGGAAGATTTTGTTTTTATTCTAAATGACATTCATTTTACAAACTTCGTTTAACTTATTTTAATCTGAATATGTTTCGAAGTAACGCAAATATCTTTACTTTTGTTAATTCCTTTAAATGTTTATTTCATACCTTCTCTTTTTAATGTAATATGATTTTCCTCTTAAGTTATCTATTTCTTGTGGTCTCTTTCTGAATGTTCTTATTTCAGATTCTTCTCAAAGAAAATTTTGATTCAATTTTTCTCTTATTTGACTGTATCTACAACTATTCCTTTAAATTTTAATAAAATCGTTTTAAATTCACCATACGCTTTGAAAGCTTCCTTATGTAATTCAAAACCTGCCTGTTTGTAATGCATCTCCTATTCCTTTTTGGGCGAAACTTTATCTCAGGTTTTCTTCTCAAAATGAAACTTAATTTCCTCCCAACCAAATTGTATTTTTTATGCATATTTTTGTTTGGTTATGCAACTAAATGCCTTTTAAAATATCAGAGAAAAATGTTTTGCTTTCAGCCAAATTAGTTTTTATTTTCAAATGTTGCATAATCTATTTGAACTTGAACTTGTTCTAAAACAACGCAACATTTATATTTTTACTATTATTTTGTAAAATGTTTGTTGCGTACTTTCTTTCGAAATGTTAAATGACTTCCTTAAAGTTTTCATTCTTCATGAACAATGTATTCGAAGGCGTTTCTAATCATACTTTTAAAACTTTGCGAACATTATCATTAGCTTTAGTTATTTTTCTCCTACGATCTCATACTTCTTTGACTCGATTTAATTTTATTACAAACTGCTGTATTGTTTTCTTCTTAAACTTGTGATTTGATTTTCGTCCCAACATCCTTCATTGCTTGTATATCATTATTTATTTGTGATCTCAATAGTTCCTCAAATCCTTGTGAGTGCTGTCCTTATCACTTGTCCTTCTTTTCTGAGATCTTGTATCCTTCTGAGTGAATTCTAGATTTGTTTTAATATCACGTGCGACCTTTAGGTATAGCAAGCAATATGTTAGTTCTTTACGACGAGTTTCGTGAATGCGGAATGTAAAGCTTGCGAGAGCGCGACGTCACGGGATGTTGTGAAGCATTGCTTCACGCGAAAAAGTTTGGTTGATATTAGACTTGTGACCGGTAGTGAGTTTGCGAAGTGATTGATGAGGTTGAGAATTTTTAGATGTTTTGATCGAAAGAGTATGCGTGTCGGAAGTTTAGTGCATAAAATTAAAATTCTGTAAATTAAAGATTTTTGTTGGTTCTGCAGAATTCGCGTACACGACCACCTGCATGCGACGCGACTAATCCTTCTGGGTTTGGCATCTCGCGTACGCGAGCATTGATTTTGAGGGGTTGCGTACGCGACCACCTACGCAAAATGTGACCAACCCTTTCAGGTTTGGTATCTCGTGTACGCGAGAAAGGTGCTTGCGTATGCAAGCAAGGTAAACAAGCCCTTGCGTACGCAAGCAAAGTGCTGGCGTGCACGACGCCCCTATTTTCAGCAACATGAATTTATGTGTTTTAAAACCTGACTTTAAACCTCTAGACCTCTATTTTCACTCTTTTAGCCGTTAAACCTTAGTTGTATGTTGTGTGATGAGAAGAAGGTAGGGAGGAGTAGTAACTTGGAGATGAAGAAAGTTTGAGAGGAGGTGAATTATGAATAAGAAGTGTGTAAATGTGATATGTATATGATGAATCTGTTCTTAGTGAATGATTTTGAATGAGTATGAATGGATATTAATGAATTATTTATAAGGAATTGGAAAATGAAATTGTTTTTAGCTTGACCTGTCAAGGTTCGTGGTGGTGTACCGCCCACATGTTTTTAAAAGAGAATGTTGTATGGGGTTTGTGGTGGTTTACCGCCCACATGTTTTTGAAAGAGAATGTTATGTAGGGTTCATGGTGGTTTACCGCCCACGTGTGTGTTATTTTTCTAATTGAAGATCTTGCGAGGTTTGTGGTAGTGTACCGCTCGCAATGGTGGGGTTCATGGTAGTGTACAGCCCACCAAATGGGATTCGTGGTGGTGTACCGCCCACCTGTTTTCAACAGGACAATATCCGGGTTAGTTACCGAGCGTGTCGGATTCTGGCAAAGTAACCGACACATAAGCTCATGGCCAGTAGGAAAGGCATGCATCATGTGCATTTGAGTGACTTGTTTGGTTTTATATTCTTGGGTTTGTGTAGATGATATTCATGCTTAACTGCTATATATTATGTTTGCCGTAATTGTAAACTACTTGTGTTTTTCTTGTATGTTTTGTTTGTTTGTTTGTGCTTTGGTGTTTCGGAGAATTGGAGGAAAGGCGGTGAATTTAGGGACTTAAGTTAGAAATTGAGATAGAATCTAGAATCCTTAGATAACTCACCTTGTTTATGGTTTCACTACAAAAAATGGAACATTTGCAACAAAAATTTTGTAACAAATTTAAAATTGTTACATAATAATGATATTTTGTAACAATAACATAATTTGTTACAAAATATTTTGTTATTTTGTAACGATTTGATTTTTTTGTTACAAATTATATTGGCTTTTGTAACGAAACAATATTTTGTTGCAAAATTTTATAATATTTTGTAACAAAAGATGAAGTTGTTGCAAAAGTTCAAAATATTTTGTAACAAAATATCCATTTGTTTCAAAAACTCTAAATATTTTGTAATAAAAAATTAATTTGTCACGAAATTCAATATTATTTCTAACAAATTATTTGTTTGTGAAAAAATACAAAATTTTTTGTAATTAAAAAATTTATTTTAAAATATTTAAATCTTTAAGATAATTTTATTTTGTTTTAAAAATGTAATATTTTAAAATATTATTTGTATTAATTAATTACTTTTTATAAAAAATTCAAGATTAAATGATTAATAGTTATGTACAATTTTTATTTTAATCAGTTATTTTATACAAATTGAAATTAAAATTGTGATAGAAAAATAATGAAAGATCATATAATTAAATTTAAAAATAATTGACATTTCAGATTTTAACCATATTTTATAAAATGTGATTAGTATGTTCATTTTGTAATTTAATTAAAAATAATTACTTGAGCTCATCAATAGATTGATGTATAGAATCTTATGCGTTTCGAAAGTAATCTTTATAATATTATATTTAAATCTCAAATTGTTATTCTATCTCAAATATTTTATAAAATTATTATATTACTCATATAAATTTTACCCTAACTCTAAATTACCAAATAAAAACCTAATTCTAACCTAATTTCACACATCAACATCATTCATACACTTAGAAAAAAGGAAAACAGAAGGGAAAAGGGGGGGGACGGGGAAGAGGAGAAATCAAGAGGGGAAGATGGAGAGCTCGAGAGTCAGGGAGTAAGGGAAGGGGTGGAAGACACTGCGATGATTAAGGAGGCTTCAACTTCTTCATCCTCATGCATCTGTCGCTACCACCATCATCAACCGAAGCTACTGTGCATGGAAAGAAGGGGAGACCGCGCCCAGTCGTCACCACCGCACCGTGTCCTGCTGCTGCCGCCATCGCGCCTGGGTGTTGCCGTCAAACTCGCAGCTACTGTCCCCATGGAGACTGTCACCATCATCTCTGAAGTCGCGTCGTCGGTTAGGGCAGGCAGAGGGGGAAATACGAACAACCAGAAATAGGAGAAGAAGAATACTGGTGGGTGTTTTTTTAGCTATCACCGCCGAAGGAAGCTCTGCCACAGTTGTCTCCTCCGTCATTACCACGATCGCCGTTCCGATTCACATTCTCAAAACCGTAACCACTTTCACCCTTATTCTGTTTTAAACTTTGTTTCTCTGCTATGTTCCTGTTTTACTCATGGTAGCATATACCTCTAATTTAGTTAAGTTCCTTTGCTTCACCTGTTTCTCTACTACAATCATTTAGAATACTGGCATTGATTCTATTACGAATATGTTAGAGTTGCTGTTGGTGAGTCCAATGCTACTACTTTAATTCTGGATTGATCTTTTCCTTGAGTACAATCTATTTACACATTTTACTGTCACTGCTATGCCTGTTCTGAGTCGATTATGATATATACCTTGCTTCTAATTCCCATCCAATTTGGATCCCCTGTTTTGCTGCAACCATGGTTACTATTGTGAGAGCTAACACAGTTGTTGTCCTGATTATGTTAAAACGTAAGGCTACTGCTATCTCGGTTGAACTTGTTGAGTGGGTTGTAGTGGTCTAGCCAGCTGTCTAGCCGTAATTTCGCCTCTGGTTTCTTTTAATTGCGACATCGAGGTAAGGGTTTAACTTAAACGATTTTAATTTAAGGATTCCCACAAAGTTTATTGAGTAATTGCAAATAGTTTTAATTGTTGTGAATAATTGATTAGCTATATGGATGTTGAATATGATTGAGCTTGTTGATTTTATGAGATTGATTGGTTATGTGTGAATTGTGAATTGTTGATAAATGATTGATAAGAGTGCTGAATCTTGATGTTATTGGTTGATTGCTGTTGAGCTGGTTATTAGATATATTATAATGGTGGTGGGCTTGGTTGGTGTTTGTTTGAAATTGATTTTGAGAGGAACTGAAGGTTTAATTTTGAAATATTAAACTTTCGTAGGAAGCCTGATTTTTTGAGATAAACGGTAATTTTGAAAAGCAAACCAGTGATTCGACAATGATTGAAATAATGAGACTAAAAGTTAAAGTGAATTACAATGAGTATAGTTGCTAAGATTTAAATTTTAAAGGTTTCGTATTACTGGAGAATTAGTTATGATTCAAAGTTAAATTGTGAAATCTGATTTTCTGCATTACTTTTAAACGAACCCAGAAACTTTGAAAAGTTATAACTAATTCTGTAATTATCAGAATTATATGGGACTAAGTCTGGATTAAAATTGGGAATGTATAGAGCTGGACTGGAAAATTTGAGGTATTTTCGTTAAATACACAATTTATGGTGAATTTTTAAAGTTAGGTCGATAAATCTGTCCTACAACAGAAAAGTTCAAATAGGACAGCAACTTGTTTGTCTTACTGCGATTCTTACAAGCTGATTTTTTGAGCGAAACTAATTTTGTTTTAAAAATTGATTAACTTGGTTCATTTCTCTAAAACTTCAGAATTTTAGGAGTTAAGAATTGGGAGTTATGAATTTTTGAAAGTTAATGATTAAAGCTGGAAAGAATCAGCTTTCAGCAAGTTATGCATCAACTTCCAATGCTTGTAACTCTTTGAATTGAAATGCAATTGGGTTGCAATCAAGACACACTTATTGCTAGATAAGTTAGGAGTCATTTGGTTCAATAGATAAAATTGTATGATTTTTGAAATAAGTTTTTTGGACAAAAATTATGTAAAAATTAATAAATTTGTACATTCTTGTTTTAATTGTAGTATGAAGTTAAAAACCCTAGTAGTTCATCATAAATTTTTAGTTATATGATAATTTTTATATGAATTTACTAAATAATTACATTTTCTAGGCTTTTTATTGTGGCACTCTATTATAGTAGCAACTTGTAAAATTCGTATAAAGTTTCATATTATCCTAATTGAGTTGGAACCAAATCTGGTGTAAGAATGTGACCCATAGAGCATCTTCACTAGAGTTTGAAACATAAGAAGCACTCTGTGAATTTTAAAAAATTTTGAGAAGTAGGGTTGTACTTTGAAACATTATTGATTTGATTTGAATTTAAGTTAGTGTTTTTTGGTTGGTGATCTTTTTAGATGTGTCGCATTTGTGTGGCACTTATTAGAAGTTTCTCCATTTGATGAACATGATGGAGTTTATAATTCCTTGTTCATATATGATGGCACTTGTATGAACATGATGGTGTGTGGCACTTGTGTGGCACTTATTACATTTTGGATATTTATAATTCTTTGTTTTTATTGTCCTATGTATCTATATAATTCATTAGGGTTCTTCAATGTGTCTTGTTAGTTTGTACTTTAAAGTTTATATGTTGAAGATTTATAAAATAATCTTAATTAAATGAAAGATATTTTAACTATTTATGTTATTATATATTATATAAATATTGACTTGTTGAGTAAATTAGTTAATGTATTAATTAATTAAAAAATATAATTTGACAAATTATGTGTCTAATTTGTTTTAAAAAATTTATTACAAAATAAATAGTGTTTTGTAACTAAAGAAAAAAAATGTTACAAAATCAAGTTATATTTTATAACAAAATTTTATGATAGAAAAAACATATTGTCACCAAAAATAGTTTGAAGATCAAAATTTGTTATCACTTTTATTACGATTTTTGGTTTTTTGCATCAAAAAAATTTGTTACAAAATATTACTTTGAATTGTAACAATTTTATTTTTTGTTACAAAAATTTTTTGTAACGGGACATATTGCAACGGCCCCTTTTTTTGTTATAAAATCCTTTTGTTTCAAAATTTCAATTTTTTTGTAACAATTCTTTTTGTTACAAATATTGCTTTTTCTTGTAGTGTTTTTAAAAGTTAGTTTTAAGTTTGAATCTATTGTTGGAAGTTCTAGGATCGCCTTCGACTCTCTCAGGACCTGAGGCACCTCGCCAAGACATACTGGGAGTTTCTGAAAGCGAAGAACTTTTGTGTTTTGGGGCTTTATTTTGGTTTATGAAGTATATATAGATACCCTTATATCTCCATTGTATTTGTATATTATGTTTTATCCCTCTTAAAGGTCGATACCGAGAAACATGTTATATAAATTGTATGTTGGACATTTTGGGTTTATATATATATGCTTTGGCCGGTTCTACTTTTGTGAGCCGAGTTAGAAGTTTTGTTACCTGTATCTTGGAACTCTTTTGTATATATCCATGCTTAGTATATTAGTATCCTGTTTCGTTACGTTAATGTTCACGTGAGTGCTGCACTTTTCCATAATAAAGGCTCCTAGATAAAAATATCCTTACTAATATATAAATATATTTTTACTTTTAGAGATCGTCACGCCTTACCACCTCAGTCTTACATTCTAAGTGTAAAATTTTGTGTGGTAAGATGTTATATGTTGCTACATGGCTGACACATCAACACATTACCCGCGTATTGAGCAATACGTTATCTGCGTGTTAGACTTCGTTTTTGACACCTTCACAACCGTGTAAAATACCCCAAACACCAATATTTAAGCAAAATACTATTTTTTTTTCCATATCTAAAATAATGTTTGAATTTTTAAAAGTTAGATTAAAAATAGTAATAAACCTATAATATTAATATATAGAAAGTATTAATTAAACAAAACAAAACACTAAATTACTCGCATACCACCTAACAATTTGTCGATAATACTAGTACAGCCACACAGGCTCATGAGAAAGCATATGAACATGGCACCCAAAAAAATTGGGGGTTGTGTCCGTACAGACAGCTTTGTGATGGAAGAGTGGATGACGTGGAGCAATGTGTGCCAAATGATACGAAATTTGAGTTGCTGGAACAGTTCCCAATAAAGATGCTGTCCACGTGGTGTCACTGTTCCCCTGTGCTTCCAAATTAAGCTAAAGTACAAAATCCAACTACGTCAATAAAACTCTCCATGTGTTGTCCGCAAAAATCCAACCATATCCCAAACTCAAAATCTCATTCAACATTTATTTGATTTCTTGCCCCTCTCGTATATTATATATTTATATGTCTATTCTAATTTTTAAATTTCGTATCAGTACTCTGTAACTAAATCACAAAAGTCTTGTATATAGAGCATGGCAACCTGCTCTGACTTCAATAAAATAGAATAATGTTTCGAAAGCAAAGTACCTTTCAACTTGTATTACCGCGTATATCTTCTTCTTCTTCTTCCTCTTGTTTTAAAGAACTGATATCAAAATTTCACATATTCTAATTAAAATTTAGAATAAACCATAATGCTTCTAGAAGATTTAAATAAAAAATATTTTAAAGAAATTTAAAAGTGTAACAAAATAATATATATATATATATATATATATATATATATATTCACAAAAATAACAGAATTAAAAAAATGAATATTTTCATTTATCCTTAAAAATTAGTGAAGCCAAATGAGTATTCTTTTGTGAAAGAAAAAAATTAAAAAAAAAAGAGGTCCAAAGATCAATTTATATTCTAATTTTTTGCATGTACTTTTTAATGGTTATTTAAATATTTTTAGAAAATTTGGGTCAAATATAAAAGTTGTTTGTCAAATATAAAAACTATATCATTCATATAAAAAAAAATTATTGGCTATTTTGTCACATTTAAAATTTTCTTAAGAGAGAACTTTGTTGTTTTGAGATTTTAGAACTATTTTTATTAATATTTCTAAAATTTAATTGTTATATTTTATACGTACATCTAATTATTCATCATACATCAATCTAATAATTACTATATGAGCGAGATTCAATTTCTTTTCCATTCCAAATCTATTAATTACATACGTGAAGAAAAATCGACCAAGCTTCTCCTTACATTTATCTTTTTTATTAGGCTTTTACAATTTAATTTATTTGGTTACTCTAAAATGTTGCTAATGGCAATGACTTAGAGAGCACTTTTTATTAAGATGATCCACAATTATAATGGTCCTTTTGGAAACGTAACAGGTCAACAAAATAATAAAACCCTGCAACTTGTGTTTTTATATTTTGTTTTAGTTAAAGTTTGTATTATATTTATATCTTGCTCTTTTTTACTGAGTTTGTATTTTACCTATAAAAAAATATTGAGTTTTATTTCCAGGTACCATGATGCATTGTGTTGTCTAATTGTTGATCTCCTAAAAGACGCAGCCAGCACCATAGAAAGAGCATTCAATTTTTCTCCTTACAATTTTGCAATAATAACCAATTTAATTGGGTGTGACTCGTCAAAACAGTTCTCGGGTACTTCTCCAACATTCAATTAATGTTAATAGCTTATTTCTTCCTACCATGGCTAATTGCAGTCTTGCTTTCTAACTTTGACATGAAGATACGTCCTGGCCAGCAAAAAAGTTACTGTGTAATTATAAATGTAATAAATGTTAAATATAAATATAATAAATTTATAATTATAAATGTTACATGCATATATAAAGTTATTCTTTAGCCATATCAAATTTTTAATATTGTCATTATCTTTTTCTTTTGTTATTGAGTCTATGTTTTTTTTTGGATTAATGATTAAATTAGTTTTGAAAAAATATATTATTTTCTAAATTCGTTTTTAAAATATTTTATTAATTAAATTAATTTTTTAAAGATTATAAATTAAATATGTTTATCCTTTTGTCACTTCATTAACAATTTTTTTAACAATTGATAATATAAATGTTGATTGACAGCATACATAATATCTAGTATATCTAATTAAACGTTGATTAAATATATCTATGAAAATCTATCAATTTAACACATTTTTCTTATTACATAAATCCTAATTCTAATATACTCTAAAAACTAAGTTGATAATTTTTAATAAATTTATTTGAGCAGTGTCTAATTAGACATATCAGGTATCATGTATGCTACCAGTTAACATTTCACATCATCAATTATTAACAAAAATGATTAAAGAAATAGCAAATAGACAAACATAGTTAATTTATAATCTTTAAAAGACTAATTTAATTAATAAAATCTTTAATGACAAATTTAAAAAATAATTCATCTTTTAAGTATTAATTTAGCTATTAACCTTTTTTTTTCTCCTTTTCATATTCATTGTGTTTTCTTTCTCAACATTTATTTTCTTATTCTTAACATATTTACTTTTTTATATTTTGTATTTATATTGAATTTGTGTTTTTTTTAATTCAGCATTTTGTTATTTAGATTTTTTTTACAGTCCAGCCACATATCTAAGTATTTTTGGCAACGAAGTCCAACAATAAGTTGGCACAAATTCAACAAAAATCACTTTCATCACACCAGCGTATACACACTCGCGTTTCAATAACGCAAAACATATTCTTCTCCTCCTCCTCCTCCTCATCCTCCTCCTCCTCCTCCTCCTCCTCCTTCACTTTCGCTGTCGTCATCACCAACAATACCAATATTTTGCTAACATCTTTATTGGTTCTAATTTTTCTGGTGCCATCATTAAATAATTTTGGTTCAGTTTTTAGTTTATATCGGTTTATTTGTGAATTAATTGACTTTCACTTCATGATGCTAATAAGTATTGACCAAATTTTTTATTCCTTAAGTAATTTTGGTTTATTTCTTAGTTTAATTGAGATTCATTTGAATCCATAACTAAATTGTATATGTTTTTGTTGATGATTGAGTCTTTTTGACTGCTTGTTCAAAATTGAACTAATTTTGGTTTATTTGCGTGTTAATTGAGGTTCACCTGATGCTGCTGATAAGTATTGACCAAATTTTTTATTCCTTAAGTAATTTCGGTTCATTTTTTAGTTTATTTGAGGTTCATTTGGATCCAGAAATAAATTCGATGTGTTTGTATTAATTGAGGTTCACTTGATGCTGCTGATAAGTATTGACCAAATCTTTTAGTAAAGAAGAATGAAATTATTCATTATCACTTTATTCAATTGTATTAGATTTCACTCTATTCCATTTAATTAGTTCAGATTTGAACAAACAGTAAAAAAAACTCAATCATCAATAAAAACACATCAAATTCATTTTTGGATCCAAATGAATCTCAATTAAACTAAGAAATGAACCGAAATTACTTAAAGAATAAAAAATTTGGTCAATATTTATCAACAGTATCAAGTGAACCTCAATTAGCACACAAATAAACCGAAATTAGTTCAGATTTGAACAAACAGTCAAAAAAACTCAATCATTAACAAAAACACATCAAATTCATTTTTAGATTCAAATGAACCTCAATTAAACTAAGAAATAAAATGAAATTACTTAAGAAATAAAGAAATTGGTCAATACTTATCAATAGCATCAAGTGAATCTCAATGAAAACACAAATGAATCGAAATAAATTAAAAAATGAATCGAAATTATTTAATGATGGCAGCAGAGATAATCAGAATTAATAAAGATATTTGTAAAACGTTGGTGTTATTGGTGATGACGATAACAAAAAAGGAAAAGAAAAAGAAGAAGATGCAACACTGGAGAAGAAAAGGAAAAGAAGAAGAACCTGCGTGTATGAATGTGAAAAAAGAAGGAGGAGGAGGAGAAGAAGGAAAGAAGAAGAACCTGCATGCGCGAATTTAAAAGAACCTGCGTGCGCAAATTTAAAAGAAAGAAAGAAAGAAAGAAAGAAAGAAGCAGAGAAGGAGAAGGAAACAAAGAAGGAGAAGGAAAAGGAGAAAGAGAAGGAGGCGTGTGATTTGAAAAGTTGTTATAGTAACTTGGTTAGACTTGGTTAAGTATTTTGCTTGGATGTAGAGCTTTATTATTTTCTTATTAGTTTAATATTGATGGTAATTAATTATAGTAGGAGTATATAACATAAGGTTAACCATAAAACATTATTTTTTTCTTGTTTTCATTCATTTGAAATTTTCAAAATGAGAAGAACTAATTTTTCTCCCTCTCTCAGCTTTCACTCTTCCTCTCTCTCTTCTGGTTCATCAAACCATTAACATCACAACTTGAATAATTTACGACATGAGATTTTTTTCATGGTGCAGTGAGCGTGGAGAGAGCAACCAAATTGTGAATCGAATTAAAAAGTTGTGAATTGACAATAATTGCCAATGACACTATTTTCTTTCTTTCCCTTATTTTTCCTTCAACATCTTTTTTTCCCTTTCTTATTTCTTTTTTCAAACTCATCCAATAGAGTTTGATGAGAGGCTATTTCACAAGATTCTTTCTTAGTGAATATAGATGTTCTTATCAACAAGTTAGAAGGAAGAAGAATACATGTATGATTCATTGATTTCTCAAAATGGCGGACATAGTAAACAGATCCTTGAGTAGTGGCTTTAACAACAGAGCAATGCCAATCTCTTCCATTAACTCACGAATCTTCAATCTCAAATCTCGAAGAGGTTACAAGTCTGATTCAAGATCAATCAAACCTTTATTTTCTCCACCCTAGAAAAATTTAGGTAGTAGAGATCGTGGAGCTACAATTAATCACGTGATCACTAAAGAGCATGATGATATACTCAGTGACAAACAATCTCAGCTCAATTGTCTCTAAGGCTGCGTTTGTTTCTGAGAATAGGACAGGACAAGACATTGAGAACAAGACATAAAGGACAAAGACACAAAATTTTGTTTTCTTATATTCTATTTAGTGATAAACTATAACAAATTATGAAAATCTAATTTATTCTTATTTTTTTTCATTAAAAAAATTGAGATGAAAGATATAATAATAAAAAAATATAATTAAAAAAATTAACAAGAATAATGAAAGAAAAAATGAAAAAAAAGTTGTGTCCTTTGTTAGCGTCCCCGTGTCCTTCCTGTCATGATGAACACAAAATACAGTATCTCTGGACACATTGTCTCTGTCCATGTCTCCTCTGTCAAACACGATTTTGTGTCTCTGTGTTCCTGTCTTTGTAAACAAACGCAGCCTTAAGAGAATACTGGAACATCAAAATCTGAGTTTACTCCAGAACAAAGATTTGCCTTGTTAGAGTTGATCAAAGACAAAAGTGTGCAGCAACAACCTCGTAATAATGCAAACCAAAATTTGACTAATTTCATTTAGACCTCCACCTAGGTAAAACCATTACATTACATTTTAATACAAGAATTATGAGTATTAGCACTACAAAATCTACACTATGGGTCATTGACTCCGATATAACAGATCATATGACTTTCAACTTAAAAGATTTTGCAAGCTTTTAAAATATTGCTCCAATCAATGTGATATTACCAAATGGAACCAAAACTGTCAGCACTATCATTAACATAATTACATTCTCTAAACACTTTTTTCTCAAAAATATTTTGTACATTTTCTCTTTTGATTTCAAACCGATATCTATGTCAAAATTAACCTCAAACTTATATTGCCAACTCTTAGTCGATAATAAGTGTTGTGAGATATAAAATTAATCCACATCGAAAATTGTTGGCATTGTTAACTGTAGAGAAAGGTTATATACAATGAGTAGAGAACCAGTATTCTTACTTTCTTCCTCCTTCAACAAAGAAGTTTCATTGGCGACAACTATAACTACTACTTATCCCACAACAATTTCACACACTAAGCACAACAACATTTTGCATTTTATTTTAAAACTTGTATATTTTCTAAAATTTATCTGTACATTATAAAAAAAAATTTATATAATTTTTTTATTTCTATTATTAAAAAAAATATTTTTAAAGACTTAGTTAAAACTTAATTACACAACATTTATATGTCACAAATTATTGGCAAGGAGGGTGTCGTTTAGTGACTATTTCATTATGAATAATGAGTATTCAGGTAGCTGGTTATAACTCTTAGTTACAAATCCAACTTGCAAAATGATTAGTTACCACTTTTCGTCTAAATATTATCCTAGAAAAAAAAAAAAAAAGAGAGAGAGAGAGGACAGTCTGCCTGTTTTATCGCAATTGCATCAAATAATATGTTTTATTCACAATTCTAATTTAAAACCATTATTACACCATAACTGTGAGGATGAGGGAAGCTTGTACTTTATAGTTAATAATCTGAATCTTGAGACTCTTGTGCACATGCATACATGTCCCACAAATTTCCAAAGGGGTGGTTGCCATTAAATTTTGCCTCAGACTTTGAAACCATCCATCTCCTGAATCCTTTGAAAGCTAAAGCACTCTCTGCTAACTTCCTAATTTTCTTCTTTTATCATATGCTTCATTGCTTCTTTATTATTTCATTTTCCACTTTGGACTATTTGGAATAAATAATAATTCGGAATGTGGTTAAATAATGGAAATAATATATTCTTCTTTAACCAAGTGTTGAGAGCTTTATTTTTGTCTAGAATTTAAAAAACTTGAAATTTTGCGTCAAATAATCGGCAATGCTAGTATGCTTCGAATAATGTAAGACTGCAACGATCTACTAAATAAAAAAAAAAGAGTGCAACACTTCTTGAATTTTAAAATTTTAAATACTATATTCTAAATTTTAAATTTTAAATTCTAATTTTAAATTACTAACATAAAATAAAACAAATAAAAAACTAAAATTTATTTAATTAACAAAGAATAATATATTATTTTTTAATTAATAAAAAATATTTAAAGATTAACCCAAATAGTCTAACCATAAAAAAATATAAAATCGTGTGGGGCTCTAGTACGTACAAGAGAAGAAGCAATAATTATTATTATATATTAGCGAAATCACCAAACATATGAATGTCGATGTATTTGATTAAGTTATCATTCAAAGTACCTGATGATATTGGAGCCTTTTTGCTTTCATATGTTAATTTTCTCAATGAAGACAAGATTTTGACTTTGCGGACACAATTCCAGGTTTATTATCATACATGAATCTGTAATCACCTCACTAGAGTAGGGTCAGCTCCATTTGGATTATGCTTATTCTTCAAACATTAACTTTCTTATTACTTTGTACATTATTAAAGCAAAGTTAGCTGTCACACAATATCTTATCGAAACAAATATGTAGCACATTAAGTGTCCTAACGAAAATAGTATAATTATTATCTTTTTAATTAATTCTTATTCGGTTTGTCTAACAATTTTTCTTGAAATATTTGTTAAAGTTATTAATATAGAATGTTTTTCTTAAAATAAAATTGTACATTATTTTAAATGTATTTACTATTTATCATTTTAAAAATTTAAGAGATTTCCGTCAGCCTTTGAAAAATTTAAATAGCTTAATCCTTTCTTATCATAAATCCACATACATATTATTAGATGATTTTGACTTTTAATTTGAGGTCATTAAAACGAAGAATTATATAAGAAAATAAAAAACCTTTTATCAAATTTTCATCATGACATGGACCCTGAGCTATTCATGATTGTATATTTGTATTGATGTCAGGGGGCATTGCCAATAAGTAGCAGGTAGATATAATTGACTTAAGTCTTGATAATTGTTCTATATTTATAATAAATATAGGAAACTAATATTTAATTAGCTAATATTAATTAAACTTTTATCATAAAATTATTTTTTAATTCTTATCTTTTTAGAAGACTTAGAATTTTTTGTTAGAATTTAGCATTTAAACTTTAGAAATTTAAAATTTAGAATAAAAAATAATTTCAAAAAATAATTAATAATAGTTAAAAAATTAATTTTCTAATTAAATATCCACTGCAATGTATTTAATTTTTTAAAATTTGTACCTTGAATAAATGTTTAAAATGAGAGATTGGTAAATAGAGGGATTAGAAGGGAAGAAAGAGAGGTGGATACATGTGAGGGCATTTATGGTGGGGTTTGGGTGTCCTTGTTTTGGAGCGCACATGGCTGGAGACTCCGTTCTGTTATGTGGGTAGTTGTGATAAGCATCAACCATGTGAAGCCATGTGCCATTCAAAATACCTCTCTCTCTCTCTCTCATTTTCCATGCATCTATACTAAAATAAGTTATTAAAATTAATTATTATTATTATAAAATATATATTAAAAATAAATTAATTTATATATAACATGTATTTATAAAAGAAATTAATTAGTGATTCATTTTTAGTATTTATATATTGTTTTTGACAAACTCATACACATTTTTATTTTTTAGGATTGTCCCATTTCTATATATAATTCTTCTCCCTTTATAACATGTTTAAGTGCTACCAATTACCTCATTTTTATTTGCTTAATTGTAATTGATGGATTAGAATGAAAATGTGAGAGAAAAAAAAATTAAAGGATGATTATGTTAATTGAAAAATAAAATTGAGAAGATTTATTCTTTTCATTTTTCATATGTTCAATATAAAGATACAATGATTTAAAAAAATGTATTTTGCTGTTTGTTTATTTTATTCCTTGAAGGACAAAAATATTAACAAATATATATTTGTTAATATTTCTAGTTATATTCTATCTGAATTGTTTTATCTAAGTCGTACAAGAATATCATAAAAAAACTTCTACTCTTGAATAGAAGGAAAAAGTTTTATTATGCTTATATTAGAACGAGATTATTAGTCTCATTGTCTAAAAGAAGAAAATGGATAGTTTAGGTAGTATTAATCAACTAACATATATTCTATTTTAATTAGACCTAGATAAAGTTGAAGTAATAAAATAATTGGACGGATTATTATGAATATTGTCGATCATGGCTAAATTGATATAAATTAAAAATATGTTTATTCTTTTTTTTTTAAATGCAAATGTTTGTGCACTATGTGAGTGAGTCTCCCACAAGAAAAGGGGTTGCTTTGAAAGGTGTGTGGTGAGCAATTTTTGTGAGTGTACGTGCATGTTTGGTTGAGGTTGTAATCATGATTCAATCTCCAATATTATGAGTCTGACCCCAATTATTTTGTGGGCTACACCTACACTTACATACCCTACTTCCTCAAAACCCTATATACTTCCAACTTAGCTTACTTCCTTTGCTTCAACCTTATAACTTATAACCTCACTCATTTAATTTATTCTATTCACTCCCTAAATCATGCTTCATATTATTATTTAGTATCTCTTCTCTTGTTTTCACTTTACTTAATTACCCTTTTATCCTACAACTTGTATAAATCACCAAAACCTCTTGTTCTTGTTCTTCTCCCTCTTCTTCATTTTGAATTTTTTGATATGGAGGGGCAAGCAGCTAAACGGAGGCGCGTGTACTCGATTGAACCCAAGAAAGTGGTAGAAGAAGCAGTGTTTACAAGGAATTACATGAACTATTTGGTTCCGGCATTGATGAAGATCAAGGCGGGAAAAAGGAGTAGCCATTGTTGTGAGATTCAGAATGTTGTGAAGCATGAAGTGGACATGGCAATGGTGTTCTCGGCACAAGGTTTTGCATGGAGTAATGCTCTCAAAGCCAACCTTCAAAGGTACCAAAATGAACATAGTAGTAGTAGTGGTGGTCCAATAATAACTAGTAATAATAATAATAACCCTAGTAATAGTAGTTCAAAATCCATCAAGTATGTTAATAAGGACATAAAAGGAGAAGAATATGAAGATGGGTTTATCAATAATAATAATAATAATAATAATAATAATAATAATAATAATAATAATAGCAAGTTGAGGTGCTTAAGAAGGTTGATACCCGGTGGAGAAGATATGTGCAATGAACAAATGGTTGAAGAATTAGAGAGCTATATAAGCTGTTTGAAAATGCAGGTCAATGTTCTTCAATACCTTGCAGACAAAAATTGTTGATTTTATTTAATTTATATATATCATCTTTTTGTTATATATTGTTTTCATGTTATATTGTTTTATATATTGTATTGTATTATTGCAATTTGAAATATGAGCCATATTGTAAATATATACTTTTAAAGTTGTTTATTAAGGTATGTATTAGATGGGAAAAGAAAAGTTGGAGGATCGGAGAGTTTGGGGTTCTCCAAATTCCCCACTGCAATGAAGAGATTGTTCTAGCTTGTACTTTATTTTTTACTTTTGAGAAAAATACTAATTATACATGATAAAAGTAACAACGTACTAATAACTACATGTTTATTCCTTTTTTTCCCCTTTCCTCCAAAAGTGCGTGTAGTATATGAGAAGAGGAAATTAAAATGAAGTTGGGTTACTTTGAATGTTTAGTAATATATATCTTAGTGAAGGTTTTCAATAGCGTAGAGTAGGAGGTTTAAAATTAAGATTATTTTTTTATGTTTTTAAATTTAAGAGTATATACCCATTTTGGTCCTCAAAAAATTTTAGATTGGACACTTTAGTCCACAACTAAAATTAATTATTCGATTGGTCCCTAACAATTAACTCCGTCAGTCACTTAGGTCCTTTATTCCGTTAATTCTAACGAAGGACAAAATAGTCTCTGACAACTCTAACAGGGGACAAATGGTTCCTGATCTCCTCTGTTCGAAAACGACACTGTTCTCTCCCAATTTCTATCATATCTCACATAACACTAATAATCTAACACTGTAACTTCAAACTACACAATGCACACTCTATAAATTTAATATTCACAAGAAAAAAAAATCATCCACGGGTTGAGTTGCTGATGTGGTTTGTAATTTTAGAAAGATTGAATACCAGAGATAGATTATGTAAGTTTAAGATTGTACCAGAAGCGGAATCCTTTTGTGTCTTATGTAAGGATAGATTGGAGATGGTACACCACTTGTTTTTTTTCATGTGATCGTATATGGAAGTTGTGGGGATCAATCTTGGTAGATTGGAGTGTGATTTGGATTTGGTCAGGAACCACCAAAGAATGCTTTGAGGTGTGGATGGATAGAAAGATAAGGAAAGATATGAAAAAAGTGTGGATGGTGTTATTTTTTTTTTGTAATATGGTGCACATGGAGATGTAGAAATAACATTATCTTTAATAATGGAGTGTTGGTATTAGAGAAGTTAAAGGAGAAAGTTATAGAATGCACAAATCGATGGTGTCAAGATCGACAATATATGAGTAATTAATGTACTTATGAGTGCAAATATCAAGTCTAAGGTAAATAAGAAGACATATGAAGTTGATTTTTAATGCATGATTTACTGATCTATGAAAAAGGCCAATAATTCTGCAGAGTAAAAGTTGGAAGGAGAATGATCATGATTTGATGTTGTATAACTGATCGGGTTCATCTTGAAGTGTCTTTGGAGGAGCTAAAATCATTATATTCTTTTGTTCCCTGTTTGCTGTTTTATACTAGTTTTTATGTTTTCTTTGTAGTTATTGCTCTGTTTTTGTTACTGTTTTTTGGAACTACGCCCACTTTGTTTGGAATTGGGTGGAGATGTAATTATCTAAAAAAAGAAAAAAAATTCTCAACTTGTTCTCAACCAATTCATACTCAGGAAACTAATGGATATGTCTCTCAACTAAGTTGTCGTCTTCGATGGATCACATGAATCCAGACAGCAAGTCATTTGTTAAGACTCAGGAAAAGAAGGAATGAAGCACTTGGTGTCTATTTCAAATGAGAATTTGCATATAATGTTGAAGGAGAATCTTCTCATGATATCCTAATATCTAACAATCTATATTGCTTGCCGGAGAGTGGAGAAAAGCGTGCCCTTGGAGTAATTATGGAACTTGGTCTTGAGGATGTCGTAGACGTTGTTGGGGTTGGAAGTGATGTTATCAAAGACGTGGAAGTGGATGCTTTTGGTGGGTGAAGTGCAGAGGAGGTGGATGTACCAGTCACAAAGATTTAGGAAGTGTGTGGTTCATGACATGTTGAAGTAGGTGCGACACGTGTGACAATTAAACCATGGCTTAATTTTGGAGTTAAAGAGGAGGAAGGAAAAGATGGAAAAGAAGACTGTGAAAGTGAAGAAGGAGAGTATGAATGTTAGGGTTATGTGAGATATGATAAAAGTTGGGGAAGAATAATGTCGTTTTCGAATAAAGGGGTCAGGGATCATTTTGTCCCTTGTTAGAGTTGTTAGGGATCATTTTGTCCCATGTTAGAGTTTTCAGGGACCATTTTGTCTTCCGTTAGAGTTGACAGAGCCAAGGACCTAAGTGACTGACGAAATTAATTGTTAGGGACCAATCGAGTAATTAATTTTAATTTGGGAACTAAAATGTCTGGTTTGAAATTTTTTGAGGACCAAAATGGGTATATACTCTAAATTTAAATACTAAAACAGATTCTGTAATTTTGTTATTGTTGTATCTGTGATACTGATTATGCAAGAAATAATTTATTTTTGTCTCGTAATAAAATAAAAATAGAACAGAAAAATAAAAACACAATCATGTATTCTGCTTCAATCACTTTATGTAATGTGGTATACATCTAATTTCTATTATAACTATGATAAAATTTTCACTATCTTTATCAAAGATTACAAACACAAATTTTCTAGTTGGATTCTTCTTAATCCTATTCGGGACGAACCAAGCTTCTAATCAAGATTGTTTTGATTAGGTTTACTCTCTAAACTTTTAACATTAAGTGCTCACCGAACTTAGCAAAGAAAATCTCTCGGACTCATGATTACAAACAAAAATACATCAAAAGAGTTTTGACATAACAATGACTTTTCTCTCCAAGTTAATTCTCTTTGCCTTTTTTCTTAAATGATTTTTTCATATACTTCACAAATTTTCTTTTACCATAAGAAGAAATCAAAGAAAGATAAATTGAAAAAGCAAGATATACAATGTGCAACACCCCTTATTTTTAGAAAATTTAATTATGAATTAGTTATATTTTATCTTATTAAATTGAGCTTATATTATAGAAATTATTTTATTGAAGATATTTAAATTAATTGTTTATGAGAATTTTATATGATTTAATTTAAATATTTGAATTTGGTTCAATTTTATGAACAAACAAAAAATTAATTGATTTATCTCTAATTTTAAATTAGAATACCTATTTGAAAATAATTTGTAAGTTGATCAAATAAATAGTATTCTCAAAAATAATTATATTTGCCATTTAATTACTATACTATCCTTACCCTTTTTACCAAACCCTAATCCTAATTCTTAAAATCAAACTTATAGTAATCCTAATTTTACCCTAAAATACACTCACTCACTCTTTTTCTCAGCCGCCACCTTATCACCCCTCAGACGAAAGAAAGGAAAAGAGAAAGAGGGAGAGCTCGACAGAGAAGAACAGAGGGAGACGGCGCCGGTGGGTGTCACTACCACTGTCGCCACCGGAGAGAGAGAGAGAGAGAGAGAGAGAGAGAGAGAGAGAGAGAGAGAGAGAGAGAGAGAGAGAGAGAGAGAGAGAGGGAGGCTGCCATCATCATTGCTGGCGCCATCGCTACTGTCGTCATCGTCAATGGTCATTGTCGCCGTCAAGATCGTTGTTGCCACTGGAAGGGAACCTCCCCCTCATTGTCTCTAGAGTCAATTCGAGCTATTGTGCTGCTGCCGAGGAGCTTGAAGGGAGGAAGGAGGGATGTCTCACCACCGTCGTGCTCTGTCATCACGCTGCCGTCGATTGGAGCTCACTACTGAGCTGCTGCACCATCTCCTAGCCGTTACACCGCCATAGGTGCTGACTGAAGCAGCCACCATTGCATTTCTGCCTCGCCCTAGCTTTTCGTTGTTTTTGTCAGATTCTGTTCTTGCCGGTAAGGGCCATCGAAGCTGTTGCTACTCCATTCTTTTGTTCCTCTTAGATTGCAGTAAGTATTCTTGTTTCGAAACTCTCGCTGTTAGTGTTCTGCTATTAGTTTATTAAAGATTTTGAGGTGTTGATGTCGTAAGGTTGACTTACCGTAATTGCATGCTGTGATTGTGGTTGTTGCTGCTGCGAGGAGTCATCGAAACTACTAGTACTACCACAGTTGTGATTAAAAAAGGGAGTTTGTCATGTTTAATTACCTAGTTTTGACTAACTGAGATATGAGCTTTTTCTTAAACCCATTTTATTTCAAGAAATTGTTATAAATTGAAATCAATGTGAAAGATATATTTTTAATGATTATGCGAGGTTTATGGATTAAATTATACTGTGCTGGATATATAAATGTGATTAATTAAATACTCAAATAGATTATGGATACTTTGTGAGAGTAATTGATGAAGTTGGTTTGTTTGTGGTTATGAATTGTGATTAGTTTCCTGATTGTTTGAAAAGGATTGTTGCTATAATTCTTGATTATGTTGATTTTTTGAGTTGGTATTGTTGTGGTAGTAGTTTAATGAAAGTTTGATGGAAATTCTGATTTCTTTGATTAATGATGTGGTACTAGTTGTTAAACGAAACTGTGATAAATTGAGTATCAAGAATCCTGTGTTTTGAAAAGTTATTGACGGGGAGATTGATGAATTGTTGAATTTTACAGAACCCTTAAAGGGTGGAAAAGTTTGAATTTTAGGGAAGGTTCTACCAATTTTTTTTTTTTATAAATGCTGAAAGATAAGAATAATGAAAATCGGTATTATTTTCGTAAATACTAGAGACTTTGTTTTAATGTTTAACTTGATTACTTCAAATTAAAGAATTATGTTTCCGGGAGTTTTAGTGAATTCTAAAGTAATACAAATCGATTGAAGAATTAACTTATTTGATTTTGATAACTATGGAAAGAATTATGTTTTGGGGCATTTTAGCAAATTTAATGTAATTATTTAAGAATAAATGATTATGTTTCAATTAAGATTATGATTGGAAAAATAAAATGATTTGAGTTTTTTTGGTGAAAAAAATTTAGGGGTTTTCAAATGGTGCAGAAAAGCCTAACTTTGGAGGGTCATAATTTGGCGCACAGAACATGAAAATGATGAAACTTATTTTGAAATAAAATTTGGGATGTATAGTTTAATACCATCGAAGAATGGAGTCAAAATGAATTTTGTACTAAAAGATGTGATCTTTTGAAAAACATTGGTTAAAATTGAATTCCACTGATTCTGCAGCAAGAGTAGCAAAACTAGGTTCTGCGCGTATGCACGAAGCCTGCGTATGCATCATTCACGAACCCTCATAGAACCGAGTCAGGTTCCACACGTACGCACGAAGTCTGCGTAAGCACTAGTGTGCAAATTTTTTAGAAATGCTGATTTTGAACTGTTAAGCCTTTCCGGCGAACTTATAACTCTCTGTAACCTCCATATGGAGTATAATACCAATTTTAAAGGCTTTGGATACGTTGGGAGTGGATATAATGTGTTTTATTGAATCTTTCCACGATAAAAATTTGTTAAATGAGATATAAATTTTTTGGGGATGGTGGTTTGTCCTGTCCACGGTGAGAATAGTTGTTTTATCCCGCTCCTGACTCGAGAATAAGTAATCTTGTGATAAATATGATTATACATAATTGTGATATGATTCAAATGTGAATATTGAACTGGTAAGGATGTAGAAAAGGTGGTAGGACACTCTCCCTTTATTTTATTCCCCCACATTCTCTTGCAAAGTTGTGGTGTAGATGTGGAAAAGGTGGTAGGACACTCTCTCTCGATGTATTCTCCCACATTCTCTCTCTGGTTGCAAGGTGGAAAGGCACTCTCCTTTGTTTTATATGGTACAATCTCTCTAGAAGGTGGTAGGACACACTCCTTCAATGTATTCCTCCTGAGGATGCGTAACAGAGAGACCATGTCCAGGTTAGCTACCAGATGTGTCAGGATCTAGAAATTTAACCGACATATGAGCTCACGACTAGTAGGACAAACATGCATCATTCTGTATTTGATTGTATATTGCTTGAGATTGTTTGTTTATTTGTCTATTTATTTCTACTTGTGTAATTGAATTGTGTGTGGTCGTTTGTTTGCCTGTTTGATTGCTTGTGATTGTGATTATTGATTCAGATTTGTGGTGAATTGTTGTAGTTTTTAAGAGTTTGACTAGAAGATTGGTTGGATGGCTGGTGCACGAAATTGCAATCACACTTTTGCAACTCCGCACAACTAACCAGCAAGTGCACTGGGTCGTCTAAGTAATACCTTGCGTGAGCAAGGGTCGATCCCACGGAGATTGTCGGCTTGAAGCAAGCTATGGTTATCTTGTAAATCTTAGTCAGGATATCAGAAATTATCAGGATTGATTATGAAAAGCAAAAGAACATGAACTGATTACTTGTTTTGCAGTAATGGAGAATAGGTTGAGGTTTTGGAGATGCTCCATCTTCTGAATCTCTGCTTTCCTACTGTCTTCTTCTTCAAGCACGCAAGGCTCCTTCCATGGCAAGCTGTATGTAGGGTTTCACCGTTGTCAATGGCTACCTCCCATCCTCTCAGTGAAAATGTTCCTATGCTCTGTCACAGTATGGCTAATCATCTGTCGGTTCTCGATCAGGCCGGAATAGAATCCAGTGATTCTTTTGCGTCTGTCACTAACGCCCCGCCTTCAGGAGTTTGAAGCTCGTCACAGTCATTCAATCATTGAATCCTACTCAGAATACCACAGACAAGGTTTAGACCTTCCGGATTCTCTTGAATGCCACCATCAGTTCTAGCTTATACCACGAAGATTCCGATTAAAGAATCCAAGAGATAACTACTTAATCTAAGGTAGAACGGAAGTGGTTGTCAGGCACGCGTTCATAGTTGAGAATGATGATGATTGTCACGGGTCATCACATTCATCCGGGTTAAGAACAAGTATTATCTTAGAATGGAAGCAAGCATGATTGAATGAGAAACAGTAGTAATTGCATTAATTCATCAAGACACAGCAGAGCTCCTCACCCCCAACCATGGAGTTTAGAGACTCATGCCGTGGAAAGTACACAAAGAAACGTGTAAAGTGTCATGAGGTACAGGTACAATGTCAAAAGATCCTATTAATAGTAAACTAGTAACCTAGGGTATACAGAAATGAGTAAATGACGTAAAAATCCACTTTTGGGTCCACTTGGTGTGTGCTTGGGCTGAGCAATGAAGCATTTTCGTGTAGAGACCTTTTCTGGAGTTAAACGCCAGCTTTTATGCCAGTTTGGGCGTTTAACTCCAAGTTTTATGCCAGTTCCAGCGTTAAACGCTGGAATTTCTGAGGCTGATTTGCCACGCCGGTTTGGGCCATCAAATCTTGGGCAAAGTATGGACTATCATATATTGCTGGAAAGCCCAGGATGTCTACTTTCCAACGCCGTTGAGAGCGCGCCAATTGGGCTTCTGTAGCTCCAGAAAATCCACTTCGAGTGCAGGGAGGTCAGAATCCAACAGCATCTGCAGTCCTTTTCAGTCTCTGAATCAAATTTTTGCTCAGAACCCTCAATTTCAGCCAAAAAATACCTGAAATCACAGAAAAACACACAAACTCATAGTAAAGTCCAGAAAAGTGAATTTTAACTAAAAACTAATAAAAATATACTAAAAACTAACTAGATCATACTAAAAACATACTAAAAACAATGCCAAAAAGCGTATAAATTATCCGCTCATCACAACACCAAACTTAAATTGTTGCTTGTCCCCAAGCAACTGAAAATCAAAATAGGATAAAAAGAAGAGAATATACTATAGACTCCAAAATATCAAGGAAACATAGCTCCAATTAGATGAGCGGGACTAGTAGCTTTTTGCCTCCGAACAGTTTTGGCATCTCACTCTATCCCTTGAAGTTCAGAATGATTGGCATCTATAAGAACTCAGAACTCAGATAGTGTCATTGATTCTCCTAGTTAAGTATAATGATTCTTGAACATAGCCAGTGTATGAGTCTTGGCTGTGGCCCAAAGTACTCTGTCTTCCAGTATTACCACCGGATACATACATGCCACAGACACATAATTGGGTGAACCTTTTCAGATTGTGACCCAGCTTTGCTAGAGTCCCCAATTAGAGGTGTCCAGGGTTCTTAAGCACACTCTTTTTGCCTTGGATCACAACTTTATTTCTTTCTTTTTCTTTCTCTTTTTTTTTTCGAATTTTTTTTGAATTCACTGCTTTTTCTTGCTTCAAGAATCAATTAGATGATTTTTCAGATCCTCAATAACAGTTCTCTTTTTCCTTCATTCTTTCAAGAGCCAACAATTTCTAACATTCTCAAAACAACAAATTCAAGAGACATATGCACTGTTCAAGCATTCATTCGGAAAACAAAAATTACTGTCACCACATCAAACTAATTCAACTAGTTTCAAGGATAAATTTCGAAATCCTGTACTTCTTGTTCTTTTGTGATTAAAGCATTTTTCATTTAAGAGAGGTGATGGATTCATAGGACATTCATAGCTTTAAGACATGAAAATTAAATTTTATTAATTATGAATTAAAAACAAGACTCAAAAATAGATATAAGATTAGACTAAAAAAAATAAAATTAGAGAACAAAAATTTAAACTAGGCTCCTAATGATAGAGGTTTTCACAGAGTTAGGACTCAACAACCTTGATTTTGAGAAGTGGATGCTCCCTCAGCTTGAGAGGAGAGCTTTTGGCGTTTCAACTCTTGGAGTTCACGCCCCTGCTTCTCTTGTTCCTTCAGCAATTTGCAGAGCATGCAGTTCTGATTCTGCTGTTCTTCCTTCAGTTGCTCCATAGTTTCTTGCAACTTGGTGATAGATGTTTCTAGGCTGGTCCAGTAGTCAATTTTAGGGAATTCAGGGAGGAACTCCTGCGCCCTCCTTTTGATAGAGTTGTCTTGCATTTGTCCTTCCATTGACTTCTTGGTGATTGGATGTTCAATGGGTATGAATTCATCTACTCCCATCTTTACCCCAGCCTCTTTACAGAGCAAGGAGATCAAGCTCGGGTAAGCCAATTTGGCTTCAGTGGAATTTTTATTTGCAATTGTGTAGATCTCACAAGCAATCACATGATGAACCTCCACTTCTTTTCCAAGCATAATGCAATGAATCATCACTGCTCTCTTGATAGTGACCTCAGAACGGTTGCTAGTGGGCAGTATGGAACGCCCAATAAAGTCTAGCCAACCTCTTGCAATTGGTTTGAGGTCTCCCCTCTTGAGTTGGTTTGGGACACCCTTTGAATTGGTTATCCACTGAGTTCCAGGGAGGCATATGTCCTCTAGAACTTGATCCAACCCTTTATCTGCTCTCACCATTCTCCTATTAAAGGATTCAGGATCATCTTGCAGTTGAGGTAATTTGAAGATTTCTCTTATTTTGTCCAGATGGAAGTACATAACTTTCCCTCTGACCATGGTTCTGTAGGTATGGTAAGCAGTTCCAGTCATTCTCTGCTTATCTGTTAACCACAGATTTGAGTAGAATTCCTGAACCATATTCCTTCCAACCTTTATCTCAGGATTGGTTAGAACTTCCCATCCTCTGTTTTGAATTTGCTCTTGGATCCCCGGATATTCATCTTCTTTCAGATCAAATTTAACTTCCGGGATCACTGACCTCAGACCCATTATTTTGTGATAATGGTCTTCATGTTCTTTGGTTAAGAACTTCTCTTGATTCCAAAGATTCTTTGGATTATTTTCTTTCTTTCCTCTTAAATTGGTTTGTTTTCCCTTAGGAGCCATGATCTTGATGAATCTTGGCTTAGTGATCACGGAAAAGCACACCAAACTTAGAGGTTTGCTTGTCCTCAAGCAAAAGAAAGGAAAGAAGAGAGAGAGGAAGAGCAAATTCGAATGGTGTGGGGAATGAGGGGTGCCAAACGTGTATTTATAAAGTGGGGAGGAGAGATTTCGAAAAAAAAGAAAAATTTGAAAGGAGATTTGAGAAGATATGGAAAGAAATTGAGAGAAGGGTGAGTTTTTGAACAAAATTTGGGAATGATTTGAGAGATTTGAAGAATGATTTTAGATTTTGAAAATTTGAAAGTGAATGATGAGAGATTGAAATGTGTTTTTGTAGAGAAGTATGGGTAAGAAAAGGAAAGTTTGAAAAAATTTGATTTGAAAACAAAATTGTGGTCCCCCCACCTTTCTGGCGTTAAACGCCCAGAATGGCACCCATTCTGGCGTTTAACGCCCATTTGTTGCCCCTTTTGGGCGTTTAACGCCCAGCCAGGTGCCCTGGCTGGCGTTAAACGCCAGAATTCCTTTATCACTGGGCGTTTTTCTAAACGCCCAGGATGCTGCACACCTGGCGTTAAACGCCCAGAATGGTACCCATTCTGGCGTTTAACGCCCAAAATGCCCCTTACTGGCGTTTTTTCGCCAGTAAGCTCTTTTTCTCTGCTTTTTGAGCTGAATCCTTCTGTAACTCTGTGAATTCCTTCATTTTTGATACTTGCCTCTGTAAGAACAAATCATATAACCTCCTAATGACTGGGTTGCCTCCCAGCAAGCGTTTCTTTACTGTCCTTAGCTTGACTTTTACTGAGAATTACTTAAGTCTCAGTTTTGAGCATTCCTGCTCAAAATTGCCTTCAAGATAATGCTTGATCCTCTGTCCATTAACAATGAACTTTTTGTCAGAATCAATATCCTGAAGCTCAACATATCCATATGGTGACACTCCTGTAATCACATACGGACCCCTCCACCGGGATTTAAGTTTTCCTGGAAACAGTCTGAGCCTAGAGTTGAAGAGCAGAACTTTTTGTCCTGGCTCAAAGACTCTGGTTGACAACTTCTTGTCATGCCATTTCTTTGCCTTTTCCTTATAAATTTTTGCATTTTCAAAGGCATTGAGTCTGAACTCCTCTAGTTCATTTAGCTGGAGTAATCTTTTCTCACCAGCTAACTGAGCATCCATGTTTAGGAATCTGGTTGCCCAGTAGGCTTTATGTTCCAGTTCCACGGGCAGATGACAGGCCTTCCCATACACCAGTTGGTATGGAGAGGTTCCTATAGGAGTCTTGAATGCTGTTCTGTATGCCCACAGAGCATCATCCAAGCTCTTTGCCCAATCCTTTCTTCGGGCTATCACAGTCCGTTCCAGGATTCTTTTTAGCTCTCTGTTAGAGACTTCAGCTTGCCCATTTGTCTGTGGATGATATGGAGTTGTCACTTTGTGGCTAATTCCATATCTAACCATAGCAGAGTATAGCTGTCTATTGCAGAAATGAGTGCCCCCGTCACTGATTAGTACTCTGGGAACACCAAACCTGCTGAAGATGTGTTTCTGGAGGAATTTCAGCACGGTCTTGGTATCATTAATGGGTGTAGCAATTGCTTCTACCCACTTAGATACATAGTCCACTGCCACCAGAATGTAAGTGTTTGAGTATGATGGTGCGAATGGACCCATGAAGTCAATTCCCCATACATCAAACAATTCTATCTCTAATATCCCTTGTTGAGGCATGGCATATCCGTGAGGCAAGTTACCAGCTCTTTGGCAACTGTCACAGTTACGCACAAACTCTCGAAAATCTTTATAGAGAGTAGGCCAGTAGAAGCCACATTGGAGGACTTTAGTGGCTGTTCGCTCACTTCCAAAATGTCCTCCATACTGTGATCCATGGCAATGCCATAGGATCCTTTGTGCTTCTTCTCTGGGTACACATCTGCGAATCACTCCGTCTGCACATCTCTTAAAGAGATACGGTTCATCCCAGAGGTAGTACTTGGCATCTGAAATTAATTTCTTTCTTTGCACGCTGCTGTACTCCTTGGGTATGAACCTCACAGCTTTATAATTTGCAATATCTGCAAACCATGGAGTTTCCTGAATGGCAAAGAGTTGCTCATTTGGGAAAGTCTCAGAAATCTCAGTAGAAGGGAGGGACGCCCCAGCTACTGGTTCTATTCGGGACAGATGATCAGCTACTTGCAAAAGCAACACCCATCTGATAAGCCTGGGTTTTGAATCCTGCTTTGTGAGTAAGTATTTAAGAGCAGCATGGTCAGTGTACACAACTACTTTGGATCCCACTAGATAGGATCTAAACTTGTCAATGGCATGGACCACTGCAGGTAACTCTTTTTCTGTGGTTGTGTAATTCTTCTGTGCGTCATTTAGAACACGGCTGGCATAATAAATGACGTGCAGAAGCTTGTTATGCCTCTGTCCCAATACTGCACCAATGGCATGGTCACTGGCATCACACATTAATTCAAATGGCAATGCCCAATCTGGTGCAGAGATAACTGGTGCTGTGACCAGCTTAGCTTTCAGGGTCTCAAACGCCTGCAGACACTGTGTGTCAAACACAAATGGTGTGTCAGCAGCTAGCAGGTTACTCAAAGGTTTTGCAATTTTTGAAAAATCCTTTATGAACCTTCTGTAGAATCCTGCATGCCCCAGAAAGCTTCTGATTGCCTTAACATTGGCAGGTGGTGGTAATTTTTCAATTACCTCTACCTTTGCCTTATCCACCTCTATTCCCTTGCTTGAAATTTTGTGCCCAAGGACAATTCCTTCAGTCACCATGAAGTGACATTTCTCCCAGTTCAAAACCAGGTTAGTCTCTTGGCACCTTTTCAGGACAAGTGCTAGGTGGTTAAGACAGGAGCTGAATGAGTCTCCATATACTGAGAAGTCATCCATGAAGACTTCCAGGAATTTCTCCACCATATCAGAGAAGATGGATAACATGCATCTCTGAAAGGTTGCAGGAGCATTACACAGACCAAAAGGCATCCTTCTGTAGGCAAACACGCCAGAAGGGCAAGTAAATGCTGTTTTCTCTTGGTCCTGAGGATCTACTGCAATTTGGTTGTAACCTGAATAGCCATCCAAAAAGCAGTAGTAATCATGACCAGCTAGTCTTTCTAGCATTTGGTCTATGAATGGTAAAGGAAAATGGTCCTTTCTGGTGGCTGTATTGAGCCTTCTGTAGTCAATACACATGCGCCACCCTGTGACTGTTCTTGTAGGAACCAGTTCATTTTTTTCATTATGAACCACTGTCATACCTCCCTTTTTGGGGACAACTTGGACAGGGCTCACCCAGGGGCTATCAGAAATAGGATAAATAATCCCAGCCTCTAGTAATTTAGTGACCTCTTTCTGCACCACCTCCTTCATGGCTGGATTTAGCCTTCTTTGTGGTTGAACCACTGGTTTGGCATTATCCTCCAACAGGATCTTGTGCATGCATCTAGCTGGGCTAATGCCCTTGAGATCACTTATGGACCACCCAAGAGCTGTCTTGTGTGTCCTTAGCACTTGAATCAGTGCTTCCTCTTCCTGTGCATTTAAAGCAGAGCTTATAATCACTGGAAAAGTGTCACCCTCTCCCAGAAATGCATACTTCAGGGATGGTGGTAGTGGTTTGAGTTCAGGTTTGGGAGGCTTATCCTCCTCCTGAGGAATTTTCGAAAATTCCTTTGTTTCCACTGATTCTTCTTGATCAGGTTGAGCATCTTTGAAGATGTCCTCAAGCTCTGATTCTAGGCTTTTAGTCATATTAATCTCTTCTACCAGAGAGTCAATAATGTCAGCGCCCATGCAGTCATTTGGTGTGTCTGGATGCTGCATAGCTTTTACAGCATTCAACTTCAACTCATCCTCATTGACTCTCAGGGTTACTTCCCCTCTCTGTACATCAATGAGAATTTGTCCAGTTGCTAGGAAAGGTCTTCCTAGAATGAGAGTTGCACTCTTGTGCTCCTCCATTTTCAGCACCACAAAGTCAGTTGGAAAGGCGAATGGCCCAACCTTGATAATCATATCCTCTATTATGCCTGATGGATATTTAATGGAGCCATCAGCAAGTTGGAGGCATATCCGGGTTGGTTTGACTTCTCCAGTCAACCCAAGCTTTCTGATAGTGGATGCAGGTATTAGATTGATGCTTGCTCCAAGATCACATAAGGCTGTCTTGGTGCAAGCACCTTCTAATGTGCATGGTATCATAAAGCTTCCTGGATCTTGAAGCTTTTCTGGTAGGCTTTTTAGAATGACTGCACTGCATTCTTCAGTGAGAAACACTTTTTCAGTTTCTCTCCAATCCTTCTTATGACTTAAGATTTCTTTCATGAACTTATCATAAGAAGGTATTTGCTCAAGTGCCTCTGCAAACGGAATCTTTATTTCAAGAGTCCTTAGATAGTCTGCAAAGCGGGCAAATTGCTTATCCTGTTCCGCTTGGCGGAGTTTTTGAGGATAAGGCATATTGGCTTTATATTCTTCAACCTTAGATGCTGCAGGTTTATTCCTTACAGAAGTGGTTGAAGAAGCCTTTTTAGAGGGATCACTGTCAGCACTCTCAGGTGTCTGATCCTCCCTTGGCGTCTGAACGCCAGGATTGGGTGGAAAATGGGCGTTTAACGCCAACTTTTCCCCCTTTTCTGGCGTTTGAACGCCAGAACTGGGCAAGGAATGGGCGTTTAACGCCAGCTTTCCTTCCCTCTCTGGCGTTTGAACGCCAATAACATTCCTCTCTGGGCTCTTACTGTCCTCAGAGGGATTTTGAACAGTGGTTTGGTTATCCCCTGTCAATCGTTCATTGTTTGGCTTTTTGCTACTTTGAGCAGTGTTATTCAGTGTCTTCCCACTCCTCAGTTGAACTGCTTGACATTCCTCTGTTATCTGTTTAGATATTTGCTGTTTTGCTTGATTCAACTGCAGTTCTATGTTCTTGTTAGCAACTTTAGTTTCATAGAGCATCTCTTTAAATTCTGCTAACTGTTCTGTCATCCGGAGCAATTGTTGATTAAGCTCAATCATCTGTTCTTGAGGATTAGGGTCAGTGACTACTGTCATGACTTCCTCTTTTGGAGAGAGCTCATTGCTAGAGTACAAATATTGATTTCTAGCAACAGTGTCTATAAGCTCTTGAGCCTCTTCAATTGTCTTCCTCATGTGGATAGATCCACCAGCTGAGTGGTCTAAAGATATCTGAGCTTTTTCTGTGAGCCCATAGTAGAAGATGTCTAACTGTACCCACTCTGAAAACATTTCAGAGGGGCATTTTCTTAGCATACCTCTATACCTCTCCCAGGCATTATAAAGGGATTCATTATTCTCTTGTTTAAAGCCTTGGATGTCTAGCCTTAGCTGTGTCATCCTCTTTGGAGGGTAAAAGTGATTCAGGAATTTGTCTGATAACTGTTTCCATGTCTTTATGCTTGCTGTAGGTTGGTTATTCAACCACCTTTTAGCTTGATCTTTTACAGCAAATGGAAACAGTAATAGTCTGTAGACATCCTGATCCACCTCTTTATCATATACTGTGTTAGCAATCTATAAGAACTGTGCCAGAAACTCAGTAGGCTCTTCCTGTGGAAGACCGGAATACTGGCAATTTCGCTGCACTATGATAATGAGTTGAGGATTTAACTCAAAGCTGCTTGCTTTGATGGGAGGTGTACAGATGCTACTCCCATATGCAGCTGTAATGGGGTTAGCATATGACCCCAGAGTCCTTCTGGACTGATCAATTCCACTTAGGTCCATAATGGATAAAGGGAAATGATATGGATTGCAAATAGATAAAATATTTTGTTTTTTTTTGAATTAAACGAAAAAAATAAAATAAAATAAAAGGAAATTAAGATAAAAATTTGAAAATTAAAAAGAAAATAAGATCAAAGCAAATTGAGAACTGAATCAATTAGTTAATTAAAAAGATTTTGAAAAGAGCAATTAAAAAGATATGATTGAAAAATTTTTATGAAAAAGATTTGATTTTTGAAATGAGGAAAGAGAAAAACAACAAAATGACACCAAACTTAAAATTTTTAGAAAATCAAACACTAATTTTCGAAAATTTGTAAGGGAAAAACATAAAGGGGACACCAAACTTAGAATTTTTAAAGATCAAAAAGAGACTAAGGACATGCAAAATCGAAAAACTAAAAGAAAAGCAAAAGCATGCAATTGACACCAAACTTAAAATATGAAACTAGACTCAACTAAAAGACTCTAAACCAACAAAAACAAAACAGTCCTAATCTAAGCAACAAGATAAGCCGTCAGTTGTCCAAACTCAACAATCCCCGGCAACGGCGCCAAAAACTTGGTGCACGAAATTGCAATCACACTTTTGCAACTCCGCACAACTAACCAGCAAGTGCACTGGGTCGTCCAAGTAATACCTTGCGTGAGCAAGGGTCGATCCCACGGAGATTGTCGGCTTGAAGCAAGCTATGGTTATCTTGTAAATCTTAGTCAGGATATCAGAAATTATCAGGATTGATTATGAAAAGCAAAAGAACATGAACTGATTACTTGTTTTGCAGTAATGGAGAATAGGTTGAGGTTTTGGAGATGCTCCATCTTCTGAATCTCTGCTTTCCTACTGTCTTCTTCTTCAAGCACGCAAGGCTCCTTCCATGGCAAGCTGTATGTAGGGTTTCACTGTTGTCAATGGCTACCTCCCATCCTCTCAGTGAAAATGTTCCTATGCTCTGTCACAGCATGGCTAATCATCTGTCGGTTCTCGATCAGGCCGGAATAGAATCCAGTGATTCTTTTGCGTCTGTCACTAACACCCCGCCTTCAGGAGTTTGAAGCTCGTCACAGTCATTCAATCATTGAATCCTACTCAGAATACCACAGACAAGGTTTAGACCTTCCGGATTCTCTTGAATGCCGCCATCAGTTCTAGCTTATACCACGAAGATTCCGATTAAAGAATCCAAGAGATAACTACTTAATCTAAGGTAGAACGGAAGTGGTTGTCAGGCACGCGTTCATAGTTGAGAATGATGATGATTGTCACGGGTCATCACATTCATCCGGGTTAAGAACAAGTATTATCTTAGAATGGAAGCAAGCATGATTGAATGAGAAACAGTAGTAATTGCATTAATCCATCAAGACACAGCAGAGCTCCTCACCCCCAACCATGGGGTTTAGAGACTCATGCCGTGGAAAGTACACAAAGAAACGTGTAAAGTGTCATGAGGTACAGGTACACTGTCAAAAGATCCTATTAATAGTAAACTAGTAACCTAGGGTATACAGAAATGAGTAAATGACGTAAAAATCCACTTCTGGGTCCACTTGGTGTGTGCTTGGGCTGAGCAATGAAGCATTTTCGTGTAGAGACCTTTTCTGGAGTTAAACGCCAGCTTTTATGCCAGTTTGGGCGTTTAACTCCAAGTTTTATGCCAGTTCCAGCGTTAAACGCTGAAATTTCTGAGGCTGATTTGCCACGCCGGTTTGGGCCATCAAATCTTGGGCAAAGTATGGACTATCATATATTTCTGGAAAGCCCAGGATGTCTACTTTCCAACGCCGTTGAGAGCGCGCCAATTGGGCTTCTGTAGCTCCAGAAAATCCACGTCGAGTGCAGGGGGGTCAGAATCCAACAGCATCTGCAGTCCTTTTTAGTCTCTGAATCAGAATTTTGCTCAGAACCCTCAATTTCAGCCAGAAAATACCTAAAATCACATAAAAACACACAAACTCATAGTAAAGTCTAGAAAAGTGAGTTTTAACTAAAAACTAATAAAAATATACTAAAAACTAACTAGATCATACTAAAAACATACTAAAAACAATGCCAAAAAGCGTATAAATTATCCGCTCATCAATGGCAAATCTTAAAAGAAGTAAAAAAGTGAGCGATATACCTCATGATCGAAATTAAGAAGAATAAACGACAGTAGAATTAATTTGGTTAATTATGAGAAAAGAATAGTTTAGAGAAAATTTCATAAGACAAGCAATGATCACTTCCCTAAAACAAAGTTTATATATATATATATATATATATATGACAATTCTGAAACCCCTCATCCGCCTACAACCCTATATTTTTCAGAAAACGGACAAGGAAGCCTATGAAAAGTTTACTGAGCATTTAGGCGTGCATTAGTTTATTTGTAACGCGAATTTGTTTTATTATGTAGATGTTCTCTCGCATTTGTTATCGTTATTTATATTTTTGTAAAGAGAGATAGGTGTTGTGATTTTATAATATATATTTATATGTTACTTGTATAAATTATTCTTATAGATGTAAAAGGGTTGTGGTGATTTGTATGTATGTATGTATAAAAGAAAAATTTACTGATTTTTTAGAGAAAAGTCATTAAGGATTCTAGGTAAAGGCTCCTATTTATTATAGTTATATAGAGAAGTTGTCGTAATATCTTTGTTATCAGAGTGACACAGCTGAAAGTATGACACTCTGGTAATACGAGTGTTACACAATGTAACCTCATGAAGAAGAAGAAGAAATATGATAGTTTGAAAGCTATGAGAAAACCAAATTTAAGCCTTTCTCTCTTTGTCTTTTATCTTGGCAGAATTCTTCCTTTAGTGTAAGTGTATTGCTTCCAAAACTTCAAGCTTTGAGTGATAGAAATGCTAGAAAAACTCAGAATTTTGGGTTCACTTTCCTAACCTCAATTTCTGGCTGATTACTCCTTTTTGTATGGGGTAATACCTCCAAAACTTGAGCTATGGATAGAGTAATCAACTTTTGCAGATTTAAACAACTAAGTTTATCTTCTTCTCCCAAGAAAATTAGAGCAGAAAAAGAAGAGTAGAATGTCGCAGAAATGCTAAGAAGATGGGCAATAATAATCTGTACCATTGATACAAGCTTTGGCTTCAGGTTTCATTTTATCCTTTGATTTCAATCAACAAAAGAAAACCTCTATTTTTCTTCTTCTTTCCCTAATAATGGTAGCTGAAATGTTGTAGTTTCAACAAGTTATTTGACTTACACAAGAATGGTATTTCAGCAACACTCTTTTTTTTTTGACTAGCCTTGGTATTTGGATTTGATTTAGCTCTATTGATTTGACTTTTTCCTCCAAAGCTAAATTGATGAAACATTTTGTATCCATCAAAAGTTGAGCCACTTTTTTTTTGGTTTGCTTCACCATTTTTGGGCAAAACTTTAGCAGCAGCACCAATATTATTTCATCAATAGTTTGCTAAGTTGCTAGCCTTTTAACCCATTTGGGCTTCTCAAACAAAGAGTAACTTGGACCTACAACAATAAAACATACATCAAACAACTTTTGAATTTTAACCCAACCAAAAATAGATGTTTGTCATCATCAATAAATTTATTATTTTCTTAACTCAACAATCTCCTCTTGATGACAAACATAATTTGTTAAGGAACTAAAGGGATTGAAATAAGGTAAAGACTAAAAACCCTCCCCTTTGGTTATACTACTTTGAATTTCATGAATAGCCCTCCTTTTTTGTAATGAGTGCTCCTTTTGATGGACTTGAGATAAAATATCCGAGCCACAAAATTTCAAGAATACAAACCAAAAAATGTACTTTACATAATTGTGAGTCAGTTAAAAAAATTATCCACATGCATTCAAAGAAAAAATGCAATTAATCAACCTCTTATGAATAAATCAAAATATCAGTCCTAAATCTTTCATTTCTTTACTTCTTTCACTCCCTTTTTTTTGTCATCAAGAAATGTAAAAGATAATTAGATAAATGTGCAGATACATAAGCTAGAGGCTAAAAGTTAAAATAACATCATAGAAGTATCAAAGTATTAGTAGTTACTATAATCATCTAGCAAATAAAAAAAATAGTAGACAAATCACAAAAGTCTCATAAAACATAAATAAAACAGAAACAGTTTAAGATCTTCAGCAAGAGAAATTCCTAGGCATTCGAGTCTTCACCCTTCGAGTCCAATGACTCCTCATGATCAATCTGCACAATTTCATCATCATTCAGATTGTCCACATATTTCAAGAGATCTGCAACGCGTTCTATGGATTTGTGCAAAGCATTCTCATTTCAAACTGCAAGCTTTCTTTCTTGTTGGTTTGATGAAATGGGGTGATTAGACAGATTGACAAATTCTTACAATACATCTTTGACAACAACATTGAGAAGAGATATTTGACCAGATGAGGTTGATGTTCTAGTGGTTGAATGAGAAGAAATGTCTTCAATATCTTTATCTTCATCAATAATTATTGTTTCTGATCTGGTGGTTACTTTCTTTTGTTGCTTAACTACACCACCCTTTTTAGATAAAAAATTTATATTTTCATAGGACTCATTGGCTTAGGTTAACACTAAAATATTCAAAAATACAAGTTAAAAATATACCATATGAAAGAGATAGATTTTTGTCACTTTTAATACAATCATACATATGTCTCATCATTAGATAAATAAAAGAAAATTCTATTTTCATGAGAATGGCATACAACACCAATATGACACAAAATGAAAATCGTTGATAAGAACCACTCTGACGGAGAATGATATGGTTTATGATGTGGTGCAATTGAGCGCGGACAGGATGTAAGACTTTGTGATTTAGAGTGAGACCATCAATAAGAGAAATACTCACATAGATCGAGGCTAGGGCTTCTTGGTATGATAGACATAAGTCTTCATCCCATTTACCAGAGGTATAAACGTCGACACCAATATTAGTATAACCAAGAGCCTCACTAATTGTGTCTTTGTTCAGATTCAGTTCACAACCTTTAACATATGAATGAACATTTTCTTTATGATAAGTCATGTTGGCATAGAATTCATGAACTAAATTAGGGTAAATAGGTTTTTAAATGACAAAAAGATAGTTCCAGTCTAAAAATTCAATATTTTCAACAAAATTAAGACCTTTGTTTGCTAAAGCAGAGAAGTCAGCAAGATGCAAAGAATACAAAGGACGATTGACGATAATAGCTATATAAAATTCGTAGTTCATATCAGATGAAAAATGGAGAAGGTTGAAATGGGAATAAGGTAATTTTTCAAAATGAGACTTGAAAGCAAAAGGATCTAGATCAGTAGGTTCTTTAATAGAATAAAGAAGGTATCAAGGATAACCTCTTTGTGAACGATTAGGAGGAGGAGGAGCAGAACGAGATGAAGAGGGATGACCAGGAGGGAGACATGGTTCCTATTCGGTTATTGGACGCTTTCCCTTGAAAGTTCTAGTGTGAGAAGGTTCGGCTGCTTGAGAGGCTAAGGAACGGCGAGCAGTAGATTTAGTACTAGTCATGGGTTCAGAGTGAGGAGGAGAAGGAGAAAGAGAGTGAAAGTGAATGTGGATGTATGTGTGGATTTGTACAAATTGAGGAGGTTTTTGAGATCCTTTAGGGATCCTGGAAAGATTTGGAACGAACGTGCCTCTTTGAGTATGTAACAGTTTTTTGCCTCATCTGAATGACACAGAGATAAAACAGTTTTCAAAAAAAAATGATGTGAATGAGAAATATGAAGAGTTTATCAAGTTATTAAATGATGTGATTTGAGAAGCAACTATTGCAAGTTAAAAAATCCTTGGAAATAAGAACAGTGTAAACCTAATAAAGACTTGTTTTGAAAACATGTTGACAAGTATTGAGATAGTTGTACTTTCAAAAGAATGATTTATTATTTAGAAAAGACAAAATAAAAACATATCAATTTTTTTGGTAGCCCACATTGTATCCTTTTTCAATAAATAAAAAACTATTTTTAACGATCTTTTAGAAAATTCTTCATCTGCCTAGAAATGTCTCATGTCGACCTGTGACTCTGTGAGACAATCTTCACTCAATACATTAGAAAGATTAAAACAGATGTTCATAACAAAGTATGTTCAATGTAGTTTTTAGTTTCTAAAATATGTCCTCTGTCAAAGGTTTGGTGAATATATCAGTAAGTTATTCCTCCAGTTTTATAAATTGAATGTCAATATTATCCTTTTGAACATGCTTTCTTATTCAATGATATATCACTTCAATATATTTTATTCTTGAGTGCAAAACTGAATTTTTAAAAATATTTATGGCACTCTTCATAAAATAAGGGTATATTATCAACTTTCACTTTGTAATTGGCTAATTGAGTTTTCAACCTTAATAATTGGGAACAACAAAAGGACGTTGCAATATATTTAGCCTCGGTAGTGGATAGATCCATAGTGGATTGCTTCTTACTTGACCACACATTGAGAGATCTCCCAAGAAAGCAATAAATTTTAGATGTACTTTTTTGATCCACTCTATCTTAGACAAAATTTACATCACAATAACTAATTGCAGAAAATTATTAGACTTTGGATACCACAAACCAAAATTGAATATATCATGGACATATCTAATGATTTTTTTTATCTGTAGAAATATGTGATTCTTTGGATAGTGATTGAAATTTAGAAGAAACCCCAACACTAATTATGCATAAATAAATAATAATGTAAAATTAAACACAAAAAATAATAACATGAACGTCAACGTGTAGAGGAGTAAGATCGAACACTTTAATTGGATTAGATTTTTTTATTGAAGTTACGAATCACAAGAAATCAAAGTCGGAAGCTTCATGTCATGGAGGTTCTCTCTTTCTCACTCTCGGTTTCTTTCCTTTCTTTTTTTGGGCTTCCGTTGAATGAAATAAAGTCAAAACAATTGATGATGATAAGGTGTTACAATAATAAAGGAGGGGGGTGTCACGATTATAAGCTGCTAAGTCAGTGATTCAAATTATAAATATTTTAAATGGATAATTATGAAAATTGGATATATTAAAATATAAGTAATAATATATATGAGGGTCAATATATGTGAGTTACTAATATAAATAACATTAGTAACTTAAGGATGAAAGATATTTGAGGAAGCATTAGCGACTTTAAGCTCATAAAAAATACCAATAATTACTTATATCAGCGAATATCGGACATGATAATAATAATATTATTATTATCTAGGCTCTATTATAATTAGAGCAAAGTAAAATAAATAAATAATATAATAATAAAATTATGTTTCCATTTTATTTTATTTCCGGGTTCGAAATTGACTTGTCAAAGTAAAACTATCGCTTTAAAATATTATTTTTGAAAAAAATCTTGCGTTAGTGTAAAAATTAGGATTGTTACAAAAAGAACACAGCCATGTATCCTGGTTCAACCACCTTGTGCAATGTGGCATATTCAGTCTCCACCACAACTATGGTAGAATTTCTACTATCGTTATCAAAGATTACAAATACCAATTCCCTAAGATTCTTTCTAATTCTACTCGGGTCGACCTAAGCTTTTAACCAAACTTATTTCGACTAGGTTCACTCCCAAAAATTTTAACACTAAGTGCTCATCTAACTTAGCAAGAAAAACCTCTCAGGCTCAAGATTATAAAACAGAAAAACATCAAAAGAGTTTTGACATAATAATCGCTTTTCTCTCCAAGTTAACTCCCTTTACTTTTTTTCTCAAATGATTTTTTTATATACCTCACATTGTTTTTTACCATGACAAATCAAAAAAAGATAAGCTGAGAAAGCAATATATACAAAGTAACCTCATGAAGGAGAAGAATTATGATAGCTTGAAAGTTATGAGAAAATCAGATTTAAGCCTCTCTCTATTTGCCTTCCATCTTAGGGAATGCTCCCTTTAGTGTAGGTGCATTGCTTCCAAAACTTTAAGCTTTAAGTAATAGAGAGAATAGAAAAACTCAATTAAATTTTGGGTTCACTCTCCTTATCTCAATTTTTTGCTTATTACTCTCTTTTGTATGGAATAATACTTTCAAAATTTAAGCTAGTGGGTAGAGTCAACTTTTGCAGATTTTAACAGCTGAGTTTATCTTTTTCTCCCAAGAAAATCAGAGCAAAACAAGCAGAGTAAAGTGACACAAAAGTGCTGGAAAGATAGGTAATAATAATCTGTACCATTGATATAAGCTTTGGCTCCAAATTTCATTTTCAACCTTTGATTTGAATCAAAAAAATAGAACCTCCATTTTTCTACTTTCGATTGGTGGTAGTTGAAATGTTGTAGTTTCAACAAATTATTTGACTTGCACAAAATTGATATTTCAGCAACACTATTTTCTTTTGACTAGCCTTGATATTTGGATTTGATTTGACTCTGTTAATTTGATTTTTTCCTACAAAACTAGATTAATGAAACATTTTGTATTCATCAAAACTTGAGTCACTTTTTTTTATTTTCTTTATCATTTGTGGGCAAAGTTTTAGCAGCAGCATCAATATTATTTCATCAATAGTTTGTTGAGTTGCTGGCTTTTAATCCTTTTGGACCTTTTAAATAAAGAGTAATTTGAACCGATAATAATAAAACATACATCAAATAATTTTTGGATTTTTAACCCAACCAAAAATAGATATTTATCATTATTAATAAATTTATTGTGTTCTAAACTCAACACTTAGAATTAAAAATATAACAAGTATAATAATCCGTGTCATGCATGTGATAAGATTAAAATTATAATTTTAAGTTGTTGTGTTAAAATTAATTTGAACTATAATTTTTTAATTAATAAAAAATAACATGTTACGTATTGTTTTTTTTTTCTTAATATAGTGTTAATTGTATTAATTGTAAAATAGTTATTAACCAATATTAGTAATCTACTTTCTTCAATAAATCAGACACATATACTCAATGTGACCATAACTAATCTAGTAATACTTAAATCCACCAACAAAGTTTTATATGTTGATTTACTGCGAAGTAAGAACATATCAAAATCAGCTCAAAATGAACAACAAATTAATAGAGAATCCGAATGCAGAAAGTTCTACAATAAACAATAAATAATTTAAACCCACTGAATAACAACTCAATACTATCCTTTGATGCCTGTAAAATATATACCTGAAATAACACTATATCAATGTTAGTATATAAAATTATATGATTAACATAATTATAAAATTGTTTATCAGGAGAATAAAATAATACAAATTCTTATGATAATTTTAATATTCTCAAACTATTAATGTACAATAAGAATGCATTATCCATTAGCACCTAGAATTTGTCAATTTTTTAATAGATAGTAATAAATTTTAGTAAATAAATAAATTTAAGTAAGAGATTTTGTTATTACCTTTTCATTATATGCTCTCAAAAACTTCTCTATATACCACATTCATCATGCAATTATCTTCCAAGTGCCCCTGATCTTGCAACAGTACTCGCAGACCATCTTTATTCATTACCCTTGATAACGCAACATACAATTGACTAAGGGTGAAAATTAGCCTTGGAAGGTATATTCCAACTTTCGATAGAGTTTATCCTTGAGACTTATTTATTGTCATTTCAAATGACATAGTAATTGGGAATTGTCTTCTTTGAAAACTGACTGGTAATGTTTCATTATTTAGAATTAAATTCAATCTTGGGATAAGAACAATACTTTCAACTTTATTACCGGTTAAAGTCTTGCTTTCTATCACATAATTTCCCATTCTTCTAACTTGCATTCTCGTTCCATTGCACAAACTATTAGTTTAGTCTATATTCCACAGCAATATGACAGGAGCACCAACCTTCACAACTAACTTGTGTGGCGGTAGACCTAAACAGTTTATTCCATTTAGAATCTCTGGCGAGAAGGCATCTAACTCAAATTCTATTTTTTCCTCCTCAGCACACACAGAGTCAGAACATAAGTAGACTCTTTCTTGTCCAGGTAACTCTGCAGTCATCTTGTTGTTGATATCAATGACACAATCTAGAGTTGGTGCAAGAATTGCTCTATCCTTGAAATAATTTTCAATGGATAAATTGGATAACATATCTGGATACACAAAATCAATGAGGTCATCCAAAGCTGTCTCAGAGTTCTTAACCAAAATGTCAGATGGTATATGAATGATCGATTCACCATTTGTTGTAGCACCAGCCAAACCATCACCAATGTTGAGTAGCCATTCTGCAAAATTTCTGAGTTCTTGTATGTTGTTGTTTGCACCCAGTGACAATCTCATATTTTTTGTAAACTTCAGAACTTTACAGTTATGCCACAAATATAAAGAATTAATAGAAGACTGAATTATATCTTGTCTTGAGCCTCTGGAAATCACAGGTAAAATTTATTTAAAATCTCCTCCGAGAACAATAACTTTACCTCCAAATGACAAATGAGCATTACACAAATCTGAGCACCTCAAGATGTCTCTGAGGTATTTGTCTAAAGCTTCGTGACAATACTTACTTATCGTTGGAGCTTCATCCCATATGATTAATTTGGCCTTAGTTATTAACTTTGCAAGAGGACTTCCCTGTTTAATGCTACACAAAAAATCTTCATTTATGGTCAAAGAAATTTTAAACCTTTAATGTGCAGTTTTTCCATTAGGCAACAAAAGTGCAGCAATTCCACTTGAAGCAACATTTAAAACTATACCTCCTTTAGACCTAATTGAGCATGATATAGTTGACTATAAGAATGTTTTTCCACAACCACCTTGACCATATAAGAAGAAAAGTTCACCCATATTACTGCTAACAGCACCAATTATTTGATCGTATGCAAATTTCTGCTCATCAGTTAGCTTTTCTAAATACCCATCTAGTTCACTCACAAGAGCATTAATGTCAAAGTTCAACTCTTCCATTATAATTCTGTCTTTTAAGCTGGACACCAAATTTTTTGGAGAATATAGCATTTCACAATATTCTTTCAATGACTTGCCATTTGATTGGAGCAAATTTTTAATTTTTACAAGTGCAATATCTTTTATTTGGACTTCTGACATCATCAAATCTGTATTTTTTCAATTTAAAATAACATAATTATTTGAAAAATTATTAAATAAGTCTCTGAAAAAAAAAAGTCTGAAATGTATTGTTGAATGATAAATAACACTTTATTTTTGGTTTAAAAAATACTTCATTAATAACATGTTCTTTTAAAAATTATTGTTGTGATTAACATGGATATCAAAATTATTATAATATAAAAAAAAAGCACACAGACAACCGATGCAAATACAAATATTGAAAGTATGTAAATTTAGTTACGGTTTCTTAAAAGAAGTAGATACGGTTTACAACAATAAAAAAAAAAAATAGATAACAATTAATATTATTTTTTTTCTTCTTTACATTTAATATTTACTATAAATATAAAAAATAAAATAACTAATGAATAAAAATTTGAGTAAGAAATAAAACTCCATAATTAAAATTCAATTTGAACACTAGTAGTGGTCGGTTGCCCGCTAGAAGAGTGCTTGAAGCCCTGTTGGCTGATGAATTGCTGCTCCAATTGCTTGGAAGAGCATCAGTGCTCTTCATTTTTGCCACTATGTTCGCCACCAAATTCCCCTCTCTTGGAGCCCATGCGAAGCCCCCAGATGAGGCTTTGATTGTGATTGCAGATTCCTCCAGCACCTTGTCGTTGATGGATTAATTGGGTACTGTACAATGCGCGTTTGAGAGAGCTGCTGGAGTAAGAGTATTGATTGGAGTGCTCGAGGCCTTGATACAATAACAATTTATTTGTCTTTTGAGTGACCAGTGACCACAGGGAGTTTAAAATTTGGTTGAGACCAAATAATAGATAGAAATTCTGAAAGTGTTGCGTGAGTTTGTGATATTATAATAATACATATATATGATTAAAAAGGATTGATTAATGGATTTTACTAAATTGAATATTTGTTGAGAATTTAATTTTGATATATATAAAATATTTTACATAATCATTCAATCAAAATTAAACTCCTTGTTGAACTGAATATATCTCTATTTTATTTTCTAAATCATAAACAATCTACCCTTTTATGCCACTGAAATGAATTAATGTCATTCGTCAAAATAAAAAATGAATTGAGATCAGATATTTGGAAACCACACCTTGTCATTGATATTAACATAGTATCATCGTGCATTATGAACCCCTCAAAAGCTGTATACATTTTACCAATTACCAAATTTTCAGTGTGCTTTGCAACATTATTGCGAGGTTCTTTAACTAGAATCTATATTTATAAATTATTTTCCTTGACCCCATAAAATCATTTCTAATTCTTATTCTGAGAAGTTACATCAATTATCTAGAAGACTTTCTTTAGTTTGGTTGTCTTGAAGTGAACTGTGTTTCATTTTATGTATAAATCAAATGTCATATATGAATTTAAATCTGCATGTTACTCACACAGTCGCACTTGCATAAATCTTATGATGTAGATTGAGAATGCTAACATTAATTCATGTATGATTTTGACACTAATTTTCTTTTCCAAAACAGAAATTTACATGCTCTTTGTATGAATTAGTTCCATTTTGATCTTGTAACAAAAGTTCAAAGTATACAAGAACTTGTATGTTTCTTACATCAGTCTATTAGCTGCACAGCTCCAATAGAAGGTATCTTGTCTCTCAACTTTTGCGTTAGTGCCACGCGAACCGTCATAACTCCGGCCGCCGGTCCACTTAGCCGAACTTTGACAACGTAATCATCGATCTTAACAAGCTCTAATATTCCTCCCCCAGTGCCAACAAGGTATGGCCTAATTTCAGAAAGAACCTGAAAAACAAATAATATCATAGACTAAGTATTTTTCATCATGAAAAACTCTTTAGAACTTGTTAGCCTATGCTCAAACTTGATTTTTTCAATGAGTACGCAAATTCTATAAATGATGCAAGAATTTTAGTTTCATACACTCTCGACATTTTGCTCTGTTAACTCGAGGCCAGTCTCGGCGTCCACAATCTGCTCCACTTCCATGATTTCTGGGATCTTATCACGAAGGCGAGTCTCAATTCCCATCTTTAATGTCATGGCCGAGCTAGGACACGAGCCACATGCTCCTTGAAGCTTGAGGACGACGACAAGGCCATCTATCTCGTGCAAAGCCACATTCCCTCCATCAGCCATCAAGCCAGGTCTAACCTCATCCAAAACCTTCTCCACATTCTCTTCTGTCAATGGCAGCACACAGCTTGGGGATACAACTCTTCCTACAACATTCAATTGTGAATCAACTCAATCAACTATATACTTTTTTTTGCTACACACATTCATCTATTATGGTTTATATGGGTGACAATGATTAGGGTATGGTAGATTATAAGCTCTGTCCTAAGTCCTAGCCCTACTCGCAGGCTTAAACTCCTCAACCTGAACCATTCCCGCACTCTAAATCTTGCAACCCGATTGTACCCGAACCGATCCGCACAACAAATTATCTTCACTCTAGTCTTTCCAGACATTTCATAATATCAAATATCATTTTGAAAAAGTCTAGGACCAGTACTTTTATTTAAATTTGGCCAACACTTAACCAGCAAAAGAAAAGTGAGTAATTCCATACCATTAGATATTAATACGGACTAATTGATGGTTACAAATCACAAAACTTGCTGATCCCCTAGCACTCCTCTATTATTTTATCTATGATTAGCAAATTGAATTATTAGTTTGGTGGTACTAAGTATTTGTGCAAAAGACAAGAATTTAAGTTCAAATTTTTTACTGGCTCATCATATGTATATGTATTTTTATGTACATTCACATTATATATTGAGGGTGCGAGTTGGATGATAGGATATGCTCGATACCTGAAGCCGATCCTACCCATAGATACAGGTTCCACAGCTAGCCCTATTGATTTACAAATGGATAAATCGCTTATCTATAAGCTAATCAAGTAACTAACCCTCTAATAACCCCTAATGGGTCTAGTGTATTAATAAATTTAATCCAATAAATGGTGTTCAAATTGATGAATTAGTTAGAAGAATGCATTGACATGAAAAGAGAGTAGTAGCACCTGCTTTGTTCCGTGGAGAACGGGATGATATAAGTCCAAAATATTGTTTGATGTCCATTTGGTGACCTCTAACAAAACAACTCTCATTTGAAGAAAATCCTCTGCCATTTGAAACTCGATTCTGAAAATAAAATTAAGAATAAAAATAGGTGCAAAATTTTGAGTCACATAAACACAACAAACATAGCAATATAATCCACCTAAGAATTTTGTAAAGATGGCATAATTAGATGAATAAAATTCCTTAATTTCTCAGAAGAAGGAAACAACGTACCTTAAGGAAACAACACGGGTTAGAGAATAATAATAATGTATGATGAGTTGCACAAAGCATTGCAATCAGTAAAAGCTACCATAAGGTTATGGTAACATACAATTGTCTCATCTTGTTTTGAATGGAGTTAAAGGAATTAGTTTAAGTTCTTATGTTTTTGCAGCAGCAGTGGCCTTTGGATGGTTGATACTGGTACACAGCAATTGATTGGTTCAAGTTGATTTTGTTTCTGATGACGCTCCATGATGATAATGAAAAGTGAAATAAAATAAAATAAAATAAAAATGTGGCCAAGTTTTTTCTTTTTGTTGGACTTAAAATATGGCCAAGTTTGTGGACAGAACTCAAACACACGGGTGGTTGTTAAGATTGGATCACCCATGTGCTATGATTCAAACCCAAGTTTTATGCCCAAAAGCATTAAATTCATCTTGCCAAAAATTCAGGGTGCTAAAAAATATGGGGAGGTTTCTATTTTTGTCGAAGTACATTGGACCATAGCTGTTATAATCAGACCGTATCAGGCAGTTTGACTGAAATACCCATGAAGCAGAAATTTAACTGGTTCAGTTAGGTAGTTTGTTTGTAGAGACTGGAACTGAGACGGGAAGACAGAGACTCAATATTATGTTAGTTGAGTTAGAGATTAGTACTTAAATTTCTGTTTTTGGCTTCAAAATTTCAGTATCTCCAAAAAGTAGAGACACTAGAAACAAAAAATTTTCAAGACGAGGACAGAAATTTTAATTATAATTTGTACCTAAATTGCCCCATTCTAATTCAATAATTCCAAAATTACCCTTAATGTAAATTACGGCTTCTTGATCAACCCTCGTGACTCCATCTTCTCATTCTTCCCTCGTGACTCCATCTTCTCATTCTTCTATAGAACAGCCACTGCAATCTCTGAAGCACCGTCTCAAGAACTACCATTGTCTCGTCGCTAGCCTCGCCACCGCTAGGTAAGTGATTTGCCGCTTGCAAGTTCATTTTCGTAACCCCCATCTTCCCATCTCCTCTTTTTCTCCTTCACAGGAAAATCAAAGAATGAAGTTGTCGCCTCTCCCCGGTTGCTATTGACGCCAACCATCAACTCCTCGTCCTAACTGCTTTGACCTAGGTTAGTTTTATACAAAAATGGTTTAATTTATTGATTCCTTTCATCTTTTCCGTCGTGCCCTAATCTGTGGATTTGTTCTTTTCATCTTTTCTATCATGCCCTAATCTATGAAAGTTTCTTTGACGAGAATGAATGCCAAGCTGACTAACCCATTTATTTAAGCTTTATAACAGCATGAGTTTATGATGTTTACTTCCTTTTTTGTCTCGTAAGAACTAGAACTGAACAATCTGGGATCAGTTGCTAAGTTTGGTCAGTTTGATACCAGGGTCAGTGATTAAGTTTGGCCATTTTAATGAGTTTCCATGTCTCTGTTTAGTTTAATACTTGTGGATTAGTGCATCTTCAAACCACAATAGGTGCGTCTTTATATCAGTATTTTGGTTTATATATTAGAGCTATTGTTAGTTAGGCTACAATTCTTTACATATCTATTTGAGTGGAAGAATGTTTGTTCTCTAAACTGATAAGTAAAATTGTTGAATGTACATGATATCATATAAATATGTTTGATATGGCTTAGGTGATAATGACGGCACAGTTATTTGTGTCAAGTGTGAACCATTTCATATTTAAATTACTAAATCTTTTTTTTTTACCTTTTGGAAGACTTTGATTTGCTTAAAGTACCTGAAAAAGTCACTTTCAGCTTATGAAATAAGAGAGAGAAATTGATATTATCATTTTTATTGTGTTTCTATTGTATTTTCTGTTTTGATTTCCAATTGAAACTTAATTAAAATTGAAAAGTAAATAGAGTTGCATGTCTTTTGATTCCAATTTTTTATTCTTGTTTTTGGTTCTAAGAAGATATAGCAGATTTTGCATTTTGAAGTGTTAGATTTATTTTAATGTTTATGCGTTTTTTTATATAATGACTTTGCTAGGAAGAAATGGAGCAGTTGAAAATTATTAAGCAATGGCTCCTAGCCTATAGATCAGAATTCTCTTTTCAAACAAGTTTAATAATGGTAAGACATGCAACTAATAACACGGATTTGTCATGATCATGTTAATGAAATTTCTAATAATTCTTTGTCATTATCTGTCCCATTCAGAACTTGGGATCATAAAAAAGAATAATTATTTACCAAGTGAAAGAATTATTTGTCCCATACGAAATCCCTATCCTAAAACAACGTTCTTCAATAATAAAATGCACGTTACATGCGAATTTGACTAAAAATAAGTTTATACACATACTGAAACATGTTTTCAAACTAATTTACACAATTTATCATTTGCTTGTTTCAATTCAAAGGTTAAACTACAACTTAAACAACAATATTATGACCAGTACAATACAGACTATAGAAACAACAAGTCGAAGGAACGCTAACAATTTCAGAAACATAACATTAGTATGCAGATTTTTATCTCGTTCAATCGACTTCAAATTGGAATTCAGTTGACAAGAGCGATCATCTCCAACTTCAGAATGTTGGATACTTGGATCTGCCCATTTAAACCATCCACATCGTTTTACAGGACAGACATAATACTTTCTACCCGGGTTGGCAATGCTATTTGAGACTTGTAACGGAGCTCTTAAACCACACTCACAAAAATATTCGCCCGTTACATTGTCGCTGCCATATGAACCACTTATAGATCTTCTACTTGTGGAAGCCATTGTTAACTAGGCTGCTATACATTTAAGAGTAAGCAAAAATCAAAACAACGATCAAGAAAAAGTAACACAACACAAGATTGAATCAACTAGTCCAAATAAAATTATTTAATAGCTAATCAAAACAAATTTTCTTACGGATTTCAAATTGAATAGTTAGTCAAAACAGTGATCAAGAAATTGTAACACAAGACAAGATTCAATCAACTAGTCCAAATAAAATTATTTAATAGCTAATCCAAACAAATTTTCTTGCAGATTTCAGATTGAATAGCTAATCAAAACAGCGATCAAGAAATAGTAACACAACACAAGATTGATTCAACTAGTCCAACTAAAATGATTTAATAGCTAATCAAAACAAATTTTCTTGCAGATTTCAGATTGAATAGCTAGTTAAAACAGCGATCAATAAATAGTAATACAACACTAGATCATACTTAATCTTGTCAATCAGACAAATCAGTTTGAGAGAATACATTCCCAATTCAAGATATCACACCAATGTGCACTAATTCTGATAAGGAAAAAAAGTGATAATAGGAACATAATTATGATAAATAATTCTCAAGTCATCTTTGTTTTTGTATATAATAATTATCATAAATAAATTTATAAAATTAACAATCACAAATTCACAAATAAGCAATTAATAAGCACAAATAAGGTAAAAGAATTTATAAAATTAACAAACGATGAAATCAACATTTAGCAATGACAATTTCACAAATCTTAAAAAAAGATGACATAGAAATCAGAAATATAAAGAAAATGAGGGCAAATTAGTAGTCGGCTATCACAACTTCATAAATTTTCAACAATTGATGAAGCACAAATCAGCAATTTTAAGCAAATCAGGGAAAATCTCAAATCAGGAAATGGGGGATTTACACATTTTCATCCATATGAGGCCAAATCAGAAAATGAGAGATTCACAAATCAGAAAATGAGGGAATAAAAAATGCTACACGAAATTATCAACTTTGAACTTCACAAAATTAATAAGCAAATAAGGTAAATTGACAGATGATACCAGGTCCGTTGAGAGAGAAACAGCGGAGACCAGAGACACAGCTTCGAGACGGTGGCGACAATGGTGACGGTGGCGACGCAAACCCACAGGCGTGCAAATGGAAGCAACGTCACAAACCTTGGGGAGCAACTGGTGCCACGAAGGTGAACTGATGGAGAATTGGAGACGCGTCGTCGTCGTTCGAACCCTTGGAGGTGCTACCGGCAGCAAGTAGGACTAGACTAGTCCTTCACGGGAAAGGAGAGAAGAAAGGGTAGAGGAGAGGAGAAAGGGGGTTAGGGTTGCATGTTGAGAAAAATGAAATTGGATTTGGGAGTTAGGGTTGTTAATTAAAATACCGAGACATAAATCAGATTTGTACACTTCTACACCAAACACAGTACCATGATTCCGAAAATCAGACCGGACCGACCAGTCAAACCAATCAAACCAGCCAAACTATGAACCGACAATATTAACAATCCGGTTAACAATGTGAAACCGCTAATAAAAAAACCGCTAACAAACCGTTGAACCGGCTGAGAACTGGTTGGTCAGGCCAGAACCAGAACCGGCCGATTTGGATGAAACTGTGTCGTTTTGGTTCCCGCACGGATGACCTCCCTTCCCTTTACCTTCAGTCTTCATTCCAAACCCCTAACCTAACAACTTCTCCCCAAATCAAAAGAGGAAGTTGAAACAAGAAACCCTAGCTTTTCCACCACCGCTGCAAGGACTGCCGCCGTCCGTCGCGCTCAGGCACTACCATCGTCGTCTGGTCGTCCGTGCTTCTTCCTCCTTCAAGAATCGCAACTTCTTCTTCCTCGAGCTCGGTGCATCAGTCCCTGGTATTCATCTGCTCCGTCGCGCTCCTGCTGCCGTCCATCACGCGCTCAGGCACCATCATCTTTGTCTGGTCGCCACAGGTTCTTCCAACCCACCACCGTCTTCTGAGTCGTGTTCGTTGCCTGGCCTCTGTCTCCGTCACAATTCTTCCCCTCTTCTCAGACTTCTCAGAAGAAAAACCCTTCTCCATTCCAATTTCCTTCCTTCGAGTTCAGAGAGAAGAAGCTTACCAAAGAAAAAAACCCTAGGCTTCGAAGGTCAGTTCACTGCTAACTTCTTCTGTGTTTTTTATTTATGCCATGTTCAATGATTATTTGATTACTGATTATTTGAATGTTTCGTGTTTTAATTTTTTATTGAATGATTATTTGATTACTACTGAGCTCTAGTTCTATTGTATTGCTATTCTTTTGTGTTGTGATTTTTTTATTGAATGAGCTCTGATTCTGCAGTGTTGCTATTTTGTGTGTTGCTGTGATGCTATTTTGTGTCTTCTTTATTTTGTATTGACATGCATCTGAGTGATATCACCACTGTAAGTTAACTACTTGCTCTGTTGATTTGTTTTTTATTTCTGAATGTCATGTCACTTGTTATGATGCTGCTGCTGTTTTAGTGTTTTTTAACTTTTGAATCTGCTGCTTTTTGAATTTTTGTTGATAGATTTATTGATTTTAGGATTTAGGGTGATTATTTGTTACTGTATTTTAATTTTAGTTGTCGATTGTTATAGATTTTTGGCTTTGTTTAGTATGTTGTGCTGATTGTTCTTGATTTCTGGCTTTGTGAGTGTTGTTCTATTTTTGGTCTGTATTTGATCTTGTTCAAATTTCATGATTTTGTTACTGGCTCCTGAAAGTTGGGTTTCTTTTTCTAATATGCTTAACATCAGAAAGATTTGGAAAATTTTGTTACTCTTTGTTAAGAATATGCTGAAATTTTGTTAAAATTTTGCTGAAACTTTGTTAGATAGATGGGATATGCCAAACTAAAACTTGAATTGTGAAGGATAATCTGTATTCTAATGCTACTTTACTTCATATATTATCTCTCATTCTTGGTATTTTTGAAGACCATTATACCCTTGAAGCCACTTCCTTCATCATGGACATCTAAGGTAAGGTTGATCTCCCTCTTGTTCTGTGAAGATTTGTCTCTGAAATCAATCCCCAAGTTGTTCAACAGGTTTTGGATTCTCATCTGATTCAATGATGACTTGGTATCTTGCCCTTGAGACTGGACAATTTCTGGTTACATTATTGGCTGTTGGTGATGCAGAATGGTCATGTTAGATTTATTGTCATGCTATAATATTGAGCTTAGCTATTAGTAGATGACCAAATATTTGTTATTGATTTGGTTAATTAATTTTTTTTTATTTTGTAACTATCTTAATGAGTTCAATAGTGATATAATGACTAATGAATAATAAATTATTGATAATGATGAAATTAAAGGTTATATTAGATTTTGGTTGATGAGGTATTTTATATTTGGAAGACATTTTAAATTTTATGTTAGACTATATTTATTTATAATTTATTTATTATTTTATTATAAAACGATTTTTCCGATTAGACCACGGTTAAAGTGATTAAAACGGTTCAATGACCGGTTTAGTTTTCAAAACCTTGCACAATACTGATACTTATTTCTGTCTCCGTCTCTTAGTCTCTGTCTCGCAAACAAATGCTACCTTAGAAATTATGACTGGACCTGCATTTAGACCAGTGGCGAATTGAGAAATCTTATAAAGAGGGGCAGAAACAAAAAATTAAAAGTGCTATATTAAAACTAAAAGTTTTAATAAAAAAATAATTATATATTTTAATATTATTCTAAACTAAAATTAATTTTTAAAAAAATCATTTATATCAAAGTCTTTTTTTTCATAAAATTCTAATTTTTATACTTATTATAAAAGATATAACATAAATAATATAAATTTGTTTCTCTAATAATTTTAATATATATATTTAAAATAAATTAATGAATATAATATATAAGATATATTCATATTAATAAATAATTCACTCAATATATTTTGATTTTTAATATCATAAAAAATAAAATTTAATCTAATTTATTTTTATGTATATATTTTCTTATTACATTCAATTAGGAATTATTATAAAAACTAAAGTATTTTTATATAATAATAGATAGAAGAATTACAAAAAGAAAAAAATTGAAAGAACAAAAGAAAATACATTTAAAATGCATGAAACAAGATTTGAACCCATGTTTTGGAATATAAATTGTCTCCCTTTAACCATTGAACTAAGGTATATTGTTAAAATATTTACACGTTATATCAAATATATTTTAAGTTTTAAAAATTTAGGAGGGGCCATGACCCATGCTGGTCCACCCTAAATCCGCCTCTGATTTAGACCGCTACAAACCAGGCGATTCATTGCTAACCCACCACGAACCGGGCGATTCATTGCCAACCTGCTATGGATCAGGCAGTTCACTGTCAATCTCTTTTGAATCGGACAATCGTCCTGTGCTCAAGCGTTCTACAATCCATGTGTGCTTCTCTGCTTACGAGTTGGTGGATCCTCCAGTACTAATTTCTCCTATGAGTTAGGGGTGTCAAAAATCCCCAGGAGGTGGGGATCCCCGTGGGGACCGCCCCGAATGGGGCCCCGATGGCGGGGAATTTTTCCTGCAGAGACGGGGATGGGGGACAAAATTCCCCCGAAGTAGGTGCGGGGACCCGAGCGGGGATCCCCGTCCCCGTCCCCATATTCCCCACATTCCCCGAATATATTAAATTACTTAAATACCATTAGTAATTTATTTTTTACTTTGGTTTTTTAGTCATTTCACCTTCCATATATATATCGAAAATTTGGAAACCCTAGCCCCTCTTTCCTCACACTAGTGCCGCTACCAGCTAGTCAGCTACCCAGTCACCCTCACCCTCCTCGCGAAGACGCGAACCCCCTCTTCTGCGTTCTCTCCGTCCTCTTTGCACCCAGCCAGCCACCTCCGAACACCTCCCTCGCGGCCTCACCACTGTTCGTTTCAGCCGGCCCACTCACCGCGTCATCACCGCACCTCACCGTTCCCCTCTTTCTTCGCCAACGTTGCTGCTCCGTTGAGTCTGTTCAACTCCTGCGCCGCCGCCGTCTTGCATTGTTACATCGCATCTCTACTCTTCTTTTCACCTGCGTCTGTCACCTCTTCGGCCATTTCTCCCTTATCCCTGGTAAGATTCACTGTTCTCTCCTTTTCTGCTTGGATTTTGGCATTTTACTTCATTAATTTGAATGCATGCTAATTAATAATCAGTTTCTGATAATGTAATTTTTCATACTTTAAAATTCTTTTTTTTCATGAATTTGATTTTGATTTTGATTTTTTGATGTTGGTGGTTGCTGTTTTTGTTAATGAATGCGGTTCTCAACTTCTGATTTTGTTGGCTGTTCTGTTTATGTTCTGTTTATGCCATGCTGGGAGAAAATATCATCGTATAAAATCATATGATAGCATAATAATTTTTACTACAAAACATTAAATGTTTGCTAGTAATTGTTGGTAACAAGGAAAATTTACTCATCCAGTCACTTAGGTTAAACATATGATCATGATATCAAATTTTAATTTTGAATCCATATATCTTATATTTAAGTTAAAGTCTTAGCCACAGTTTTAATTTTGGTTCTGCTGTGACTACTGCAATGCTGATACGGTGGGTGCTGCAACAATGTTGTGGCTGCCAGAAGACCGTACTTGGCTATGAAAAAGCAGGTTTTATGGGTTTAATATAAAAGAGAAAGAAATTATGTGCAAAATTTTTATCATTAGTGGCTCTTATGTTACAGTAGGGTGTTCTTATTTATGAAAAAGCCTCATTATACTAGTGTTTGTTGATATGCTTAATATTGTGTTGGAGAAATTATATAAATTGGTAAAGGTCCTCTGGCCAAACTTGGCTGTCAATTTTGATTCTTCTTAATGTCCACAGAATGATGGTTTCCTGTTTGGGAAAGCCCAGACTTTGACCTGAGCAAAAGCTGCCTTCATATATTGAGTAGTATGTGTGTGGTTTTAGATGTCTGTTTCTTGTTCATTCTTTACCTACTTAAGTTGGTCATTTGATGTTGCTGTTCTTGGAGAAAATTAGGGGTTGGGGGAGTTTAAGTTGTTTAATTTAATTATTATATTCCAAATTCAATTTTTAGAATAACAAAATTATGCTTGGTTGACATTCTGCAATTTGTGTATTTGGTATCACATGCATATTCTCAAAGCCATCAGCATCACAAGTATGTATTGTGAGGATGCTTAATAGTTATAGTTTAAAAATATTAATTTAATTAAATTTATATATGTATATGCTGTGAGCATACCATACATAGAGTTCTATATATGTTTTTCTACTTACTTTTAAGTTTTAGCTTTCAAGTTTCAACTCATAAGCAATGTTTGTACTGTATTGTTAGTAAATTAACTTTTTCAACAATTCAAATAGAGAAGAATGAAATAATGGTTCCATGAAATTCTCCTTTGTAGTGTTGGCGTCAATTTACATGGCAGTCCCGTTGCAAACTTGTGTGATTCAAGATCATCCACTTTCACTCCTTTTTATTTATAGTTGTTTAGAATTATACAGTTGTTTAGAATTATACAGGCCCTGTTTTGCTTTTATATAGTTGTTTAGAATTATACAGGCCCTGTTTTGCTTTTTATTTTTGTTTTCTGAATTTTTTCTTTGTATATGAAGTTGAGCTAGAATCTAATTTAGTGTTTCTGTGTTAAATTTTGCTGTTTATGTCCAGGATGGATAGTTTTAGCTCAACTCCTATTGAAAATAATAATGAGATAGAACCAACTCAAGATGATGAGGGTCAAGCAATTGAAGCACATATTCAAGGAACACAAGAGGAAGGACAAGAAGAAACACAAGAGGGAGGACAAGAAGTTAGCCAAGAAGTGCAAAACAGTCCTAACAAAAAAGGATTAACATCTGAGGCTTGGAAACATTTTAGGAGGGAGAAAATAGATGGAAAGTGGAAGGCAATATGTAAATATTGCGAAAGAAAGATTGGAGGTGACACGAAGCAAGGAACTAAGCACTTGCATGATCACATTAGAATTTGCCCGATTCGTACTGTTAGGGGACCAAAACAGTCAATATTAAAAATAGTGCAACAATCATCAGGTTATACAGGAACGGGAAGGCCAACGGATTCACTTTTGGTTGGAAACTTCACATTTAGTCAAGAGGCAGCACGACGAGCACTCACAAAATGGGTTATTAGGGATGAACACCCTATGTCATTTGTTGAACAAGTGGGTTTTCATGAGTTTATGGCTGAGACTCAACCTTTGTTCAAATTTTATACAAGAAATACATTGAGAAATGATGTTGAGAAGATGTATGAAGCTGAAAAGGCAAAGCTTCTAAAATTGTTGGGAAAAAATTCAAGCCGCATTGCTATAACTACTGACATGTGGAGTGCTGATTGTCAAAACAAAGGCTATATGGCGATTACGGCTCACTTTATTGATGATGATTGGAACTTGCAATGTCGACTTATAAGGTATTATTTATGCTTTTAGCATCTTTTAAATATTTTATTTTTTAATATCATGATTGTTTATTATATTTACATTATTCTAGGTTTGCATATGTGCCTGCACCTCATACTGCTAAAGTTCTTAGTGATGCTTTGGTGAATTCCTTGTATGATTGGAACATAGATAGAAAATTATCAACTTTAACGGTTGATAATTGTAGTACAAATGATGCCATGATTCATCTTTTGCTTGATAAGATTTCACCATCTAACTTTGTTAAGAGAGGGGAATTTTTTCACATGCGTTGTTGTGCTCACATTGTTAATTTGATTGTGAAAGATGGCATGAATGCAATCTATGGTTCTATTGAAAAAATCAGAGATAGTGTTTCTTTTTGGGTTGCAACACAGAAGAGGGAAGAAAAATTTGTAGAGACTTGTAGGCAATTGAATATTAATTATAGGAGAAAGCTTGCACTTGATTGTAGAACTAGATGGAATTCAACTTATCTAATGCTTGCCTCGGCTTTGCCATATAGAGAAGTTTTTGAGCGTTTAAGACACCGTGAATCTCTGTATAAAGTTGTACCATCTGATGATGAGTGGGAAATGGCAAATGAACTTGTTGATAAATTAGAAGTCTTTTATAGTGTGACTGAATTATTCTCTGGCACTTTATATCCAACGACAAATTTGTACTTTCCCAAGGTGTGTGAAATGAGATTGACATTAAATGAGTGGTTGTGTAGTTCAAATGAGATAGTTCATAGAATGGCAACAAATATGATTAGTAAGTTTGAAAAGTATTGGGATCAAATTAATGAAGTCATGGCTGTGGGAGCTATCTTAGACCCTAGGTATAAGATGAAGTTATTGAAATTTTTTTTTCCTAAAATATATGGATCTCAAAGTGAGAATCATCTGAGCAAGGTGAAGAAAATAATAGAAGAATTAGTATGTGAATATCAACTTAAGGCTAGGGTTAAAAGAAGAGCAACAAATGATGATAATTCAGCTTCTACTTTGGATTTTGGACATGATGAAGGATCTTCAAAGAGAAAATTTAACTCTATCTACTTGCAATTTGTGGAAGATACATCTGAAGACTGCGCCGCGAAAACTGAGTTGGATTTCTATTTGGAAGAGAGTGTTATGGTAGATAAAACAAATTTGGAAAAATTTGACATTTTGGGCTACTGGAAAAATATTGGAGTGAAATATCCAACTTTACAAAAGATTGCAAGAGATTTTCTAGCCATTCCTATTTCTACTGTTGCCTCAGAGTCTGCTTTTAGCACCGGTGGTCGAGTTATACATCCACATCGCAATAAATTGGATTGTGAACTTGTTGAGGCGTTAATTTGCACTCAGCACTGGATACACTCTTCAAGTAAAAGTACTGATAACTCAAATTTTATTTCGTATTAAATTTCAATTTCATGTTAAATTTAACTCTTGTAAATTGTTGGTTGATATAATATAGATAAATCAGGGTCGAAAATTCCAATTCCTTGGGACTATGTGATGGATATGGGGATTCAGGAGTTTAGGTAATTATTTTTTTATTATGTCAAATTCATATTAAATATATGATATTCTTGTTTATGATGTATGTTAACATATTCGTATTTGTGTTGTATTTTTACAGAGAACATGGAGTTGTTTGTTGGAAGTTGAAGACTTTATTTTATGGCTTTTTTTAAGAATGGAAGTTGTATTTTAAAATTTCGTTTTATGGATTATGATTTCTTATTTTATATTTCTTGATTTGTAAGTTGTAATCTTGGATAAGACATGTATGTTTGTGTGTTGTAATAATATTTTGTATATATATATATATATATATATATATATATATATATATATATATATATATATATTGAAAACTTTTTAAATGATTTTGGAATATTAGTGTTCTAGTAATTTTAACTGTTGAGTTCAATTAATATATATTATATATATTTTTTATAATTGAGACTGTTAAAAAGGGTAAAAGAGAGCAGTAGAGAAAGGGTTGTGTATATTCAAATAGTATCGGAATGATACAATATAGAATGGTATGTATAGATGCTAAGAGAATCGAAATAATAAAGACGTAATATCTTATAATAAATATTCAAATATACTAAATAATGCTAATTGATCCTAATTATACTCTAACATGCCCCCTCAAACTCAAGTGACAACCTAAGCTTAAAACAACGAAATAAAAAAAATGCATAAACTGATAAGACAAGTGCAAACGTAACTATTTGAAAAAATTGTAGATGAAACTATCAGAAGGAAGTGCAGACATAACTGCCAAAAGGAAGCGTAGATGGAACTGCCGAAAGGAAGCGTAGACGGAACTGTCTGAAGGAAGCTCAGACGGAACTGCCACAAGGAAACGCAAACAGAACTGCCACAAAGAAACACAGACGGAACTGCTACAAGGAAACGCAGACGGAACTGGCAGAAAGAAACGTAGACGGAACTTCCGAAAGAAACGGAACTGTTGAAAGGAAGCGCAGACAGAACTATCACAAGGAAACACAGACGAAACTTCCACAAAGAAACACAGACAGAACTGCTACAAGGAAACACAGACGGAACTGCCGGAAGGGAGCGTAGACGAAATTATATGATTTCTCCATGAGAATAGATAAGCAGCGGATGACAATGGTGTTTGATCATTTGACTTGAAAAGACACAAGATGGGGAGAATAGGTTAGCCGGTGAGGTGAAAACGCATCAAAGAAGTGACAAAGCATTAGTTTCTATCATAGCAATCTCAGGAACAAACTCGAGGTTTAATAATACTGAGACAAACCATAATTACAGAAGCATTGCAAGAAGAGTTGGCACATCCAAAACTGGACATGAGACACTCGTCATTAGAAAGTTTGGTGACACAATACACCCCTCGATGACATTTATATTCTTGTTTGTAATGTTCAATTTGAAGAAGAACCTTTTGTCAATAATGGTCTCCAAAACTTTAGGTATAAGTCTCCTTTTCCCCATTTTTTACATGTACAATATTAACTTTGTCACGGGAACATACATGGTTGACTGACGATTGGATTTTTGATGGTATAGAATTTCACAAATGAATTCTCGTTGCAAGTATAGTTTCTAAACCAATCAATAATCCTTTCATACAAAAAGTTGTTTGTCACTAGTACAAACCCCTAAAATTTATAAACCGAAGTATTCAAACCTCGGGTCGTTCTCCCTAGGAATTACAATAAAGTGTCTTGTTATTGGTTGTGAATTATTTTGGGGTTTTGATAAGAAGTATGAAAGATAAATGGCAAGAAAGTAAACTAAGGCCTAAAAAGGTCTTGGCAAGGGTTGGTGGTCAAGGATCTCTATCCTAATCACTAACCACAATATGAGAATTGGCAAGGATTAATCTCATTAAATCATCATCTAACTAGTTAGTAAAGGAAAGTCAAATGAGCTATATCAATCCTAGTCCATAAGTCCTAACTCTCCACTAATTCAATTAGTGAGAACTAGAGTCAATGGCTCCCAATCATCAATCACTTGGACATTAGTAACTCAAGAGGTCCTAAGTTACCTTTCCAAGCCAAGAGTATAAAATTCTACTCTAAAATCCAACCAAGCATTTCATCAAACACTTGGAAGGCATAAAAGGAAAGCATAGTGAATTGATAACAAAAATAGAATCTAACAACAATTATTGAAATGAATTAACAATAACAATCAAAAGAAACACATTTATTATGAATTACCTTGATTGAATTGAAAGAGAGTAGAAGAAACAAAAGTAGATCTACATCAAAACACAAGAACAACATAAAGGAAATTACAACAAAAGAATGAAAGAAGAATGAATGTAGCAACAAGGAATTGAAAGGTAAAAGTAGAAGAAAGCCAAGATTAAAACCTAGATCTAAGAACTAATCCTAATCCTAATCCTAATTCTAGAGAGAAGTGAGAGCTTCTCTCTCTAGAAACTACTTCTAACTAATCCTAATGAGTGTGTAATGATTGGAATCCCCTTGCTCTTCAATCATTGGCTTTAAATAGCATCTTTGGCGCCAAAGTTGGTTGCAATTGGGCCCCACAACCCTTCAGAATTCGTTGGTTGTGAATTCATTAAAAAATCATAAAACATCACCGACGCGTACGCGCACAGCACGCGTACGCGCACAGCACGCGTACGCGTCCATGGGGTGATTCGCAGGTGTGCGCGTCCATGGGCGAGTTCAACTTTTTTGACTTTTCATGATTTCTCCACTTTGCATACTTTCCTCTTCACTCCTTTGATCCATTCCTAGCCTTTTCAATCTGAAATCACTAACAAACATATCAAGGCATCTAGTGGAATCAAAGGTGAATTGAATTTAGCTAATTTAAGGTCTAGAAAGCATGTTTTCACATCTAAGCACAAATTAGGAGACAATCACAAAACTATGCTATTTCATTAAATAAATGTGGGTAAAAGGTCATAAAATCCCCTAAAATCAATACGAGATAAACCGTACAAATAGGGTTTGTCATTGACATTACCAAAGAAATTTTATATCAATTACATTTTACTTACACATATCTCCTTCACTTTGTCAGCAGCCTTTCCCACCACCTGCTCTACCTCTTTGTTCTACACAAATAGTTTAATACAACCAGTTCAGTGACAATTACCTGTAGTCTATACCTGCAGCAACATGTCAGTAGAATCTATCCTCTAAAAATTTAACAACACCACATCCAGCTATACTCAAAGTCCGCTATTATTCTCTGACTAGTAATATTAATAACAGGATAACAAAAATTAATAATAGCTCTCCTAACGACTAACCTCATCGTATCCTTGAAACCTACACACCTGCAGTAGTCACACCAATACCTATCTTTACTCTCTACAACCTTCTTTGCGCATGACTTACACGACGTATAAGACCAGTCATTCTTACCAACCTCCGGAGACACAATATTGCCAACAATCCAGCAATAGGTTTCCTAACAAATTGCTTCAAAATCAATTAAAAAATATTTACTTAACTAAGTAATTATATAATGACCTCACCTCAGTCATATTCAAAACCTACTCTATAGTCTTGATTGAGACAATGCCTGCATTGATCTCATCTGTGGCAGAGTATTACGGCTGCGTTTGAAGTTGAGTAATTCTTTGTTAACAGGACACAATATCCACTACCAATCTAAGCAGCAAATAAAATGTTTCTATAATTTTATTTCCTTTTATAAAATATATTTTAGATTTTAGCACCAAATTCAAATGACACTTTTAGCAACATGAAACATATCTTTTCTTGAAGTTAATCACCTCAGGAGATTTAGATTGAAGTAAACTTTAGAGACATAGTAAGTGCTTTGAATATTGATAAAATTCAGGTACACGTTGGTCTTAAAAAGTTAAACCACCAAGATGAAAGGTTACCCATCAACTCGATTAAAGTAAGGAAGGACTTAGTCCACTAATTCCCCGAATAATGTACACTTGATTTTATGGGACAGAAACACATAAAACTATTTTGATAGCAATCTTGAGATGTGATGCACCTTCTTAACTATGGCATTAAGGTCACAAATGCAAATAAAAGTTTATAACTAAAATAAACATTACTCTAGGTCCTCCAACTACAGCGTGATATGCTTGCTTTCCTCTCTTGTGCGTGTAATCATCTCCCTAGTCTCTTCCTTTCTAACAACCTCTCCTATATAATCTATATTTCACAAAATGTTGGTTAAAATTGTGACCTTTATCAAACTACTTCATTGAAACAGGATTTTATGACACTATTTTAATTTAGCTTACCAAATAGTAAATTTTCATCAATGACATTGTTTTACTCAATATCAACAAATGTACGAAACTTAAAAAGGGCTAAAAGCAAAAATCTCAATGGGTAGGACTAAGACCTCAGTTTTTGTATAAAAACTAAGCCTGTACTTATGTGGGGTTGTCCTAACCTTGCCACTGTTGTAACACCCTCACTATCAGAATGTCACGCTTCCGGCTGCGCTACTCAGATAGCAAGAAGTATTACGACGACTTCATATACTTAATAATAAAATAGGAACCTTTGACTCAAAATTGTATCGCTTTTTTCTTTTTAATAAAAATGGAAATACTTTTTAACTGAAAATAAACAGGCATATACATATATACAAAACTTACTCAAACAACTTACAAATATTATATACATACATGTTATTACAGTCACGACTCCTATCCCTCTTACAAGATTATAATAATAAAGGCGAGGGAAAGTCTATAACATATGTATACAAACAAAAACAACATATTTAGGAACTTAACAAAAACTCTGCAAGCTTCCTCGTCCGTCCTAAAAAGATAAAATTGTAGGGGGGTGAGAACCTAACCACATGGTCTCACCACGGAGTCTCAGAATTTTCATAAGAAGATATTTAATAAGAAAACTATTTTTCAAGCTCAGTGATTATCGTTGTCTTATGAATCTTTTAAAAAACTAACAGTTTAACCACCCAAAAATTCAACGTCTTTTTAAAAGAAATCAGTTAATTATCCAAAAATCCAAAACTCACTTTTCTTATAAAAGAATCTTAAAAGTTTTCTAACAGTATGAATGACTAACCTGTTCCAAACATAGGTTCATTAAGCCTATACTGAACCAGTTTGATATTTCATACTTTACTAAACCTCAATCAGAACCTACCACGCAATCAACCAACACCATCATCAATTCAGCACCAAAATTTAATCTCAAAAGCACCACACCAAAACAAACACAGGAAAAACAGACAAGAAAAGCATAGGTATAGATAGCAGTTACAGCAAGTAGCTTAGATAGCAGTTAAAAACAATTAAGCAGTTAGGCAAACCAAAACAAATTCAAACCCAAACAAAGCATGCAGATGCATATGATGTATATCTGCCCTATGGTTGATGAGTCTCATCTGTCAGTTATAAAGCTAACCCGACATCTCCAGTAGTTAATCCAGACATTGTTCTCTTGAAAACTGGTGAGCGGTACAGTACCATGATCCTCACTTGATGAGCAGTAAACCACCTCGATCCCCACAGACATTTTCAATTGGAAAACAGCAAACATGTGGGCGATAAATAACTACGATCTCCACAAAATAATTTTTTTTAAAATCTGATCGGCTGTAAATAACCACGATCCCCACAAAATATTTTCATATCAAATTCATCCTCATCATCATTCAATTCATTCAACAATTATAATCATCACACCTCCCATTCCGTTCAAAAATAATCCCATTTCAAAACATAATTCATTCTTTTCGAAATAAATCAAACATAAAATATATAATCCTTAAAACTATATCTTTTTAAATAATTACTTCAAATGAAGCTTCCAATTCTTATAAAATTTCTGCAACATCTCCTCTAAAACTCGGACTCTGCCACCCCTTTTTTGGTCCCATCCAAACATTTCTCAAACCCTTCTCAACCATTTCCAAATCTCAATCATTTTTCAAAATTCAACCAGTTCTAATATCAAATTACTTTCAAATTGAACCAATTCCAATAATAAATCTTTTTCAAAATCAAACCAGCTCCAATATTAAATTATTTATAAAATCAAATTAATTCAAAATCAAACCGGTTCCGAAATCAATTCATTTTCATATCTCAAATCATTTCCAAAGCCGATTCATGTACATTATCAAATTAACTCCAAAACCAAGAAAAACCACTTTTCATAATAATCAACTAAATAACTTTACAAACCAATTTCTTATCAACAACCGCACACCACTCAAGCAATCAGAAATTCAGTCCAGCAAACAACCACATCCGCAAGACAAATGTAATCACAGAAATATATTTTTCACATCAATATCTATTTATAACAACTCTGTAATATAAAATAAATTATAAGAAAAACCCCTACCTTGACTCGTCGAAACTCGAAAGCTATACAGCACGTCAAAATCCCTTCTTCTCAGCCTCTAACCCCGGCAACTGCAACCTCAACTCCAACATACTTCTGCAGCAACCACCACAACTCTAATCACAACATATAGTAACCGAAACTCAAAACCTCAACATAAGTTAACAGAATAGTGACTAAAAGGGATTTTCAGAACGGAAACGATTACTGAAGAAACAACCGAGCCAGGTAGCACAGATTCGATGGAGTTCTGGCAGCCACATCGACTTTTCCAGCGGCCATACACGACGAGCAACAACCACTGCAGCAGCTGGGAAGGCGGCGGCCATGGCGGTAGCTTCTGATGGCGACGATCGAAGGCTCAATGACGACGGCAACCAATAGCTTCTTCTTTCTCACGCGACCCACTTCTCTCTCTATGCTGCATCAACATCGGCAGCGGCAACCGATTTTAGAGGCGTCAACAGTGATGGAAAGCAACAGCTCGGCGGCGTCTACGGTAGAACAGCGACAACGGCTCCAGCGACAGCTCCCTCACGAGCTCTCTCTCTGCCCGATCTCTCTCTCTCTCTCATCGTCGACGTTGGTGGCAACGGTGGGACGGGCTCGACGCCGAGGTGTGGTGGCACGGCGGCGACGCTCTTCCTCCCTTCTTCTCTCTCCTTCCTTCCCGTTCTCCCTTTCTTCCTTCTGCTCTTCCCCGTCGTCTCTTATCCCTTTCTTTCTTTCTTTCTTTCTTTCTTTCACTTCTTTTGTTTTCTGAAGTAGAGTGTTGGGTTTGGGAAAGTGGGTAGGATGAGTGGCAGTGAGGCAGTGGGTGTAAAAAGGTTAGGGTTAGGGTTTTTAATTTGGGAATTAGAGTTTGTTTTTGGAAAAATGTGAAATTAAGAATTGTTTGGATAAATAAGGATTTGATAATTTTAATTAAATTAGGGTATAGAGTATTAATTAAAATTTAATTTAATCTTTTAAAATTACTTTAAAAGTTTTTTTTATTATGAATTTGTTAATTGACTTTTAATCAAATATTTTAATTAAAATTAGAGATAATATAATTTATTTTTTATTTATAAATTTAAAATATTAAATTTTAAAATCTCAATTATTTAAATAAATAATATAAAATTCTTATTCTTTTACCACCGTTAAGTTTTATAATTTAAATATAGAATATTATTTAATATTATAAAATTAAATAAAATTTTTAATTTAATTATCAAAACTTAATTTAATTATTTTTAATAAAATAATTTTTAAAAATAAAATCTCTAATAAATAAATAAATTGAAATTAACCCATAATAATATTTTTTAAAAATTATGGGTCTTACAAAAATTCTTCGTAATGTAAATAGCATGCTCTTTTATCTTATGTCTAAAGGCTTCCAAACCAGGTTTTGAGATGGTTGTATAAATTCTATCATCTTGCAACATATTTTCAAACAATTTTTTAAGTAAAATAATTGTGTTGGATTGAAAAAAATCATCATAGACATTACAGAGTAATAGACATATCTTCTCATCTCGCAAAACTAACTCCAAATTGAACACCTCTTTCTCATTTCACTAGCTGAAAAATTCATATAATCTAGCAACCCCCACAACTAACGACCAAGAAAGCTTAGTGGAACTGATATCACTCACAAAATCTCGAGTTCCAGCCATAATTTAAGCTTACAACGATTTCAAAATGACTCTTTGTATGTAGAAATAACAATATATGTTCAAGATGACTTGAATGTTAGTTATGTAAATAACCTTCGGCTTCCCACTATTTATACAAATGCTTCGTATCACCATCCCTGCGATGAGCGAAAACACTCCATGGCTATTGAAAACATGTGAAATTTTTAAACACCTCTCAAGAGTGCCAAACCTAAGCCACTCACCAATAGATGCAGAAAAGGTAGCCTTCTTCTCGTTATATACATACAGTCCTTTCACATACTCTGCAACGGCTACTCTACACTGGGTTCTAATATGCTGCGTCCTGAGTTACAAAAGCTCTCTCGATGAAGTCTGCAACATGGCTCCTCTAGAAGGGAACACTATTGTTGTCTCGTTTATTGAATTCCATGGCTTGTGAGAACCCCTCCTCTTACAATGCCACCAGTTGATGAGCTTAGTATTCTCCCAACCATGGCTATGCGTCACAGCTTACAAAGATGCTAAAATTGCTCTTTTGGAGGGAACACTATAATTCACTCTTTTAGCGCTCTGCTTTAGAAGCTGTCCTCAGAGAAAGATATGAGGGGGAGTGCTTAGTTGGGCTTTATACATGAGTTTAGTCTCTACCAAAACTTGAGCACGTGTCGTCACTAACGGAGTTTGAAAGTATGTTAATTTTGGAGGGAACATTGTTGTGTCTTGTTTTGTGGACTACTTAACTATTATATATATGTGCGTTCTGTGTAGCCATTGTGGCTATAGTGTCTACAAGGAGTTTGTCAATTAATTACGGACACTTGGTGTTTTTAAAAGAACTTTGACTTTAATTATTTTGTATTAAATATGGTAAAAAAGCTAATGGCAAGAGTAAACATTTTAAAGGGTGATTTTGGAAAAATGAATTTTTTAGTTAGAAAAATAAAAAGAAAATAGATGTTAGTGCATTATCTATGGATAATGAGGTGGAAGACCGCTCATTACAGCAGGCATTGGGCATTCACATTATATTGTTTGTGATCCGCCGTGAAAAGAAAAAAAAGTGAAAAACCAAAGAAAAACTGCCGTGGAGATTGTAGGAAGATGGCAGAGAGCTAACCATCGATGATCATACTTTTTTTTAATAAATTATTTTAAAAAATAAATAATAAAATGAGTGAAACCATCAATGTATGCATGAACTGAAGAATCCAAGCTAATTGGTTCTTGGTGATATGGTTTTATTCAGAAGATTTGTCTAACTATTTGGGTAAGTGGACAGGGGGATGGAGCACCGGGTCAGACAATGAATTGGGCAACATAACTGGGACTGAGTTTAAATTTTTAAATTTTATAATATAAAGGGCAACCCGGTGCACAAGCGTCCCGCGTTTAACGCAGGGTCCGGGAAAGGGCCGCAACCAAGGTTGTAATGTACGCAGCCTAACCTGATAATTATATCAGTGGCTGTTTCCACGGCTTGAACCCGTGACCTTGAGGTCACGTGGAGACAACTCATCCGCTGCTCCGAGGCTCCCCTTCAAATTTTATAATATATTTATTAAAAAAAATAAAACTTAGTTTAATTCACAATTATTTTTTTAATATAAAAAAATTTATATTGATAATAATAAAATTAAGTCAAAATTATTTTTTTACATGATTGAATCTTAATTCTAATTATTAACATAATATTAGTATTCTCCTCAAATTATATGTAATAAAAATTTGAGAGAAAAAAGATAAAAATATAAATTAAAAGGATAATCAATAAAAATTTAAAATTAAATAACAAAGTTAAAAAATGTGCATATAATAATAATATATTACTTCTGTAAATAATAGTACGGATTTATTTTTTCATTATATTTAGTTATAACTTTAATGTATTTTTTATAATTTTTTAAATTTATTTGAATCACATTTATTTTAGTTTTTATAAAAAAGAAAGGTAGAGAGAGATAGGAAACGAGAGAGAAAAGAAAGAGAAAAATAAAAAAGGAGAGATAAAATTTGTTAATTTTTGAAAGAAAAAAATTTATTTTAATTATAATAAAAAATATCTCGTGCCATATTTTATTTTGTCAAATTAGTAATATAAAATATAAATTATAAGTTATACATAAAATAGGAAGGATAGAGAGAAATAGAAAAGAGGAGAGAGGTAGATAAGACGATGGAGGAAGGGAGTTTATTAATTTTTGAAAAAAATATTTCATGTCAATTTTAATGATAGAGTGTCATGTGGCACATTTTGGTTGTTAAATTAGTAATATAATATTGTTATATTACAATTTTAATTTTAATATTTTAATTTAAATTTTAATTTAATTATAATTAGAAAATATTATGTTGCATATTTTGATTGTTAAATTCGTAATTAGTTATTGATAATGATATATAAGAGAAATAGAGTGTGCGAAAGAATGTGAGAAATAGAAAAAAATGAGTGAAAGGAGGAGATAACTATTTAATTTTGGTGGAAAATATTTAATTTTATTTGCAATGAGAGATTGACATGTGGTACATTTTAGTTGTAAAATTAGTAATATATAATAGAATATAATGGATATCTAAGATTATTTTATATAGGGTAAAGTATATTTTTTGTTCTTAAAGTTTGACAAAAGTTTCAAAAATAACCCTATATTTTATTTTGTTTCAATTTTGTCCTAAAAGTTTTCGATTTGCATCAAATATATCCCTGACGACTAATTTTTTAAAAAAACTTAAGATTGATTCAACAACAATTTCATAAGAACAACCCCTTAACACAAGCAAATCAAGCATAATTTTCATGCATTATTGTTATATTGGTCTTAAATTTTTTGAAAATTTAGCCTCCAAATAGGGATGGCAGTGGGTCGGGTAGGGGCGGGTTTTTGCCCTACCCGACCCCGCCTCGCCGTCCTTACACTCCACTACTACCCGCCCCACCCCTACCCGCGGATAGTAGATTTCTAGACCCTAACCTGCCCCTGCGGGTACCTGCCCCGCTCCTACCCGCCCCTATAAAAAATAAATAACATTTTAAGTTTTACATATTCATATATAAATTAAGTTAAAAATTTAAAATTCATACCTAAATTAAAATAAAAACATAAAATTCATACAATATCAAATAACTTAAATTTAAAAAAGTTAATGTTTGATCCTTAAAAAAATTAACATCATAATAAAAAAATTGCATCATTAAATATAAAAGTCTTCAATACTTATTCTTGATCATTTTTCACATCTTCATCATCATTAAAGGTTTGAAGGTAAGATTCAAACCTAAAAATCAAAAGAGATAGCAATTTAATTGTTATCAAATTAAGAAGCTCTATTTCAAAAATAAAAACAGAATACTCTGCATCAAAAGCTTATTGAAAAATTGATAATACATAGTTCATACCACAAATGAGTCGCCAATGTGCGAATTGAGCAGCATATCGTCCCTTATGTACACTGCAGTTGCTGTTGCACCTAATTCATCCCCCTTTCTGTTTATTTTAAGCCTTTAAAAAATGAAATATTGTCTAAACCTTCAATTGAATCATACCAATATGGAAACCAATTCAATTAGATACATTTTGTAGATTTCCTACTTTGAAGACTAATTTATTTGCTTTACCATTTCAACAACTTGGCGTCACTATGGCAAATGCTTCCTCTAATACTTTTTTAATGGCTTTAAAATCTTTCTCAACAATACTAACCCACCTTGTAAGGCTTTAAGACACTCCTTGTAGAGCTCATTCCTATAGTTTGCACTTGGCATATCAAATCAAAAAATTAGATTATACAAAGAATAATAATTCAACCAATCATATATCCTTAAGTTAATTAATATTGTGTATCCTACGAAAGCAATTAACAATGTGTATCAACATAAAAAGTGCAATAGACTTGAAGAACTCAACAGAAGCACTCTTTTATAGTAGCCAAATTAAATTGATAACGGTATGCACACAAGGATAATTAATTAAAAATCATCTTCAACATAAGACTAGTTTCACAGCAAAATCATGAAATGCCATATAAATACTTAATTCAATTGTGTTCACATGATAAATATGTAAGCATATTCTTCAAATAATAATTGATAGATCAGACTTTTTTTGTTATAGGTTGTTGTTTATTATTTGCCATTATTTGTCAAAATTTTTAGTTCAGTTTATTTTATAGTTATTTCAAAGTGAGCTTCTTGTATTTTTCACCAAAAATGGTAGAGCATGCTTGTAGGATGGCAAATCTACAAAAATAGAGGGGCTCAGAGACTTACCGGTGGTCAAAGACCGAGAAATGACTCCGGTGACAAGCTCACATGCAACGGCGACGGTCAAGCTCACAACAACGGCGACCGAGCGATAAATTTGTGGAAGAACAAGGGAAGAACTTAGATCTCACAATGATGGAGAGACAGAGAGCGCGAGAGAGCAAGAGAGAGAGAGAGAGGAACTTACAGAGCTCTGCGAGCTAATAAGCCACGGCGAGGAGTTGCGCGATTGAGCAGCGACGGTGAGGAGTTGCGTGGCTGAGCAGCGACGGCTGGCGGGAGGTGAGCAGCGACGTCGAGGAGCAGCGGGACTAAGCGGTGGTTCCAAGGAGTTGCGGCGATGGCAACGTGCTGCGGTGACGGCAACGAGCTGCGGCGACGAGGCAATTGCGGAGAGGGGATGAGAGGCTGAGTTGAGCAGCAAGGAGCTTTGGTTCTATGGAAAAGAAGAATACGATTTGGAGTTGGGGTCTGATGGTTGGTGGAGGCACTTAAAAACCCTAATCCCTAAGACACATATATATAGTATGTACTCCGGGGCGGGTAGGGACGGGTTTATCCTGACCTCGATCCCGCCCCGCCCCGATCAAAATCCGCCCCGCTTCGTCAGGTTTAAACCCGTCCCGACCGGGTAGAGGCGAGTCGAGTACCCGCGGGTTCGGGTACTCTTGCCACCCCTACCTCCAAAGGTATATTTGATGCAAATCAAAAATTTTTGGGACAAAATTGAAACAAAATAAAACTTAGGGGTATTTTTAAAACTTTTACCAAATTTCGATGACAAAAAATATACTTTACCCTTTTATATAATATAGTAATTATAATTTTATATATAATATTTATAATTATATATTTATTATATTTAAAATTATATAATTATTTCTAGCTATAATTAATAAATATTAAATAAGATAATTTTAAATAATCTAAGTTATTTTTATTATTTTTTAAATTATAAATTATAAATTTTAAAATCTAAATTTTAAATATGTGTAATTGATATAAATTATAATAAATAAAAAATTAAATTTTATTTAATTGATAAAGAGTGCAAACGTTTTATTTAATAAAAAAATTTAAAAATAACTCCTTAATCTAACATTTATTTTTGGAACTTAGATATTTTTTTTAGTGAATCAATATCTACTTTACAAAACAAAAATTTTCTTTTTTTAATTTTTTATTTTCCTCAAATTCATTTCACGTTCCTATGAGACGTTCAAGTTGTTGAATCACAAAATAAGAAAGTTATCACCACAATAAACAAGCATAAGTTATTATACTTATTTTATTGTTAATCCTTATTAGCGCTCCATTGATTCCTTCCGATGTTAACAAAAATTGTCACATGTTACTTTTTTTTATTGGCAAGTCAAATATTAACCACCAATAATCATCACTCTTTTGTAGTCATCAGAGACCAGTTACATCAATTATCCAGAAGATTTTCTTTAATTTGGTTGTCTTGAAGTAAACTGTGTTTCATTTTATATATAAATCAAATGTCATATATGAATTGAAATTCTGCATGTTACTCGCACTTGCATAAATCTTATGGTGTAAATTGAGAATGCTAACATTAAATCTATATGATTGAGTTTTTGACACTAATTTTCTTTTCCAAAACACAAATTTACATGCTCTATCTTTGTATGAATTAGTTCCATTTTGATCTTGTAACAAAAATTCAAAGTATACAACAACTTGTATGTTCATTACATCAGTTTATTAGTCCTTCCATATTTCATAATATCAAATATCAAATATTATTTATTTACGATTAGTAAATTAAATTACTAAATTAATGGCACTAAGTATTTGTACAAAATATAAGAATTTATTTCAAATTTTTTACTCTCTTATCATATGTATATATATTTTGTTGTGCATTTACATTGTATTAAGAATGCGGGTTGGGTGATAGAGTTTGCTGGACTTGTTACAAAGGGAAAAATCGCTTATTTATAACCTAATCAAGTAACTAACCCTCTAATAACCCCTGATGAGCCTAGTGTGTTAATAAATTTAATCCAATAAATGGTGTTTAAGCTTATGAATTAGTTAGAAGAATGTGAGTAAATTCTTATAGTGATTCCTGCTATTTACGTTATTATCTAATTTGGCCTTCTAAATTTTAATTTTATTATAGTAGTCTTTTAAATTGAGTTTCAGCTACCATAATAGTCCCTAAACCTTTTTTCGGCATTGAGTCATCAATTGTAGTGACGATGTGGTATTCTATTCTCACGTAGGACATCGTAACATTTAATTGAAATCCAATTTGATCCCTCTCTTTTTATATCCTTAATTCATTCGCATTAATTCTTCTTCTTCTTCTTCCCATTAATTCACTCCTCACTCTTCAGCCCTTCCCAAACATCAATTTCCTACATCAACTATCAGTTTCTAAACACAAATCAATCCGTTCCTTACTTAGATACACAACCCCTTAATGTACTCCTCAAAACATATGAAGGAAAAATGACCAAGAAAGAAATAGACAAGAAGTTCTTCACTAGATCAGAGATATTGCTCACGAGGCTGAGGATGTCATCGATACTTTTGTTCTTAAAGTGACAATGTACAAATATAGAACCAAGCGGGGGAGGACGCTCCAAGGTTTTGAACATTCAAAGTTGCTCCGCAATCTGGCTAAGAAAATATACAGAATCAAAGCCATTGTCAATGATATAAGAGACAATGTGATAATAAAAGAAAGGTTAAGAGCAAACTTAGGGAGTAAAATAAGGTTTGCAAGAAGTTTTAATAGAAAAGAACTTGTAGTTAGGAAGTTTTTATAGGAGGATTTTATTCTCATTCATTAAAATTATAGCATAGATGATACTATATATATTTCTGTAATAATGTAGTTAAAACATCATCAAATAAAAAAAAGTTAATTCACATCCTATTTTCTCATATTGGCTTTGTTATTGTTAGTGCATTATTGTGGATAGTGTTCAATTTCATATTACTTTCTATCTATTAGAAGTCAAAATTCCGCTGCAGACTCAACAATTGGTATCAAGAGCCAACATTATATTATTCATTATTTGAGTGGTAAAATTCAATTTTGAATATAATGACTTCTACTAGTAGTAATGTCAAAGTAGGCAAATATGAAATCGAAAAGTTCAATGAAAAAAATAATTTTTCCTATTAGAGGATGCAGTTGAAAAATCTGCTTATATCACAGAAGTTATACAAGGCACTAGCGGGAAAAGAAAAAAAGTCGGAAGGAATGAAAGATGAGGATTGGGAAGAATTAGATCTTGAGGCATGGGCTGCAATAATCTTATGCCTTGAGAGGGATGTTGCTTTCTTGGTGAACGAAGAAGCAACTGCAGCAGGGGTCTGGTTAAAGTTAGAGAGTAACTTCATGACAAAGACTCTAACTAACAGGATCTACTTAAAATCCAAATTGTATACATGCAAGATGGAGGAAGGCACCTCAATCCGATAATATATCAATAAGTTTGATAGGATCATATCAAACTTAAAGGATATAGATGTGAAGGTTGATGATGAAGACCAGGCACTCATATTGTTACTTTCATTACCGAAGTCCTATGAAAATCTGGTGTAGACATTGATGCTGGTGGGTGACACTCTGACCATGGATGAGACGAGGGCATCACTTTTAGCAGATGATCTACGTAAGGTTGCTACAAGTGTAATGTCATCTTTAAATGGAAGAGAGTATAATGATCAAGCACAAGCTGATTGTTCGCGGCTAGAGAAAGGACTAATGAAAGAGGAAAAGGTAATAAGCGTGGAAAGTTTAGGCCAAAATCTAGACCTCATGCGGAGAGAACATGCTTTAAATAAGGTGAGGCTGGACATTTCAAAGTAAATTGTCCAAATAAGAAGATAACTTTCAAGAAACAGAACAACGACAACGACAACCCGAAAGAAAAGCAAGAAGCAAGCTATGTCTCAAATGATGAGGAGGATTGTTACTCTGTAATAGAACAACCTTATGAAATATCCGGTAAGTGGATTCTTGATTCAGGAGCCTCTCACCATATGTGTCCAAATAGGAAGTGGTTTACTACTTATGAAAGCATAAATGGTGGCACAGTTTTAATAGGCAATGATCATGCTTGTAAAACTGTGGGGTTGGATACTATAAAAATTAAGATGCATGATGGAATAGTAAGAACCTTAAAGGATGTGAGACATATTCCAGACTTGCGGAAAAATCTTATCTCCATAGGTTTGTTGGAGAAAAATGGTTGCAAAATTGTTGCGAAAAATGGGGTACTAAAAGTTGTTCGTGGTTCTTTGGTAGTGATGAAGGGAGTTCATCACGATAATCTTTATTCTCTTTTGGGGACAACAGTCACAGGTGAGTTAGCAGTTGGAATCGGTGAAATTAGAGATCAAACAAATTGCACAAGAATATGGCACATGCGACTTGGACATATGTCAGAGAAAGGTCTATAATTGCTTTGTGGACAAGGTTTGCTGAAAAATATGAAGAAACCACAAATGAAATTTTGTGAGCATTGTGTGTATGGAAAGGCACATAGGGTGAAGTTTTCTACAAGCAAGCATAAAAGTAGAGAGTTGTTAGATCTACGTGCATATTGATGTTTGGGGCCCAGCTAAAGTTACTTCCAAGGGTGGTTCTAGGTATTTTGTTACTTTTGTTGATGATTATTCCAGGTATGTTTGGATTTACTTCCTCAAACATAAGAATAAGGTATTTGATACTTTTAAACGGTGGAGAGCAATGGTTGAAAACCGAACATGTAGGAAGCTAAAAACTCTACGATCTGATAATGGCACAGAGTACACGGATGGGGCTTTCAAGGAGTTCTGTGACCGAGAAGGCATTACAAGACACTGGACAGTTAGAGAAACATCACAACAGAATGGAGTCGCCGAACGACTGAATCGTATGCTACTTGAGAAGGCAAGGTGTATGCGCTCTAATTTCGGGTTAGGCAGAGAATGGTGGGCAGAATCGGTTGCTACAGCTTGCTACATAGTGAATCGATCCCCACATTCTTCTCTAGATGGAAACACACCTTATAAGGTGTGGTCAAAGGAACATGCAGATTACGAGAAACTTAGAGTCTTTGGATGCACAGCCTATTATCATGTCAATGATAATAACCTTGATGATAGAGCAAAGAAGGCAATCTTTTGGGGTATCCAAGAGGGGTTCAAGGCTATCGCCTTTGAAGTGTAAATGATTCTAAGTTTGTAATTAGCAGGGATGTTACCTTTGATGAACAATCTATGGTAGCTTTGTCTAAGGATATGGTGCCAGATAATGGTGATATTGGAAAAACTTCAAATACTCAAGTGGTAGAGATAGAGTCTAAATACCAATAAATAGACTCTAGTAATGTTTAGGTGGAGCATCCCAATGCTACTCGAGATGACGCAGAGGATGAACTTGATCATGAGGAAATTCAGCGAGAAAATTCACATGCATTACAACAACAGCAGCAGGATTCTTTGGCATCTACTAGGCCAAAGAGGAATTATAAATTTGTTCAGAAGTTCGGGTCAAACAAGCCTTTGAGACATTATGGGCAGGTAAACTTGGTAGATTATGCACTCTCAGTGGAGGATGATGAGCCAGTCACCTTCAAACATGCTATCAAAGATAAAGATAGAGAGAGTTGGTTTGTCGTTATGGAGGAAGAGATGCAATCTCTTCATAAGAACAAGACATGGGATGTGGTCCCATTGCCCGTGGAAAAGACTGCAATTGGTTGTAAGTGGGTGTATAAAAGAAAAGAAGATCCTACTAAGTCCGATGGTACAAGATTCAAAGCTAGGTTAGTAGCAAAGGGATTTGCACAAAAAGAAGGTGTTGATTACAATGAGATATTTTCTCCTGTGGTGAAACACACTTCCATACGGGTTGGAACAACTAGACGTGAAGACTACATTCTTGTACGGTGATCTTGAGTTGGAACAACTAGACGTGAAGACTACATTCTTGCACGGTGACTTAAAGGAAGAATGATAAACCACTATTTTATGGTTTATATTGTGTTTAATTGAGTGGTTTTTATCAAGTCTTTGCCCACTTATTCATATGATTTGCATGATTTTACAATTCCTTCCCAAATTGTTCTATGATTGAAAACTTGCTTCCTAAGGATCTTTTAATTGTATATTTTTATTCTCCTTTATACCATTCGATGCCGTGATCTGTGTGCTAAGTGTTTCAGGCTTCATAGGGGAGGAATGGCTTAGAGAATGGAGAGGAAGCTTGCAAAAAGGGAAGGAGCACAAGAAATAAATGAGACAACCAGCGAACAACGACGCGCATGCATGGCTGACGCGTGCGTGCGAATTGGACAAAATCACAGCGACGCGTACGCATGCTTGACGCGTACACGTGGATTGGAGTTCGCGCAAATGACGCGAGCGCGTGCCTGACGCGCACGCGTGGCAAGGAAAACACTAAATGATGCGTACGCGTGACCGACGCATACGTGTGACATGCGCGATCTGCAGAAATTACATAATACGCTGGAGACCGTTTCGAGCCGCGTTTTGACCCAGAGTTCAGGCCAGAAACACAGATTAAAGTCAGGGAACATGCAGAGACTCAACATATCAGATCATAATTCACTTTTTATAATTTAGATGTAGTTTTTAGAGAGAGGGGCTCTCTCCTCTCTCTTAGGAATTAGGATTAGGATTTAGGATTTCTTCATCACATGTTCAATGTTCCTTTCTTATGTATTTTCTCTTTCATTTGTTTATGAACTTTTCCATGTTGGATCTAATTTCTTTTATTAATATTTGAGGTATTCCAGACATATGACTTTTATTTAGTTTCTTATATTCTTGGTTTTAGTTGATTAATTGGTGACTCTTGAGTTATCAAACTCATCGTGTTTGATGATTGTATCCTTATTGATTGATTTAGATTCCTATAACTCTAGTCTTTCCTCAGGAGTTGACTAGGACTTTAGGTGTTAAGTTGATTGGTCTACTTGACTTACCTTCATAGTTAGAGGTTGACTTAGTGGGAGCAAAAATATAATCCTCATCACCATTGATAAGGGTAACTAGGATAGGACTTCCAGTTTTCATACCTTGCCAAGAGTTTTATTAATTATTATTTTATTTTTCTTATCAATTAAATTACTTGTTCAAACCTTTTCAAAACCCCAAAATATACCTTTGCATAACCAATAATAAATCATACTTCCCTGCAATTCCTTGAGAAGACGACCCGAGGTTTAAATACTTCGGTTATCAATTTTATCAGGATTTTGTTACTTGTGACAACCAAAATATTTGTACGAAGGGATTTTCTGTTGGTTTAGAAGCTATACTCACAACGCGATTATATTTTTGTATTTCTTTACCGACAGAAAATCCAATCGTCAAAATGGTGCCGTTGCCGGGGAATTGCAAACATGTGCCTTATTATTGGTTATTGTAAATATTTTTTCAAAAAAAAATTTCGAATTTTTATTTTAAAATTTTTTATCTTATCTTATCTTATTTTTCAAAATTCAAATATTTTTCAAAAAAAAATCTGATAAACCCATATTTTGTGATATATTTTGTGCTTAGCTTGAGTGATTTATTCAATCCTTCACCCAGTTATTCATATTAATTGCATGGTTTTACTTTCCCTTTCTTATTATGTGATGTATGTGAAAAACATGTTTCCTATGCTTTAAAATTAATTATTTTAATTACTTTTATTTCCATTCGATGCCATGATTAGTGTGTTGAGTAGTTTCAGATCTTCTAAGGCAGGAATGACTTAAAGGATGGAAAAGGAAACATACAAAAATGGAAGGAAAGCGTAAAACGGAGTTTTGGAGAAACTGGCATCCACGCGATTGGATGGACGACGCGACCGCGTGCCAAGAGCGAAGAAGCAGTGACGCAGCCGCATGACTGACGCGACCGCGCACCTAAAGAAGAACACCTATGACGCGGCCGCATGACTGACGCGACCGCGCGATAAGGAAAACTCCAATTGACGCGACCGCGTGACCCACGCGGACGCGTGACAGAGGCCACGCACCAGAAATTACAGAAAATGCTCATAGCGAATTCTGAAGCTCTTTTTGGCCCAAATCCAAGTCCAGAAGGCATAGACCAGAGGTTATGAAGTGTGGGAATATATCCATTCAAAAGAGTCTCCAATTTTTAGTCACTTTCCATGATTTAGGTTTAGTTGGAGAGAGGTTCTCTCTCTCTCTTTAGGATTAGGATTTAGATTTAGGATTTTATTTGCTTTGAGGATTATTTTTTTTATCAGGTTCAATATTCCTTTTTCATTACTTGTTTTCTCAATTTAGTTTATGAATTCTTCTATGTTACAGATTACTCTTTTGAATTAATGTTATTTAAGGTATTTCAGTTTAATATTGCTTTCTTTATTATTGTCATTGATTATTCCCAATCTGAAGACATTCTTATTCCAGTAGATTTAATTTCCTTCCTTTTGGTCTTGGTTAAGAAATCAGTAACTCAGGAGTTATCTTAGCTCAACATAATTGATAACTGTTATCTTTGCTAATTGAACTAAACTTCAATAATCCCAACCTTTTCTTAGGAAATAAATAGGATTCGAAGGTCAAACTAATTAGTCCCTTGACTTTCCTTTGCTTTAGCAAAGGTTAACTAAGTGGAATTAAGATTCAACTTTCATTATTATTGATAAGAATAACTAAGTCTGGACTTCCAATTTCTCATACCTTGTCAAAGGGTTTGCTTTACAGTATTTATTTATTTTAATTGCCATTTAAATTATTTGCCATATTAATTCTTCATTCTCAACCCCAATTTACAATCTCCATAACCAATAATAAGAACATACCTCCCTGCAATTCCTTGAGAAGACGACCCGAGGTTTAAATACTCAGTTATCAATTTTAAAGGGGTTTGTTACTTGTGACAACCAAAACGTTTGCACGAAGGGATTTCTGCTGGTTTAGAATCTATATCTACAACCCGACTATTTTTATAAAATTCTTTACTTGCAAAAATCCTAACGTCAAAATCATATCTTTTTCAAAAAATCATATCTTTTTCAAAATCTTATCTTATCCTTTTTTCAAAAAATCATATCTTTTTCAAAATCTTATCTTATCTTTTTCAAATTCTTATCTTATCTTTTTTTCAAAAATCATATCTTTTTCAAAATATTTTCTTTTTTATTAATTTTTGTTTTTATTTTCTCTCACTACTATGAACTCTCACCCCTTTGGCTATGAGTCTGGTTATAATTATGTTGCAGGAAGATGAGATTATAATGACAACATGCGCCAAGGATGGAACAATCAAAGATGGGAGGAGCCACAAGGATTTGATCAACCCTCATGGCAACAACCACCGCCAATGGACTATCAACAACCATTATGTGATGCATATCAAGGTAATGGCTATGGTGAGCGCTCTTTTGATTATCAACAACCACCACCATATGCCTATGAACCCCCTCCTCAACATGACTTTGGACCACCATAATCACAAGCCCCTTTCCACCATTCACCTCCATATGACCCTAATCCGTATCCACCATACCAACCACCTTATGAGCCATATATAGAACTACCCCAATTCCAACCTAATTACTCCCAAGAACTACCACCTCAATATTCACCATCTCCATATCTATCAATCCAAGAGCACTATGATCCTACTTATGATAGCCGAGCGCAACAAGAATCAAGGGATCATCTCAAGAAAATAGTGGAAAAACTTTATGCAACCTTTCGCCAACTGGATCAAGCGATAAATCGATTACCTTCCTGACGTTCAGACATTCAAGGAACCCCCATGGCTTCATATGGAGAATCTACTGAAGAACGTGGCATGATGGAGAAGTTAGACACTCCGGTGGGTAGTGAGCAGCACGATTTGGTATTGGAACAATTGGAAGAAGCTACGCCTGCCATTGAAGAGGAAGAAGTGGTTGTAGACTTAGGAGATGCAGAACCTCCATGGGAAACTCAAGTCACAGAGACCCCTTCTAAGGAGTTTGAATTTGATGTTGAGGAGGGTGTACAACCTCCAAAGCATATCATGGTTGAAGACTTTAAAGGGGACGATCAAGAGATGGATTCAATCATTAATGAATTCTTATCTACATTCGAATCCTCTCCCATTGGACTTGACATGGAGATTAAAGAAGAAGAAGCACAACCTCCCACGTCCTTGGTGAACAATGAAGAAGAAATTGAATCAGGAGAAAGCTACCAAGAGGAAGAGGTTAAAATTGAAGAAGATTGCAAAGAGGTGAAAGTTGTCAAAGAAGAGCACAAGGGAGTGGAGCTTGCAAGATCATTAGAAACACCTCTCCCAAAGCCATTACCGTCCAACACAACATTCAAGTGGGTAAAGTTCTCTTCCTTAACCTTTACTTTCCCACTTGAATATGGGCTTCTAGAGACGGATGGTCAACTTAGAGCTCTTTGTGACATTAAGAGCAAGAAGAAGATGGTTAGTGGTTGGAGTTGTCCAGCAAGGTTCAACATGGTTGTATGCTCCAAGTTGAAATGCAAGGTTTGGTGTAACGCTCAATTGAATGGGTCTTGGAAGTTGTTTGGAAGCTGTGGTGAGAATTTCAATTGCGTGCCACCCGGATGGAATCATGATGATCTACACAAAGACGGGTGCAAAAGCAAGGTTTGGGACCCCGGAATTCATTCTGGCAATCAACACTCTTGGGGCCTTGTCACTTTCTTTAACTTACTTGAAGGCTTTCTGCGCCTAGTTTGGGATCCCGGAGGCTACTGGAATTCCAAACATTGGTGGAGATTTCAAGATGCGTTCAAGCACAAGTCGCCATGACAAGGAGCTTACCACATGTCCAACTTAAGGACTTAAACTAAAAGTGCTAGCTGGGAGACAACCCACCATGGTATGATCGTTCCTTTTTTAGTTTTAAATTTTAGTCTGTTTTGAGTTTTGATTGAACCTGGAATCATACATAGCATTCATATTAAGCATTGCATTCTGCATACTGCATCAAAAAAAGGAGCACGTGACGCGACAGCGTCGATGAGCATCCGCGTCATAGGTGCCTTGGACACGAGAAGAAAAGAAACAGAAAGTCCCGCAAAAGTGTGGTTGGAGGTGTGCCTTTGGCATAAATTGATCCACGCGACCGCGTCGTTGACGCATCCGTGTCATGTGGGAAAAATGCCTCCCACGCGTCCGCGTCACCCACGCGAACGTGTGCCCTAAAAAAATTGACATAAAAAGGGGTGTATGGTAGTAAGTTGTGATGGAGTGGGGCTGGAACTGTGCTAGAAGCACCAGCCCTACCACGCGAATGCGTGCTCCATGCGTCCGCGCCGTTTTTCAGAAAAAGGCCAACCACGCGACCGTGTCCCCCACGCGATCGCGTCACCCGAAAATTTGGTAAAATGAGCTTCAAAACAGAGAATTGTGTGACTGTGCGGCTGCTCTCGCGCTAATAGCACAAATCAACCCACGCGTTCGCGTCACTTGATAAACACCGCACACCACGCGACCGCGTCACTCACGCGTCCGCGTCACATGCGCCGCACAGCTTATCCATCCCAGCGTCACCTATCTTATCTTTTCTTAATCTTTTTCTTTCCCCTTTCTTAATTCTTTCTTCTTCCTTCTTTTCTTTCTTGTATTATCTCCATTCTTCTTCTTATTCATTCTTTCTCTTCTTCTCTCTTTACTCTTTCCTCCTTCCTTCCTTATTTTCTTCTTCCCCCTTGCTTTTTTTATATTTGTTGTTTTTACATTGGTGTTACAATCTTCTTACTCATCTGTTGCATATCTCCTGCATTATTTTAGGTGCTTCTTAACTTGTTTGCTATTCAGTTGACATGCCATGTGCTTCTATTATTTTCTCACTTGCATGTTTTAGCTACCATGTAATTGAGACCCTCATTATTTGATATTAATCCACCCAGACTTTATTTATTTTCTTATTTTTATTTCTGGGTTAATTTTTCTCCTTTTTTCTCTTCTTTCTGGCTGGCCACCGAGGAAGGAAACATGAAGAACTTCTATATGGGAAGACAGGCAAGTCGATCTGCGCAATCTATAGAGAAAGGCATCAGTTGGAGCAGCCCGTCCACTTGTACATCTTAGCATGCACCGAGGACGGTGCAATCTTTAAGTGTGGGGAGGTCGATACCAATATCCATGGGTTAGTACTCTCCTATCTCAACACCAATGTCTAATTTTCTTTGTTAAATTAATTGTTGCATTTGCATGTTTGCTTGATTTTGTGCACATTTTACCACTTGGTTGAAGTAATTTTCTTTTTCAAGAAACTTTTTATAGCATTTCACTAATTTGAATTAAACTTTTTGAAAAACTTGTTTGAAGAAATATTATTTTGGAACATGGTTTAGAGCTCGAACACACAAAACCAGTGAGATTTTGAGCCTATTTGAATTGGTTGCATTCTATCAACTAATATTTTATTTTTGGTGTGTGTTTCTCTCTCTGAAATTGTGATCTTTGTCTTGCTTAATTCTATATTTCCATTATTTGATGTATGCATGCACTTATATGATTGAGGCCTTATTTCACTGAGCTTACATACCCATATGGCCTTACCTCTTATTATCCTTTGCAAACCAATGTTGAGCCTATTTTATCCCTTTGTTCTTTACTTTAGCTCATCACTAACTCTAAACGGAAAACAATAATATCCTTAATTTGAATCATTGATTAGTTTAGACTAGTGAAATTGCTCATGAATTAAGTGTGGGGAAAGTGGGTTTGGAAACGTTTGGTTTGGCTATGTTAGACTTTTTGTGAAAATGTGAAAAATGTTGAGAAGATGTTTATGCATTCAATACCTTAATCATATGCATTGGAAAAAACAAAAGAAAAATAATAATAATACAAGAAAATCAAAGAAAAAGAAAAGAAAAAGAGCAAATAAATAAAAATGGGACAAAATGCCCCAAGTTAAAGTAATAATATCAATGCATATGAGTTGTACTTAAATTTGGGATGCATGAATATGTGGTAAACATAGTTAATAGGCAGTTAGATCTCGCATTGTAATTACATGGATTGTCTTAAGTTAGGTGGGAAGTTTATGTTAATTAAGGATTCAAATTTTAGTCCACTTGGCCAAATACAATCCTACCTTGACCCCAACCCCATTACAATCCTTAAAAGACCTCCTGATATGTGTATCTGTGCATTGAATTTGTGTTGATTGTTAGATGAAGAGTAAGCCTTAGAAAGCAAGGTTAGTAGAGAATTGAGAGAATCAAACCTTAAACACCTTAGCAATTAGAGTGTATACACATCTAGTAAGGGTTCGATGCCTGATTCCTTGTTTCCTACTTTCATGAGCTATTTTCTTCTTGCAAGTTATTTATACTTTATTTTGTGATTTGAATTAGTGAAATCCAGTTCATATTTGTTCTTGAAAGATTTTTTTCACCAAGTAGGTAGAATCATTTTATCATGTAGTTGTATTCACATTCATAGGTTGCATTGCATGAGTCTTGCTTTTCCCTACTCATTTGTTTTATCTCCTTGAGCTTAGCATGAGGACATGCTAATGTTTAAGTGTGGGGAGGTTGATAAACCACTATTTTATGGTTTATATTGTGTTTAATTGAGTGGTTTTTATCAAGTCTTTGCCCACTTATTCATATGATTTGCATGATTTTACAATTCCTTCCCAAATTGTTCTATGATTGAAAACTTGCTTCCTAAGGATCTTTTAATTGTATATTTTTATTCTCCTTTATACCATTCGATGCCGTGATCTATGTGCTAAGTGTTTCAGACTTCATAGGCAGGAATGGCTTAGAGAATGGAGAAGAAGCTTGCGAAAAGGGAAGGAGCACAAGAAATAAAGGAGACAACCAGTGAACAGCGACGCGCACGCATGGCTGACGTGTGCACGCGAATTGGACAAAATCACAGCGACGCGTACGCGTGGATTGGAGTTCGCGCAAACGACGCGAGCATGTGCCTGACGTGCGCGCGTGGCAAGGAAAACGCTGAATGACGCGTACGCGTGACCGACATATACGCATGACATGCGCGATCTGCAGAAATTACAGAATACGCTGGAGACAGTTTCGGGCCACGTTTTGACCCAGAGTTCGGCCCAGAAACACAGATTAAAGTCAGGGAACATGCAGAGACTCAACATATCAGATCATAATTCACTTTTTATAATTTAGATGTAGTTTTTAGAGAGAGAGGCTCTCTCCTCTCTCTTAGGAATTAGGATTAGGATTTAGGATTTCTTCATCACATGTTCAATGTTCCTTTCTTATGTATTTTCTCTTTCATTTGTTTATGAACTTTTCCATGTTGGATCTGATTTCTTTTATTAATATTTGAGGTATTTCAGACATATGACTTTTATTTAGTTTCTTATATTCTTGGTTTTAGTTGATTAATTGGTGACTCTTGAGTTATCAAACTCATCGTGTTTGATGATTGTATCTTTGCTTATTGATTTAGATTCCTATAACTCTAGTCTTTCCTCAGGAGTTTACTAGGATTTTAGGTGTTAAATTGATTGGTCTACTTGACTTACCTTCATAGTTAGAGGTTGACTTAGTGGGAGCAAAAATATAATCCTCATCACTATTGATAAGGGTAACTAGGATAGGACTTCCAATTTTCATACCTTACCAAGAGTTTTATTAATTATTAATTTATTTTTTTTATCAATTAAATTACTTGTTCAAACCTTTTCAAAACCCCAAAATATACCTTTGTATAACCAATAATAAATCATACTTCCCTGTAATTCCTTGAGAAGACGACCCGAGGTTTAAATACTTCGGTTATCAATTTTATCAGGGTTTGTTACTTGTGACAACCAAAACGTTTATAGGAAAGGATTTTCTGTTGGTTTAGAAGCTATACTCACAACGCGATTATATTTTTGTATTTCTTTACCGACAGAAAATTCGATTGTCAAAGAAATCTACATGTATCAACCTGAGGGTTTCAAGATTGAGGATAAAGAAAGTCAGGTATGTCGCTTGAGGAAATCGCTATGTGGATTGAAACAATATCTTCGGCAATGGTATAAGCGATTTGACTCCTTTATGTTAAAACAAGGTTTTTCCAGAAGTAGTTATGATTGTTGTGTATACATTCGTAAGCTTCCTGGAGGTGATTATATCTATCTTCTATTGTATGTGAATGACATGCTTATTGCCTCTAAGAGCAAGGTAGAGATAGATATGTTAAAGGTTCAACTTGGTAAAGAATTTGAAACAAAAGACTTGGATGCTGCACGAAAAATATTAGGCATGGAAATTAAAAGAAAGATATCAAGGCAAAAATTGTTCTTGAGACAAAGAGGATACATTGAGCGCGTCATTGAAAGGTTTGAAATGAAAAATGCTAAATCGGTGGTAACGCCGTTAGCTCCACATTTTAGGCTCTCTGGTAAATGGTGGACGAAATTGTATCTCTTTATAGAATATGATAATAGAGCCTGGTCCAGAATCAATTTCGTTCAACTAACCAGCAAGTGTACTGGGTCGTCCAAGTAATACCTTACGTGAGTAAGGGTCGAATCCACAGAGATTATTGGTTTGAAGCAATCAATATTTATTTTATTAATCTTAGTCAGGATGTCAATAGGATTATTTGGATTAAAAGTGAAATTACTGGATTTGATAAAAGAGGGAACAATGTTACTTTGATTTGTAGCACTGGGGAATATGTTGGAGTTTTGGAGATGCTTTGTCCTCTGACTTCAACTCTTCCTTGAAATCCTCTTCTCACACGCAAGTTCCTTCCATGGCAAGCTCTATGTAGGGTGTCACCGTTGTCAGTGGCTACTTCCCATCCTCGCAGTGAAAACTATGCTCACGCACTCTGTCACAGTACGGCTAATCACCGGTTGGTTCCCGCTCCTACTGGAATAGAATCCTTCTTTTGCGTCTGTCACTAACGCCCAGCAGGTTAAAGTTTGAAGCACGTCATAGTCATTCAATCCCAGAATCCTACTCGGAATACCACAGACAAGGTTTAGACTTTCCGGATTCTCATGAATGCTGCCATCAATCCGGCTTATACCACGAAGATTCTGTTGGGGAATCTAAGAGATATTCATTCAATCTGATGTAGAACGGAGGTGGTTGTCAGGCACACGTTCATGGGTTGAGGAAGGTGATGAATGTCACGAATCATCACCTTCTCCACAGTTAGGCGCGAATAAACATCTTAGATAAGAACAAGCGTGTTTGAATGGAAGACAAAGGAATTGTATTAAATCATCGAGACGCTGCAGAGCTCCTCACCCCCAACAATGGAGTTTAGAGACTCATGCCGTCACAAAGTATGTAATTCAGATCTGAAAATGTCATGAGGTACAAGAAATGTCTGTAAAAGTTGTTTAAATAGTAAACTAGTACCCTAGGTTTACAGAAAATGAATAAACTAAGATAATTGGTGCAGAAATCCACTTCTGGGGCCCACTTGGTGTGTGCTGGGGCTGAGACTAAAGCTTTCCACGTGTGGAGGCCTTTCTTGGCGTCAAACTTCAGGTTATGACGTGTTTTGGGCGTTCAACTCCGGATCATGACGTTTTTCTGGCGTTTAACTCCAGACAGCAGCATGAACTTGGCGTTTAACGCCAAGTTACGTCGTCTATCCTTGCGCAAAGTATGGACTATTATATATTGCTGGAAAGCCCTGGATGTCTACTTTCCAACGCCGTTGAGAGCGCGCCAATTGGACTCCTGTAGCTCCAGAAAATCCATTTCGAGTGCAGGGAGGTCAGGATCCAACAGCATCAGCAGTCCTTTTTCAGCCTAAGTCAGATTTTTGCTCAGCTCCCTCAATTTCAGCCAGAAAATACCTGAAATCACAGAAAAAAACACAAACTCATAGTAAAGTCCAGAAATATGATTTTTGCCTAAAAACTAATAATATTCTACTAAAAATTAATTAAAACATACTAAAATCTACATGAAATTACCCCCAAAAAGCGTACAAAATATCCGCTCATCACAACACCAAACTTAAACTGTTGCTTGTCCTCAAGCAACTAGATAAATAAAATAGGTTTTAACAGAAATAAAGAAGTAATAATATTCTCGAGTTTTAAATGAAGCTCAGATTCTTATTAGATGAGCGGGACTTGTAGCTTTTTGTCTCTAAACAGTTTTGGCATCTCCCTGTATCTTTAAATTTTCAGAATGATTGGCATCCTTAGGAACTCAGAATTCAGATAGTATTATTGACTCTCTTAGTGTAGTATGTTGATTCTTGAACACAGTTATCTTATGAGTCTTGGCTGTGGCCCTAAGCACTTTGTCTTCCAGTATTACCACCGGATACATAAATGCCACAGACACATAACTGGGTGAACTTTTTCAGATTATGACTCAGCTTTGCTAGAGTCCCCAGTCAGTGGTGTCCAGAGCTCTTAAGCACACTCTTTTGCTTTGGATCACGACTTTAATCACTCAGTCTCAAGCTTTTCACTTGGACCTTCATGACACAAGCACATGGTTAGGGACAGCTTGGTTTAGCCGCTTAGGCCTGGATTTTATTTCCTTGGGCCCTCCTATCCATTGATGCTCAAAGCCTTGGATCCTTTTTACTCTTGGCTAGTGCCCATGGCTTGTGAATATTGTGTTTTTTTTTTTTGACTGCTTTTTCTTGCTTCAAGAATCAATTTTATGATTTTTCAGATCATCAATAATATTTTTCGTGTTCCTCATCCTTTCAGGACCCAATATTCATCAAATTCAAAGTACAAATTATGCACTGTTCAAGCATTCATTCAGAGAACAAAAAGTATTGCCACCACATATAATTAATTATAAATTTTATTATTAAGAACTCGAAAAATATAGATTACTTCTTTATTCTAAAAAAAATCCACTACTTTATTCATGCCTGATGATGATGAAAAAAATAAATTATAGCTTAATTGGAAATAAAATCAAAATAGACATACTAATTACTACTAAATATCTCCTAAGGTGAATTTTTATAATAATACTATCACAGAGTTAAAGCTAGAATTAGAACTTAACAACCTGTATTTTGGGGAGTGGATGTTCCTCTAGTCTGTAGGGTGCCTTCAAGAATTAATTTCTGACGCTTCTGCTCCCTTAAGTTCACATCCTTGCTCTTCTTGTTCCCTTAGGTGCCATGATCTTAATGAGTTTTAGCTCAGTGATCATGGCAACTCACACCAAACTTAGAGGTTTGCTTGTCCTCAAGCAAAAGAAATGACAGGAGAGGAATAGAGGGAAAGGCAATTTTGAAATTCAGAAGATATGATGAGTTGAAAAAGATTTGAAAAAGATTTAGATTGGAAAAAGACTTGGGCTTATGAATTAAGATATATTTGATATTTTTGAAAAAAAAGGGATTTTAGAAATTAGTGTTTTTAGAAATTAGGATTAAAAATTTTGGAATTGAAGGATGACATTTTGAAACATGTTTATGCAAGAAATCATGAATTGAAACATAAAAATTTAGAAAAATTATAAAGAAAAACGAATTTTACCTCCTCCCCACCATCCTGGCGTTAAACGCCCAAACGATGCATGTTTTGGGCATTTAACGCCCAAATGCTGCTTCTCCTGGGCGTTCAACGCCCAGCTGATGCTTCTTTCTGGCGTTGAACGCCCAGATGGCTACCCATACTGGCGTTGAACGCCCAGTGGGTGCTTCTTTTGGGCGTTCAACGCCCAAAATGTTTCTCACTGGCTTTTTCACGCCAGTGAGCTTCCAAATTTCCCTGTAACTCTGTGACTTCAACCAATTGCTATTTCACCTTTTGAAGATACTGTAGCATCTACCTGTAAAACGAATAAAATTAAATTTTGTGATTGGCTGGGTTGCCTCCCAGCAAGCGCTTCTTTAATGTCATTAGCTGGACTATTACTGAGCTTTTAATCAAGTCTCAGTTTTGAGCATTCTTGCTCAAAATTGCCTTCAAGATAATGTTTAACTCTCTGTCCATTAACAATGAACCTTTTGTTAGATTCATTATCCTGAAGCTCTACGTATCCATATGGTGATACACTTGTAATTACATATGGACCTCTCCACCGGGATTTTAATTTCCCAGGGAATAATTTGAGCCTAGAATTGAATAACAGAACTTTCTGCCCTGGCTCAAAGACTCTGGATGACAATTTCTTATCATGCCATCTTTTTGCTTTCTCTTTGTAAATTTTTGCATTCTCGAAAGCATTGAGTCTAAATTCCTCTAGCTCATTTAGTTGGAGCAATCGTTTTTCTCCAGCTAACTTGGCATCAAGGTTTAGGAATCTGGTTGCCCAGTAGGCCTTGTGTTCCAGTTCCACTGGCAAGTGACATGCCTTTCCATACACAAGCTGGTATGGAGAGGTCCCTATGGGGGTCTTGAATGCTGTTCTGTATGCCCACAGAGCATCATCCAAGCTTCTTGCCCAATCCTTTCTACGGTTAATTACAGTCCGTTCCAGGATTCTTTTAAGTTCTCTATTTGAGACTTCAGCTTGCCCATTAGTTTGTGGGTGATATGGAGTAGCCACCCTGTGGTTGACTCCATAACGTACCAGAGCAGAATAAAGCTGTTTATTACAGAAATGAGTGCCCCTATCACTGATTAACACTCTAGGGACACCAAATCTGCTAAAGATATGTTTCTGGAGGAATTTTAACACTGTTTTAGTGTCATTAGTGGGTGTTGCAATAGCCTCCACCCATTTGGATACATAATCCACTGCCACCAGAATATAGGTGTTTGAGTATGATGGTGGGAAAGGTCCCATGAAGTCAATGCCCCATACATCAAACAACTCAATCTCCAAGATTCCTTGTTGAGGCATGGCATAACTGTGAGGCAGGTTGCCTGATCTTTGGCAACTATCACAGTTAAGCACAAATGCTCGGGAATCTTTATAGAGAGTAGGCCAGTAGAAGCCACTTTGGAGGACTCTTGTGGCTGTTCGTTCACTTCCAAAATGTCCTCCATACTGTGATCCATGGCAATGCCAAAGGATCTTCTGTGCTTCTTCTTTAGGCACACATCTACGGATTACTCCGTCTGCACATCTCTTAAAGAGATATGGTTCATCCCAAAGATAGTATTTTGCATCTGTGATTAATTTCTTTGATTGCACCTTACTGTACTCTTTGGGTATGAATCTCACTGCCTTGTAGTTTGCAATGTCTGCAAACCATGGCACTTCCTGGACGGCTAGTAGTTGCTCATCCGGAAAGGTTTCAGAAATTTCAGTGAGAGGGAGGGACGCCCCTTCCACTGGTTCTATTCGGGACAGGTGATCTGCTACTTGATTCTCTGTCCCTTTTCTGTCTCTTATTTCTATATCAAACTCTTCCAGAAGCAACACCCATCTAATGAGTCTGGGTTTTGAATCCTGCTTTGTGAGTAGATATTTAAGAGCAGCATGATCAGTGTACACAATCACTTTTGATCCTACTAAGTAGGATCTGAATTTGTCAATGGCGTAAACCACTGCAAGTAGCTCTTTTTCTGTGGTTGTGTAATTCTTCTGTGCATCATTTAGCACACGGCTGGCATAGTAAATGACATGCAAATGCTTGTCATGCCTTTGTCCCAACACTGCACCAATGGCATGGTCACTGGCATCACACATCAGTTCAAATGGTAATGTCCAGTCTGGTGCAGAGATGATTGGTGCTGTAACCAATTTAGCTTTCAGAGTCTCAAATGCCTGCAGACACTCTTTATCAAAGATAAATGGCGTGTCTGCAGCTAGCAGGTTGCTCAAAGGTTTGGCGATTTTTGAAAAATCCTTTATAAACCTCCTATAGAATCCTGCATGCCCCAGAAAGCTTCTGATTGCCTTAACATTAGCAGGTGGTGGTAATTTTTCAATTACTTCTACCTTAGCTTGGTCCACCTCTATGCCCTTGTTCGAAATTTTGTGCCCAAGGACAATTCCTTCAGTCACCATAAAGTGACATTTTTCCCAGTTTAAAACCAGGTTAGTCTCTTGGCATCTTTTCAGGACAAGTGCTAAATGGTTAAGACAGGAGCTGAATGAGTCTCCAAATACTGAAAAGTCATCCATGAAGACTTCCAGAAATTTTTCCACCATATCAGAGAAAATTGAGAGCATGCACCTCTGAAAGGTTGCAGGTGCATTGCACAGGCCAAATGGCATCCTTCTGTATGCAAATACTCCAGATGGGCATGTGAATGCCGTTTTCTCCTGATCCTGGGGATCTACTGCAATTTGATTATAACCTGAATATCCATCCAGGAAGCAGTAGTATTCATGACCTGCTAGTCTTTCTAGCATCTGGTCTATGAATGGTAAAGGAAAATGATCTTTTCTGGTGGCTGTATTGAGCCTTCTGTAATCAATGCACATACGCCACCCTGTAACTGTCCTTGTAGGAACCAGTTCATTCTTTTCATTATGAACCACTGTCATGCCACCCTTCTTAGGGACAACTTGGACAGGGCTCACCCAGGGGCTATCAGAAATGGGATAAATAATCCCAGCCTCTAGTAATTTAGTGACCTCTTTTTGCACCACTTCTTTCATAGCTGGGTTCAGCCGCCTTTGTGGTTGAACCACTGGTTTGGCGTCATCCTCCAACAAGATTTTGTGTATACATCTGGCTGGGCTAATGCCCTTAAGATCACGGATGGACCACCCAAGAGCTGTCTTGTGCGTCCTTAGCACTTGAATTAGTGCTTCCTCTTCCTGTGGCTCTAAGGTAGAGCTTATAATTACAGGAAAGGTTTCACCTTCTCCCAGAAATGCATATTTCAGGGATGGTGGCAATGGTTTGAGCTCGGGTTTTGGAGGTTTCTCCTCTTCTTGAGGGATTTTCAGAGGTTCTATTATCTTCTCTGATTCCTCCAAATCAGGCTGAACATCTTTAAAGATGTCCTCTAGCTCTGATTCGAGACTCTCAGCCATATTGACCTCTCTTACCAGAGAGTCAATAATATCAACACTCATGCAGTCATTTGGGTTATCTGGATGTTGCATGGCTTTAACAACATTCAACTTGAACTCCTCCTCATTGACTCTCAAGGTCACTTCCCCTTTTTGGACATCAATGAGGGTTCGGCCAGTTGCTAGGAAAGGTCTTCCTAGAATGAGAGTTGCACTCTTGTGCTCCTCCATTTCCAGCACCACAAAGTCAGTAGGAAAGGCAAATGGCCCAACCTTGACAATCATGTCTTCAATCACGCCTGATGGATATTTAATAGAGCCATCAGCAAGTTGAAGACATATCCTGGTTGGTTTGATTTCTTCAGTCAAACCAAGCTTTCTGATAGTAGATGCAGGTATTAGGTTGATACTTGCCCCAAGATCGCATAAAGCTTGCTTGGTACAAACACCTTCTAACGTGCATGGTATCATAAAGCTCCCAGGATCTTTAAGCTTCTCAGGTAAGCTTTTCAGAATGACTGCACTGCATTCTTCAGTGAGGTAAACTTTTTCAGTTTCCCTCCAATCCTTCTTATGACTTAAGATCTCTTTCATGAACTTAGCATAAGAAGGTATTTGCTCAAGTGCTTCTGCAAACGGAATCTTTATTTCAAGAGTCCTGAGATAGTCTGCAAAGCGGGCAAATTGCTTATCCTGTTCCGCTTGGCGGAGTTTTTGAGGATAAGGCATTTTGGCTTTGTATTCCTCAACCTTAGTTGCTGCCGGTTTATTACCTACAGAAGTGGGTTGGGAAGCCTTTTAGAAGGGTTGTTATCAGCACTTGTATGTGACTGATCACCCACTGGCGTTTGAATACCAGGGGTGGAAGCTGGGGTGGCGTTAAATGCCACCTCCTTGCTTGTCACTGGCGTTTGAACGCCAGAACCATGTTCCTTTTGGGCGTTCAACGCCAGATCCATGCTTGTTTCTGGCGTTGAACGCCAGGAATGAGCATGGTTTGGGCGTTCAGCGCCAGCTTTATCCCTTTCTGGGCTCTGCTTGTCCTCAGAGGGATTTTGAGTAGCTATTTGTTCATTTCCTGTCTTCTTGCTGCTTTGAAGTGAGTTATTTAATGTTTTCCCACTTCTTAATTGAACTGCTTGGCATTCATCTGCTATTTGTTTTGACAGTTGCTTTTCTGTCTGTTTTAATTGCACTTCCATGTTCCTGTTAGCCATTCTTGTTTCCTGTAACATTTCCTTGAATTCGGCTAGCTGCTGAGTTAGAAAGTCTAATTGCTGATTAAATTCATTAGCCTGATCCACCGGACTGAGTTCTGCAGTTACTGTTTTAGCTTCTTCTTTCATGGAAGATTCACTGTTCAGATACAGATGCTGATTTCTGGCAACTGTATCAATAAGCTCTTGAGCTTCTTCAATTGTTTTTCTCATGTGTATAGATCCACCAGCTGAGTGGTCTAGAGAAATCTGAGCTTTTTCTGTAAGCCCATAGTAAAAGATGTCTAATTGCACCCATTCTGAAAACATTTCAGAGGGGCATTTTCTTAGCATCTCTCTGTATCTCTCCCATGCATCATAAAGGGATTCATTCTCTCCTTGTTTGAAGCCTTGGATGCTTAGCCTTAGCTGTGTCATCCGTTTGGGAGGGAAATAGTGATTCAGGAATTTTTCTGACAGCTGTTTCCATGTTTTTATGCTGTTCTTAGGCTGGTTGTTTAACCACCTCTTAGCTTGATCTTTTACAGCAAATGGAAACAGTAGTAATCTGTAGACATCCTGATCCACTTCCTTATCATGTACTGTATCAACAATTTGCAGAAATTGTGCCAGAAACTCTGTAGGTTCTTCATGTGGAAGACCAGAATACTGGCAGTTTTGTTGCACCATGATAATGAGCTGAGGATTCAGCTCAAAGCTACTAACTCCAATGGAGGGTATACAGATACTACTCCCATATGAAGCAGTAGTGGGGTTAGCATATGACCCCAGAGTCCTCTTGGACTGTTCATTCCTACTTGCTTCCATGATGGAATACAAGTTGAGAATTTATATGTTAAGAATTATTTATTTTATAGTAATGGAATAAATAAAAATGGAATAAATAAAAAGGAGTTAAAAATATTTTTTTTTTCGAAAAAAAAAATGAAATTAAAATCTAAAAATTTAAAAAAAGATTTCGAAAAAGTAGTTGGAAAATATAAAATTTTTTGAATTTTGAATTTTATGATGAAAGAGAAAAACACACAAAAGACACAAGACTTAAAATTTTTAGATCTAGTGCTCCTTGTTTTCGAAAATTTTTGGAGGGAAACACCAAGGAACACCAAACTTAAAAATTTTAAGATCAAGACACAAGAAAAACTCAAGAACACTTGAAGATTCACAAGAACACCAAGAACAAAAGGAAGAACACCAAACTTAAAATTTTTAGAAAATCAAAATAAATCTTCGAAAATTATAAAAAGATTAACAATAAAACACCAAACTTAGAGTTTGGCACAAGATTAAATCAAGAAAAATTATTTTTGAAAAAGATTTTCAAAAGTATTAGTGCTCCCTTATCAAGAATATGACCCTTCTATTCTAGCCAAATGGGAATAAATATGACACTTGGTGCAGATGTTCCAATTAGTGCTTTAAAAGGAACACAAGTGAAACAAGAAAAGACACAGAACAAGAAAAATTAAAGATCAAACAAGAAAAATAGACAAGAACAACTTGAAGATTAAGGAAAAACAAAGAACACTCACACGAAAATTTCAAAGAAAAATATAAAAGATGCAATTGACACCAAACTTAGAACAAGACACTAAAACTCACGAAAATTAGCAATTAATTAAAAGAAAATAATAAATTTTGAAAAGAAATTTTTGAAAAGAAACTATCCTATCAAAATTTAATGACTCTTTAACAATAAAAATAAGAATAAAAATAAAAATAAATTATTCCTAATCTAAGAAATAAAATAAGCCTTCAATTGTCCAAACTCAATAATCCCCAGCAACGGCGCCAAAAACTTGGTGGACGAAATTGTATCTCTTTATAGAATATGATAATAGAGCCTGGTCCAGAATCAATTTCGTTCAACTAACCAGCAAGTGTACTGGGTCGTCCAAGTAATACCTTACGTGAGTAAGGGTCGAATCCACAGAGATTATTGGTTTGAAGCAATCAATATTTATTTTATTAATCTTAGTCAGGATGTCAATAGGATTATTTGGATTAAAAGTGAAATGACTGGATTTGATAAAAGAGGGAACAATGTTACTTTGATTTGCAGCACTGGGGAATATGTTGGAGTTTTGGAGATGCTTTGTCCTCTGACTTCAACTCTTCCTTGAAATCCTCTTCTCACACGCAAGTTCCTTCCATGGCAAGCTCTATGTAGGGTGTCACCGTTGTCAGTGGCTACTTCCCATCCTCGCAGTGAAAACTATGCTCACGCACTCTGTCACAGTACGGCTAATCACCGGTTGGTTCCCGCTCCTACTGGAATAGAATCCCTCTTTTGCGTCTGTCACTAACGCCCATCAGGTTTAAAGTTTGAAGCACGTCACAGTCATTCAATCCCGGAATCCTACTCGGAATACCACAGACAAGGTTTAGACTTTCCGGATTCTCATGAATGCTGCCATCAATCCGGCTTATACCACGAAGATTCTGTTGGGGAATCTAAGAGATATTCATTCAATCTGATGTAGAACGGAGGTGGTTGTCAGGCACACGTTCATGGGTTGAGGAAGGTGATGAATGTCACGGATCATCACCTTCTCCACAGTTAGGCGCGAATAAACATCTTAGATAAGAACAAGCGTGTTTGAATGGAAGACAAAGGAATTGTATTAAATCATCGAGACGCTGCAGAGCTCCTCACCCCAACAATGGAGTTTAGAG